>NW_028262291.1:26272375-26575405 GCF_047370975.1 Nipponia nippon | reverse complement strand
AAGAGAACAAAACCTGACATATATTTATGAAGACACTATCTACCCTGAAGTGCATGTTTGCTCATTGGCCTCATCTGAGCCACTGGAAAACTGTGCATGTTGGAGAAGGCATTTCTCTCACTTCACTGAGCCACAGCCACAAAACAAGAAAAGCCTCAAAGCAGAGAGAGAAAGGCGTCTGCCAATGCAATTGCAATCAACCATTCCTCTACTGCCCTGAGGAAACTAAAACACAGTGTCTGTCTAAAGTAGCACAGAGGCTGCTATTTCTTGCAGGATTTGTATTCAGTACTAACAGCATCTAAGCAAGTTACAGTAAGGAGCTGGAAGTACCTCTGCAGACTTCAAGAATCTGAGCACTGGGGTATTGCACAATGATGAAACTGGGATTAAGCAACTGGAATTTAGGCTAGAGATCGGCAAGTCATTTGGAGTGGTGGAATTAATAGGACAGAACTGCTTCTCAAAGATTAGCTCATGTAAACCAGTACAAATTGAACCTGGCACACAATAATCCTGTCAGACAAGAATTCACTTGTCCCTGCATAGGCAGACTGTATGAATTAAGAGGCTTCTCAGTCTATACTTTCTATGATTAACAGCCTTATTATTTGTCAGCATGTAAGGACACTTTCGTTATACAAAGACACAAAGTGGAGAAAAAAATATCACTTTTGTTTCATGTTATATTTGTTACTGCTACAGGGATCTGCATGGTGTTTGGGATTGCTTGGTTTTAAATGTTCATTGTGAGCTTCGGCACAACATGTTTGCCACTCACTAAGCCTGGCTCTTTCCTGAGTGTATTTCTTGGGTCATCGGTCCAAATCTTACTTGCAGTTGATCATAATATTAACAACATTAACATTAATTAACATTGAATTCTCAATCTATAAAAAAGCCTAGTAACTAACAAAGTTCAGACCATACTTTGGATATTGCATCCTATATGAATCTGCAGATTTCTAAATGGTGGCTATAGTCAGATGATAGCAACGCGATCCATTTTAGCAGAGGCATGTCCTGCAGTTCAGCCTTCTTGACTTGGCAATTCTTTGTGCATACACTTAATATTTTGACACTGCCTTCCATCAAATCGTTGAACTGGAGATAATACAGATTAGCAGTAATACATTTATACATATATCTAATTGTAGAATGCTCAACTTCAGTGCCAAATATATTATCACCCAATTGTAAAACAGTATTGCTTGAGGTGTATCATCTCTAGAGAAACTGGGTATGCATAAGCACCTGTTTAACTGTAACACATCCTGCAAAGGCTACCTCACAGAAATTAAAATATCCTTTAGAACCTTTTCTGCTTCAAGGACCATATTTTTCTTAGGCTATCAATATGGAAATTTTGCTGGATTCCGCTTGTGTTTTTGCAGGTGACAATGCTTCAATGCTTCCTAAGTGTTGCTGTTCTTCCATTCACTTTTTGGTCCTCAGATGATCTTTGTGTAACTTTTTCAATGTTTTTGTGTAACATTTTAATGATCACATCCTAGCCCTGAAAATTCCCCCTAAACAAGTAAAGAAGGCCCGGATTGTTTTCCAAATCTCACACTACTAACAATTTCAGTTGCATCTAGCAAGCTTTCCATTCTCAACATTAATATTGGCAATCTCATTTCACATTTTGTCCCAGACATAATAATGTTCTTTGAAAGGAAGATTGATACTCCTACAACCTAGGTTGGAACTTTGCTCTTCTCATCTTCTGTACTTTAGATGCAAAGTATGTCCCATGTTCATATTCTATTTAGAGAACATATATATGTGTTTAAAACTAATCTCTGTTGCTGTCAGGCCTCTCTGTCAAGGGCAATAAGTGGTTTATGGACAGCTTCAGCTAACATGGACCTCTGTGAATAGAAACAAAACTTCTCTTACTCATGGATTAAGTATGAGATACTCAACAATATAATACTAGTCTCCAGTTCTGACCATACTGCCATCTGTGTCATAACTAGCTTATCCCTATACTTCCTAAGGACATCAAATTTAGAGTTTCTTTAATACCTTAATTTTAGTCAGCTCTATCCACATTTTCATCTTGTGAACGTACATACTTCCACCAAAGTACTCAAAGGCCTCTGCTTGACCATCTACAATAGGTACTAATTTCCCTACACTGTTCATGACCATGTCTAGGAATAACAAAAAAAAAAAAATCATAGGGATTATATTTTATCTACAAGGACAAGAACACTGGTAGAAGCCTTATCCTTATCTGATCTGCTTGAGCACCTTCTTCTAGGAATGTTATTTCTAATACATATAATTTACATTTTTTTTTATGTTTTGCCAGCTTTTCAAAGCTACATGGAGCCTGCAGTTATGCTCTTCTACAGCATTTCCACAGATCAATACATCATCTGTGAAAACTTACCCTCTGTGCTATCAAAGATGTGTTTTATTTTCCAGTGAAAAAAGTCAAGTGCCAAACAAAGCCCAGAATCCAGTCTGCAGAAACAGCATTTCCTAATGAGAAAGTGTGCTCTGTTTCTTAAGGTTGCTGGCCAAAATCTGCTGATACCAAATATTTTTTCATGGTTGATGCATCCACCATAAAAGACATTTAAGAATGCCCTTCTTTAACTGGTCAAAAACATTAGCATCTATATATATTTAGTTTGTTATTTGGAGTGAATAGATAAGGAGGAAGTACTAATTCTTTTGTCTGCAGTGGCTGATATGTAATGTCATCTCTTTTGGTTCCCTTGCTTGCTCTGTGATACTGAGGGTAATGGCCTCACTTCATTTTTAATTTTGCCTTTCTTTTTCAGAGACTAGAATTTTCCAAGGGTCTTGGAAATAGGCTTTTCAGCTTCTATTCTGTTCTCTTTAGAAAGCTTCCCTATATCCTGGAACACATTTCTGATATTTACTTCCGTTGTTTGAGTTTCCTTCTTTCCAAAAAGTTACATGTTTTAATGAATTATACATTTTATTCTGTGCAGTCTTAGGAGCTACAACTTCAGACATTTGTTATTTACCCATGCATTTATTTCATCTGATTCCTCAGTGGGGCTAACTATAGTAAGCCTAAATATAGGCAGAATCTTCAGTTTTGCCCACTTATCTGACACTATCAGTGTTTCTCCTACAGTGCTAATATTTTCGGGGATCATCTTGACTTGAGCATTGATCTCCAACTTTGTCCAAAACTGTCCATTACTCCTCTGAGTTTCCTTATCTGCAGTGATACTGTTGTCATTTTTTGTTCATGCTGTGGGCATAAATTATCACAACTTACTATGAGCTGTTATTGCATTTGCCTCACTTTTCCAAGTATGAGGCAACTCTTCAGCTTGTGGCATTTGTCACAAGAAGCACAATTTACTGTGCTGATTTCTGTCTTCAGCTTTACTTTGCCTGTTAGCTTAGGATCTTGCAATTCCTCATCTGATCTGTGCCTCAGTTATGTCCCTAAAATGACCAGAATTTAATAATATGCATATTCATGTATGTTTTCAACTTCTGTTTATATTCTTTCATACACATCACTCATGCATCTTTATATAGCATGCAGTACTCTATGCAGTTCAATAATACAGTCTCACAGAGGCATATTTTAGCAGAATTAATGGAAAAATAATGGAAAAATCAGGCACTTCCAAAACAACTCTTATCAAAGCTATTTTCAGACTGCCCTTTTTTTTTTTTTTTTTTTCAAGAATAGTATACTCAATTCTTTCCCAGTTATTCTCCATGGGTTTGCAGGTTTTAGGTGTAATGGTGATTATAGCTATTCTCTTCTTTTGTGCAGAGGCTTTTCTTAATCAGCAATCACCAAAGAGCTAAGAGTTTGATAACATCCACTTTGTTCATTTCCTATGTTGTATCAATGTGTTTGCATTGCTTAAGATGAACCTCTACACAACAATCCATTCAAATAACTCATGCAAGAGCCTCTTTTCATTAAGTTACAATTCCCATTTCTACTGAAAAAAAAAAAAAAATGACAGTGAAGAATTATGTCATGAATCTCCCTGCACATTTACTTTGAATATGAGTTTGACCAGAGGAAGCCAAAATTCTTATTTCTACCTTTCACGCTGATAATAGCATGTTCCTAGATGGACATTTTAATGGGGGTGAGTGTGATTATATTTCCAGTGCTAGCAGGAAACAGTTCTTGATGGGAATCTCTTTCAGTCCAACATCTGAAGTCTTGGTCATTCCTCACTTTGCAATAGTATATGACAGGCATCTCCCATCTTCAGCTTGCTCTCAGTTCTCTTGCTCTCAGTTCCAGTTCAGTGAAAGAAACTGTGGTGTCAAAGAATAAGCATTTTCTGACTCTGTGAAGAGGGTGAATTTTTAATTTTGCCAACTGTGATGGTTTAGCAACCAAAAAACAAAGACTGTTTTTGCTGAAGATGCAAACCAGTTACTTTTCTTGAAAATGCATTTCCTCAACATTCTGACAAAATTCACAGCAAAGCTGTAAACACATAACTTTAAAAATGAAAATAGTTTTCTTTCTGTATGAAAGGACAGCAAGGCTATTACAGAGTACTGTGTTATCACAAAAAACAAATCAGGAGATCAACCATCACTTTACTATCATCATCTCTGGCATATTAATTTCTTTAAACAAAGAGAATTTGGAAAATTTCATTGATGGCTACCCCCATCACAACAGTGACACCATTTGACTCACAGATTTGTTCCCCTTTTAGCTAGCAGCAAATCAGATCAGTCACCTTCCACAAAATAAGGTGAGCTTGCTCAGAGCACCAGAAAACCTTCATCCTTCATACAGTTGTTCTGTTAGCACCATTAATTCAATTTAGCCTGACCCCTCAAAACCAGTTGTACTTATTTGCTTGTGCTCGGAGTTGTAGACCAAAAATGCACACATGACCACATGTATTTCATCTGCAGGTATTACCTTGAGGTTAAATCCTAGACCCCAAGAAGTGGCAGAGGTTCGAGTGACTTAGGCAGAGCCAAAGTCCCACATGCAGGTATGCCATAACAATACAGTTTTTTCTGAAACCTCCTCATCCTAGACCTTGCACAAGCAATGTTCTACGTTAAAGAAATTTTTATTGGTCTGCAAATACTTGTACATCTTGTATTATCTTCTTGAAGCCCAGGTATGTCACAAGAATGATGGGAATTTACAATGATGCTTCAAGTACAAAATTTGGTAAAAGCTTATAAATACAACAGGTTGCCATGGGCAATCATTATATCAATTCCAGATGCACTCTCATTGGGTGAACATTGAGAAAATTTCTTAGGTTTGTTAGAGAAATTTCTAACTTCGTTTCCTTAACACTAACAATGAAGAGCATCCCAAATGTACAGAAAGACAGATTCTCATCAGTGCATTGAGCTCTCATTAGTTTTCATTCACAAAGGTAATGAAGTAGGAAACACCATGCAGTGGAGGATTTACAACCCTAAGAAGATCGGTAAATAAAAGCAACAGATTAACCTAATACTATTGAATCCTGCCATTTCAAGTCTCTTCTGGTGGACTTAATAGGCAATATATACCAGTTTTAGAAGAGGTGTTGGAATGAGTAGCATCTAAATCAGGAGCACACATAGCCAAGCAGGCTGACAGAAATCTGTCTTTTAACTTGATGGCAGTAATGCCTGCAGAATTTGGAGAGATTTATGCCAGGACTCAAGGAATATAATATTCCTCTTGAATTAACTAATTTTTGCAATCAATGTACTGTGAGTGATACACTGCTGCCAGGAAAGATTTGTGGCCTGCCTGAAGTACCAATTACCTTCCATTTTCTACAGTAAAACTGTCTGGTAATGTGAGTGATAGCAGCAAATTTTACACATCACTAACAATGGAAATGGAAATGAATGTACTTTCCATCATATCTAGAAACAAATTTTGTAAATAACATAAAATAAAATACTGAAAGAAAATCATTGGCATTTGTGTAAGAAAACTTCATTTAGTATTTTTACATTTTTTTTTTTCTTCCAATGATACTTCCCATTACAACTTATTTTTCAACCTTAGGTCACACTAGAAAAGAGTATTGTTGGGAGAGGCTAATTCTGTTCAAATAAAGGGTGAGCCAAGATAGCGTAATCTAAAACTAGCCCAGCGTGAACTAAAAATTCTATCTAAACCAGTGCTTCAAAGCTAATGAGATCTCACTCTTGGCATATACCATGGAAAGTTTTTTGAATTTCCTAGGATCAGTCTTGTGTTCCAGACACTTGTCAAGTCCCAGTTGCTGATTGTGGGACTCTCCCATGCGATCCTGTCTCATACTCTGTAATCACAGTGCTGGGAAATCATGGATTCCCAGAACAATCAATGGCTTCTCTCCTGCCAGGTTCAACTGACCAAGCTGTTTGAATAATTCTGTCTAAAGCACTGATTTCATAGGTACTTTAGAAATATTTTTTCCTAACTAAGCAGAAGTTGCAGGTATTTGAGAGAAAAGACAGTAAATAAAACCTCTTTTTTTCCCATTAAAAAAAAAAAAAAGTTCTGTGTCTAAAAAAAGGAGGCTGAAGACAAAACGTAGGTCAAACTTGCAAAATGGCATGGAAATAATCATCACTGAGACACAGAGAATGAGCTGAGATTACTTTGAGTATTTGAGAAGATGTGAGCATTTGAGAATTGTCTCTGGAGTGTACCCAAAAGAGAAGTTTAGTAAGGTCTTTAAATACACTCCTGAGAATCAATGGGCCATAGGGGAATGCATCAGAAGTGCCCATCGGTCCCAAGAAGAAATTTTTAAGGGCTAACATACATAAACACACAGCCATTTGGAAGCCTACTTTAGAAAGTGGGTGATTCCACAAGTCAAGTGCATGTGTGCGTGTGTGTGTGTGTGTGTGTTTACTAGCAGTGAGATGGTTCTAGCTTTGACTGTGACAATTAGAATTTTTATGTATACAGGGGATTTTTTATTTTCTTTTCAAAACTGCAAATATAGAGTCTATGTTGGAGTTTTAGGATGATTAGTGTCATCAGATAGCAAGGATGTTCATGTACATGCTGGAATAACAGTCCACTACACAGCTCACTGCACTACATGAATCCTATTTTGTCATTTTCAATATTTCTGTCTTTTGTAGCACATCTCTTGGCTCAGCTGTTTATAAATTGCTACAAGGTGTCCCAAGCCAGACATAAAGCTGTAGGTGAGCATCTGGGGTGAGAAGAGAGTAGAACCACAACTGTGCTCTCTCATTCATAGGCAATATCCCCATGGACACTATTGAGGTACACTAGTTTACTTATAGTTGCACAAATAACATTTTTTTTCTCAGTTTTAAATATAAACACGATGTTTTTCACTGTGCAGCAATACAACCTTTATCTTGACAATTGCCCTGTGCCCTCCTACTAGGCTCATGCAAGCAAGTTCCATGCTTCAGCAGTCAGAGGAGTTGTCTGCTCAGAGGAAAACTTGGAATGGGCAGAGGTAAAGAGTGGGAATCATAAGGGTATCCAGCCTCACATCTCATTTCCGTGCCACTTCAGTTGTCCTTGGAAGTTACTGAGACACAGGAGCAGGTTAAGCAACTTCGAGGGAGAAGCTGGTATCTGACTGTTCTGAGTGAGGTGAAAGCTTCTTTCCCTGGACTATGTTACTGGAATTAGTTTCACAAGCAAGTTTGACAAAATAAACAATGATCAGAAAATCCACACATTACATCTAGGATCCAGTTACTGTAAGATGAGGTGAAAATAAAAGGAAAGTCTACACCCAATTTTCACTGGACATGCTGTCCAACTGGCATAAGCTGGTGATGATGGAATGGAATTGATAACCTTTTAAAAAGGGAAAGATCCAGGGCTTAATTTAATGAGACCCTAACCTCAGTCTCAGCTAAACCTTCCTTAAAGAAAAAAGGATATAAATACCTCAGAAAAGATCTTAGATACCTTTGCAGATACAATGGCACTACTTACAGGCCAAAATCCACAGAACCAAATGACAAGTGTAGTAAAATATCTTTCTCAACTGCTCAGTGTGTGGCTGTGCATATTGAGATCAATTAAAAGGAGAGTGTGGAGCCAACTGACATCCTGCAGCCATGCTAGAAAACAGTTAATGGTTTGTTAAGTAGTTCTATTGTAGCTGTTACCCGATTTAACCTTCCTCAAATTTAAAAAAAAAAAAGAAAAAAAGGCAGAAATCACTTCTTTAGCGAGGTGTTACAAAAGCTTTATTCGTTGTGACAACCTGACATTATTGAGACTGTGAGGAGTGAAAATATGGCAGAAAGTGTGGCCTAACAGGCCATTGCATGCTTTAAGCGGTGGAGGAGGAAAACCCTGTAATTGACAACATCAAACATTTACAGAAAAACCATGAAGAATTCAACTTGATGGAATGCCCAGTTCCATCCAGGAGAGAAGGTCAGTAGAAACACTCATGAAAATCAGTGTCTGGAAGAGATTTAGCATGTTGGGCAGGGAGACAATATTTTACCCGGTATTGATACAATCAAGTTCTTTGGGCTGACATTAGTGGAAGACAAAAGATTAGATCTTCCACTGCTCTAAATGGCCTAGAGTCACTTATGACCACGCTGATTCTGTAGCGATTTATAGCTACTTTGAACTAATATGAGTTACAGCCAGTGAAGAACCACAAACAGAAACTATACACACACTGCACAACTAGATACTATGGTGAGCTCTGTTCTGACTCACCTTCAAAATCTCTTGTCATTTTCTACGTCCAAATAGGTACAGATCACAGCCAGCCTGGTGAGACAACGTAACATCACGAAGGGGCTAGTAACACCTCTCTCTCTTTTCTGATGTCGCTGAATGTGCCAACTCAGGTGTTGGACCTTGTGGTTTTACGTGTCTCAAGGCAGAATTTCACATTCTCCACTCCTAGATCAAGGTCTGTTCTTACCCAGTCGGTATGACCAAATTTAGGCACCTCTTGTGCTGCCCTGTGTATAATCTGTTATTTAAGAATGGTCATGGTGGATCAGACCAAAGTTCCACCTGGCCTAGTACCCTCTCTCCTGCAAAGGCCAGTGGCAGATATTGTGGGAATAGTAAAACCACAAGGAAAGCATGCAGTGACCCTTCACTACCACACTCCTTTGCCTTCAGTGACAACATAACTGGTTTCTGTGCCAAAGGTGGTGTGCATCTATCACATTTCCCTCACAGGCCCACTGAGCCCAGACGCTTCACAGCTATGCCAGCACCGTTAGGCAGGGAGGGCAACGCTGCCAGCAAGGAAGGAAAGGAGAACGACTTCCCTCCAGCTTCAGCCCTTCCATCTTCTGTGTTTGGAGCAGATGGACTATGTGCTTGAGGGGAGACTGAGACACAGCTAAACCAAGCAATACCATGCAAAGCCAGGAGTGGCCTGCACAAGGCTTCACAGAGAAGTTACAAGACTAATGTAATTCATACTGCAATAGCTCTGGTGCCTAATAATGTGGATCATACTTGCTGTCACACACCTCTAATTGTTACACTGTGTATTGCTAGTTCCCACTCATTACGTCAGGAGTGGCAGAAAATTTCTTAGAATACAAAATATGTAACCAACAATTTTGCATATGTAGGTCTCATCAGTATATACTGATTTAAGTGATTTTGATTTAAGGAAATTATTTCAAGTGCATAGGCAGGCTGTGAGATTTTTTTTCCACAATACTGCCAAGATGTTTTACTGCTGGTTTTTTTATTAATCTGAGGCTGCCTTTTGAAAGGATTTTATTCACCTTGGAGCTGAGTTATGGATGTAAAAATCATGTTACTGTAAGTATACAATTGCTACCAGAAATGCAGTGAACATATAAGACCTTTATGGCACAGTACTGAGTCCCCAGGCACACACAGTTCTGGAGACAAATCAAGCCAGGGATAGAGCTGAGGTTTCAAACAAGAGAGGAATCACAGAAAAGGAGAATAAAGTTGTAGGAGCCTACAAAACAGTTACGGAGAAGACAGGAAAGTGAGAAAACATGGACACTGTGTAGTTCACAAGGCCTTGTATGTTAGCTTTTGCTCATTCTTGCCTTAGTTATCTTGTATTAACCTGAACACCTTTTAAAGGCTTTAAGTCAGAAGACGATAACACAGTTTCTGTGGAACAAGGAAGGCTGGAGGCAGTTACATACTGCAAAGCTGTGGTGATTTAATGACAAGTGTCCTGGGGACCAGGTCTTTCTCACTCCTGTAATAATCAGCAAAGCAGTACAAGCATGTCTATGTGTTTAGTTCGATTCTCGTTTCACAATCTCACACTCTTCTGTAGTCATATTAGCTAAAGCAATCTGGAGATGCAGTTTACCTTGAATACTGATTTCTAGTTGATGGTACAGGTAGCCAGCATGTTCTTGATATACAAATTATTTCTGCCTTGAGAAGCACTTTCTCATTTCATACAGCATTTGTATATAAAGCTACAGGATGCTCCTGAGCAGAAAAACATTGCAAAAGTTGATTCCATGGTTCAGAATATTGGTGTTATTCCAAATTGCATTGCAAGACAATGTCCCAGTGACTCATGGATCAGATATGTGATCATCTTGTATAAGTGCCATGTCATTGTTTCACATCTTTAGCCACACTGGAAACCAAATGGTCTTTTCCAAGGAACTAGTTGATTAATTTTTACTTCTCTGCAACTATAAATGCCACTCAGACACTTTGAGAACTCCACAGCCTACTCTTATGTGAAGGAACCAATGGATTGAATGAGCTTTTGGTGCAAAGCAACTGAATTTTCTCAAAAGGCTGGGCTCTCTGAAGAAAGTTAGTGAAATTAAAGGCCTTAGCACCTCCTATTTGCCCTCTTCATGAGGAAAGAGAGTAAAAGCAATATCATACAATGTCTGTCATTAGCCAATATGGAATGCATTTGATATTCAGACTTTCCAAGCAAAAAGAATATTATCACATACAGAAAACAAGAGAAGAAAGAAGCAAGTAATTTCAAATATCGCTTACTGGAACTTTTCACTAATGGCTTTTAAGCCTTTTCCTATCAATCAGAAACAGAGGAGGCTATTCACTCAAACTGCAGGGAAGTATCAGTGTGAAATATTGAGGGCATAGTTGTTTAAGACCTTTGTTGGGGAAGGAGAACTGCATTCAATGATCAGGAGACATGAATTTAGCTATCTGAGGTAGTGAACTACTGTTGTTGTTTCTAGATGATGATAATCCATGAACACAGTCCGCCAGGGAAGTGCTAGCTTTGTTCCTGCCCTCACTGTCCAGGCAACATAATTTGGGTACAGTCTTGTCCTGACAGTAGTTGGTAATGAACAGGTCTTGGTTTGTTTCACCTTCACACTTTGAAAAATAGAACATGCATACCCAGACTACATGGAGGAAAACACAGATCATGGATTCTGCTATGTCATCTTGATTTTCTATTGATGTGTAAATACTTCTTCAGACAGGAACACTGTTCACATATGCAAACTAAGCAGGCTGAGCTGTGCACAGTAACTGTTACTGGAAGAAAAAAATTCATACAATAAATTGCAGTGTGGTTTTTAGTTCTCCTAAATTCTGCTACAGTTACATTTTCAGTACAGTGAATCATCTAAGTTGAATTACTGCAGCACTTTTTGAAGCCAGAGATGTTCCTAACTTTCTTGGGGTTTGGATGAAGGCAGGAGGCATTTGAATGGAGAGCCATTCTCTCTGTCCATTGTTGACCATTTTGTAATCAGAAAATTTTAAGATCAAATAGACTTTATATTTTGTTCCATTTCTTCCATTCACTTGAAAATAACAAGTGATACTTATTTTTTACTTTCCTTTTCTGGTTAGGGACTGGGATACAAAAAAGATTTTCTAGGTTCTGCATGTTAATTTTCCAACTATTGACTTTAAATGAACCTAATCATTTTCCCTTCCACAAAGGAGGGCTACCAGACTCACACGGACAGAGTTTTAACAAGACCACTGATGGTCCGTAACCAACTGCAGGTAAACAAGTGTTCATATGCCATCCATTTCTCCCGTAGATGTAATGTGCGACTTTGAAGTCACTTACCTGCTTATTGACAAAGATCCTATCCATTCAACCTATAAGCTTTCAGAAAGAGAACTTTCTTTGGTACCACACCACCACTTCCACTTTGATTTTCCTAGATATTCTCACCAAAGAAGTAAGAAAAAAATAAACTTGCCTGTGGCAGAGAAGTATGCAAACGAGACACAAACTCTGGATTTTCTTCTTTGATTCTGTTGCTTTTTAAAGCATACTCCTATCAGCACCATCCTTGCATATTTCTTTAGGTCTAATCTTGTTTTGCCTATTTTCTTGACAAAGGGGGAAAGTGACAAAAAGGTGGAAATAACACTGTTTCTGAAATATCACTGTCCCTATTTTGAAGATAGCATATATTCCAGCTGCTACTTTTGCCAGAGAGGTCAAATGCATGATTTAGATCCTTTACAGTTATCTTTGGTTATGAAAAGATAACTGTTTGGTTACATGGCTGTTTTCTTTTTGAAATAGGGATTCAATATCTGTGAAGGTAAGAATTATGTTATTGCAAAAAAAGAAATTTAACAGAATTTCTCTTTTCTGATCACTGGCCTCTCTCAAATGATGTACAGATAATAACCAAATCTTTGTTTACACAGTATCTGAAATGGATCATCATTGCACAAAGGTCTGAAAACTGAATCAAATCTGCATTAAAATGAGGTCACAGTAGTCTGTAGAAAATTTGATCTCAGATGGATTATCACTTTCCCTTATCCAACTTAACTTACAGCCACACATTAAATGCTACAATGCATAAAAGCTTTTTGGTATGGATTATGATAACGAAGTGTTGTTTTATTTCTGATTGTCAGTACTGACCAATGAGATCTGTTCTAGTACCCACAGTGCACAGCACTCATGTAGGCTGTATTTCTTCTGGGCATTTATGACCTTGGGTGGTTGAAGGCACCTTGCAGCCTCATGTCTGACTGTAATTAAAGACTTCAGATCAAGTGAAATACCAGAACCTTTGCTACTTGCCATCACTGGAAACCTACTCGTAAAGGAGCAACAAATTTCAGCTTTCAAGCAGAGCAGAGGATGCCCATTCTCAATGCCAAACTCAGCCAGTAGAGAAGCCCAAATTTGAAATGTTTCAATTATTTTCTCCTGTCTCTGGTACAAACAGGCTACCCAAAGGTAGATTATGCTCCTTCATGCAGAACTGTGTAATTTCATTTTATTTCTAATGTCTAACTGTGAAAGTTCATTTTATTTCTAATGTCTTAAGTGCCTTATTCCAGCATTCAGGATCATACTGAAAATGAGATGGCCTTTAGGACCAGTAACAGTTCTACCCTTTCCCCTTCTCCTCGTCTCCCTGACTGTTGCTACTGTTTACCCTTTTCATTTTCCTCCCTGCAGCAATTTCCTGCCTGGGATTCACACGCAATATTTTTTCCCGTTCATCTCTTTAACAATTAACCATTAAATGTTCATGTTTCTATTTTTATTAGCATTACTTCCAAAAGAGACAAATGGGGAACCAGTGCATTCATATTTCAGAACTGTTGTTTCAGATTGGATGCTTATTACATATATCACCATAATATCAAAAGTCTGCCTTCAGTTCCTTTTAGGAAAGCTATCTTTCGAACTAGATGAACTAAAAAACACTTGGTACAGCAACATCCAGACCCCTATCAGGGAACCTGACACAGCTGTTTTAGACTTCATTAGGCACCTTTCAAGTGAACAGAGCTACTGACATCAAAATGCTCTGTCCTTTCGCTTCTAGATTTCTTAGGTTTTTTTCCTTAGAATTCTTATATTTATACTAATTCTAAAAGAAGCACCAATGTCACCATCTGGAGGTCCATAATCACCTCTTAAAATACAAAATTAAATAAAAAAAATCCCAATTTGTTATTGTGCCAATCCTACTCTTTAGCTTACTTAATCTCTCCCCTTTTCTAATGCTTTCCAACCTAAGTATTTATGAAGAGTAAACAATTCTCCTTACAGCATCTGGTAGGCTGAGCAAGCCAAGCTCTTTTAGGGTCTAAACTATGCAATAGGGCTAGCCTGAAGCACAGCAGTACATTCACCTGGCTCAGCTCACCCATACTTGCTTAGTCCTGCATATTTGCATTAGCACAGCAGTGTTCCTGTGCTAATTAGTGCTGCCACTCAGAACAGCTAACTTAGCTGCGACAAAATGCTGACACCATGGTATTGCTTTCAAATTTAGAACTAGCTTTACCATAGCTGCTCAGGTCTCTGTACAGCACTGCACTGCACAGCATACACGTACTCTTAACATCCTCCTGTAGACCATGTTATCTTCCCCTGACCATCCAACTAGTCCTTCCTTGCACTTCTTCCAGTTTGGATTACCCCTTTTCAACATGGGTGACCATGGCTGTACTCTGTAAAGGAGTTCTCAGCAGAGCCTTGTACAATGGCATTAGTTCTTTCCTACCTCTGCTGGAAATACCATACCTAATACATATGAAAAATCAAATCTACCTCCTCCTCAGTTGCCTAGCAGCGATCTTCCAATAAACTGAGCAATATTCCTCAAACCTGAGGCTATCAATATGGAAGAAAGAAGAGAAAAAAGCCATCCATTGTCATCTTCCTCTTCTTGTTCCTTCCCCTCCCACCTCTTATGGAAGCTGTCTTGTTTCCAGCAGTTATGTGGAACACATAGCCTTCCTTTATGTGGAACCACAGCCTTCAGACTGAGCAACTGGGGACAAAAGAACAAAAGGCAAGTGGTATTAAAAATGGCAGTCCAGCCATGGACACAGTGGCAGCAATCATCTGACTGGTTAGGTGTGGGGTTTTTTCCCATTCCTGTTTCACCTCACTTTCTGGGATGACAAAACAAGGTGCAAACAGACAATATGGCTATATCAGCACTATAGCAAGACTAGACTCATCTTCATAGGAAAGTGGGTACACTTGCTGGTGATGGAAAAGCTGTCATGGGGCCAGGCTGCGGCCAAAGAGGCAATTCCACTAAGGTTATGCTGTTGAGACAGTCAGGTGCAGGATCTGCCAGTAGTGAGAAAAGAGCCCTAGGAGTGCAGGGAATGCTATGGTGTAGGGGTGGTGCAAGTCAGATTCACAGGAAGCCCCAGCTGGGAGCAAGGGTGAAGGATTTGGGGATAGGATTCAGCCTAGTGAGATCATTGTTGGGTTTACTACAGCTTAGGGTGCAAGGAGTTTGGGATACGGAGACCTAGGCTGTACAAACTCTCACAGAGTATGTAGAAAGTATGAAAAGGCTGAACTAATGACTTTCTCCTCCTCTGTCATTCTCCAAGCTATAGTTATAGAATACCTATCTATTACAATCCCCGGTCAGAAACCGGTACTGCAAAACTAGAGGATAAGGGTTCGGAAGAATTTTTTCTTGATGGGAGGAATCACTACCAGCAGAATGAGCTAGAAAAACAATTTTACTCGGAGGAACCTGGCAGAAAAACAAGGTTTCAGAAAATCTGGTGGTTATGGCACCTGCATGGAATAAAAGTTGCATCAATTATTACAAAAGATTTGAACCTGTGGCCTTCATCTTCCATGTAATTAACCTAGTCACTGATTTCTAGCAGCAGGCTATTAAATTATCCTGAGCTAAAGAATATTTAACTGTGTATATAAACCACATGAGTTCTAAGAGAAGGACTTGATAAAAGGAAATTGACTTTTTTAACAAACTGCATTTTCCAGTGAAAAAAAAAAATTCACACACACAAAAAATCCCACCTGATAAGCTTTAACTTCTATTTGAACTCCAGACAAATAAAGGAATCCTAAGACCAAGCTCTGGGCATTTTTTAGAGCACAGTTACTCGCTGCTGATCTCTACCAAACTAAATATGATCAGTAACAACAGTTCCATTTAGCGTTAACAAGAATTATTATGCATATGTGGCATAAGCATTTCTAGCATACCATGGCATTTGGCTGAAAGTCTGATGATATTTTTCATATTTATAGTGCAGTATGTGAACATTATATTTTTTTTCTGTCTTTCACACTGTAAATTATTCAAGCTTTATTTCTTGGCCCTGGAAAATAGTACTATCCTGGGCTGCCATCCAAGAAGGACTTCTTAAAGGACTAACAGGTTTGGATTAACTCTGTAAGATATGAAGTCACTTGATTATTCCAGAAAGAGAAATAAAACTGAATTAAAATAATTTTAATTTCTTGATAAACATTCCTGCTGGTGGAAGAGCTTGGTGGTCAGCCCAGGAGAATTGAACTCTCACAGCAAGTGCATCACAGGCACCTAGAGCTGCATATGCCTGCCTTACGCTGGCTTCTTTCAGGAGGAACAGGAAGCGTAAGAGGCCCAGAAAATCTCTCCTCATTCTACTACCCCATTCCTTTTGATCCATTCTGACACTTTGCTACAGCTGCTACCACCACAGGCTTATGATTTCTGTGCTAAATTCGCTACAAATGTAGGAATATAAAAGTAACTATAAAAAACCAAAGTAAGAGGCATTGGCAAGAGAGATGCTACAGGTAAAAATTATTTGTTAACATTGGAACCTGTAACAGTTCTTAGAAAGTCTGGCAAGATAAACTACAAAAATCAAAGAAATAAAACAACCATCATGTTTTTGCAGATTTTGGCTTTTTTAGTGCACTTGGAGAAGAATCCCAGATCTAAATGTCACTGTAATACTACTTTGTGTTGTTAGGCATTTTCTTCATCTGCTTGTTCTAGAGCAGCTCATTTCAACAGCAAGTGAAGTTATTTCTGCCTGCAGCAAGTAGGACCATGTGCTATGATGCTTCTGAATATAACTGATCTCTACTGATGTATACCAGCTGGGGTTCTGGGGCTAGCTCCAAGGACTTAGCTGCCTGAGGCAAGACTTGAACAGAAGTGAGGCTCCTAAATCCAAAGCTACAATCCAAAATACCCACAGATAGCTGCTGTCCGAGCTTGGAGGCATCTAAACTAACTAGCTATCTCCTTATTTAACCTTAAAGTTTCCTAAGCACTTAGAATTCTGCTTCCACATGTGTCCTGAGTGTCCCAGCAAGAGCAGCTCAGTGTTTGGTCAAGCTGATGTTACCCATCCATCGTTCCGTGTCTTACTGCGGTAGCAGTTCCAGAGCATGACAACACACTGGTACTCTTCCTTTCATAAAACACACCAGTAACTTCTTTTTAAAATACACGTGAAAGAGGTCATGCCTGGCTTCCATATAACATCCATGTAGTTAAAGTACTCGCCCAGGTAGTGGGAGATTTTGATTCATTTCTCAACGGGTGGGAGAGTTTGCCAGCTGCCATACCGGGCAAGAACCCTCTCTGCTACTCCTGTCAAAGCTGTGATACTACAAATAGTAACAAAAGGTTCATACAGACAAAAAAGAGTACAAGGTTGAGCATTATGCTTTATCCTAATGATCCAGATGTTTTTTTTGCAAGAGGCATGTCTTTGATAATATGTCTTTCCTTGGATTAAGCCACTGTCCAACGTCTACTAACATGAAAAAGGATCCTTTGGGATGAAAAGTGCTATGCAAATGTAAATACTCTTTTATTATTGATGTAATATGAGTTGCACTCTAAAAATAAAGAGCAGATTAGGCCCCAGATTGGTAACCATCAGAAATCTCTCTCTGGACCCTGGTAAGAGAATTATTCAGAAAGGCAATGAAACTGCTGAACAAGAATAAAGCCTTTGAATTAAAAACACAGGGTGCAAAACACGGGGCTCCCATGCTGAGAAAAGCAGAAATGGCAGAAAAAGCTCCACACAGAATAAACCAAACCAGATCCAAAAGAGTGACAGACTCAGTTTTACAGACTAGACATAACCACATACAGTCAGCAGCAGCAAATTACATCTTTGTCTCCCCCAGTGATGTGTTCAATTACTGAGACAAGAGTTTCATGCAAAGTGAACAGCACAGTAAGTAATTAATTGTAGTGCAGATACTTTGAACTCTGAGAGCTGTGTTATGTTCCGGCTGTCACCACTTGTTCTGCAAAAATCAGAAGATTTCACATGTCAACTTTTGTTGAACACAGAGTTTTTTTATATTTTCCAAATGAAACTCAGACAGAAGCAAGATGCGCTACAAATCTCAGAAGGGCTTTAGTAAAGACTGCATACCAGCTTTATAGGTGCATTAGACAACCCTGTATAAACACCAGGTTATTAGTCAAGCTGGGTTTTGGTGCCAGGTGTATCTAGGCTGTTTGCCAGGGATAGATAGCATAAAGGCTTAGCAGATGGGGCAGGGATCACACATGGGAGGCAGTTTCCAAAACAAAAAGAAATAGCAGTACTTGACAAGAAGTTACTGGGAATCAGACTGCAGTCAGACATGCTTTTCTGAATGCAGTTAAACTGTGTTTAGAGGCTACTAACTTCAACTGTTCATCACGACCTTCCTGACCGAGCCTTCTGCTGTTCCTTCAGATCTGCTGACAGTCTACACTTGCTGCCCCTAGCCTAGTCTAGTATGTAAAAGTGATCTGGACGAAAGAGCAACATTAAACCTGCCAGACACATGCTGTTATGAGTACATTGCACTGACCTGGGTCATTTGATGGACTGAATTATCTTCTAACTAGTAGAACTTGGAGATCTGGTAGAGAGAATGAGTTCTAGTGTGAAGAAGGGGACAGAAATAGGTATACTGATCTCCTGACAGCAAATGCTCTCTCAGAAACAATTCAGACACTGTATTAGAGTACAGCCTTAATGGTGGGAGCAGCAAGGTATTTTGAATGAAAGTGAGATGGGAACTCCGGCTAAGAGCAAGAGTTGGAAGTCTGTTGTAGAAAGAACTAAGAAGGATGTGTGGGGTATGGTGAAGCAACTATAAGGCTTGGAAGCTGAAAGGGATTTAGACCAGATGAGCTGTCAGAAGGTCCGCAAATAATAGCCAAGAGGAATTAGGGTGCTTGATAGAGCTCTGCTGGGATTCAGGCTGTGGCCTTAGGCATACTATCAGAACATTTAAGCAGTGAGAAGAAAAGCAGGATCATTTCTGGAGGGACTGCAGGATGCAAGTGCAAATCTTGGAACACAGGTGCTGTATGCCTTCTTTGGACAGTTGTGCTGAACACTAAATTAGCCTCCAAGTGAACAGTGAAGCTTTGTTACAGCAGTCAAGTATGGAAGCGACAAAGGCCTTGGCTCTTGCTGTGCATCTAGCTGAATGCAGATGAAAAGCACATTCATAGTTGGAGTTGTATTTAATTTTATCTTTAGATTATGGAAATTGGCATGAAAAGGGGGCAAATGCTGTACAGATCATAATTAACTTGACCTTTATCTCTGCCTGTTTTCCCAAAATATTATCTCAGTTGGCAATTAGCTCAGTGTAGCTGTTTGGCTACACACAGTCATAAGTATAACGTCATTGCACACCTTCCATATAACTTCTCTGTAAGCAAACAGAGAACATTAAGAGTAACAAACTGAATTATTATAGTAATCCTACCTAAAAACTCAGAACAGATGACTAACAGGACAATATAATCCCCAGATTCTTAATACAACTAACAGAAATACAACACAACTGTCTGCCCCAGCTGGAGTCCACATTTCTTTTTATGGATTATGGAATATTATGGATTATAGATTTTTGTTTTGTTTTGTTATAACAAAGCTAAAGATTGAGAGTAAATCTTTTATTAGTTATTTTTGTCTTCTTGTTTTCGTGAAAACAAAGAAAATCGGAAAACTCATTTTCTACATGAAAATTTCTCCTTTTCCAATTCAGAACAACTTTTATTTTAAAATAATCTATCTTTGTTTTTTTTTTTACAGAGCACTTTATTCAATCTCAAAGGATACATATTTCCTTATTTTTGAGTTGGATATAATTTTTTCTTTAGGATGATATTTGAAAGAAAGACGGTGACTGTTAATACAACTTTAACTGCACTGACAGTCAGCATGTTTATAGCTTTTCAGAGTACAGAGTGCATTCCTCTGACTTTTAATGTGGTATCTTTTGATGGAAAATCGGTCTGTATTTTTTATCCTCCTTAA
The DNA here is from genome assembly GCF_047370975.1 of Nipponia nippon. Taxonomy (NCBI): domain Eukaryota; kingdom Metazoa; phylum Chordata; class Aves; order Pelecaniformes; family Threskiornithidae; genus Nipponia; species Nipponia nippon. The sequence goes on along the minus strand of NW_028262291.1, from coordinate 26,555,415 downwards.
CACTCTTCATCAATATGTAAAACTTAACTGGGTCTCAAAGCAAAAGATGCATTTATTTTCACAAATTAATAAAACTATCAAAAGACCCACTATAAAAAATACAGAAAATGAATGTCATTATCAAATAAACCAGAAATTAAAATTTTAGGCTAATACCAGCCTAGTATTGAAAATAAACTCTCCTTCATGGCTTTCATATTTACAAAAAATGAGCCATCTCCTAAAACAAGGTTCATATTATTTTGTGAGTTATGAAGGATGTTTACAGTCTTTCAAAATAATGCATTAAATAAACTGATATCAGCCTTTTTCTTTCAAGCCTTCTCTAAATTGACAACCACCTTTCAGATTGTATGCAATTCTAGGCTTTGCAGCTTCTATTTCCATTTATCTATATGCCCAAGCCCTATTTAAATTATTGTATTAATTATTGTTATCACTTTTGACGTGAGCTTCTCTCTGGAATTTGGACTTTTACATGCAGGTCTAAGAGGAATAGGTGATCAAGTCAAGATACAATTCTATTTATACCTAAGAATATACAAAGTCTTGTACACAGCAGATATTAAAAATCAACAAATAAATACCAAAGTTCTTGTTGACAACTTCTGAGTCCCTTTCAAACTGCACTTAAACAATCTCTCCTTAGACTTGTTTCTGGAACATAGAAGTCCTATTCAGATTATGTTCAGCTTCCATGTTTGTCTCTGTGGTTGTTACCTTTTTCACAAATATACCCCTCCTTTTCCAGCAGTACCTACCTAAAAATTTTCTACCATGGCACTGCAGTTTTAAGCAGGCTTTCACTTGCCTCTGTGTAGAGCAAAAAGATGTATATAACTACCTTCTACAATTATCTAAAGTGAAGTCATAAGATGATTAATCTATAATTATAGGATAATTCAGGTTGGAAGGGAATTCAGGAGGTAAATGATGTTTCACTGAGACATCCTGCATAGGATATCTACAAGAAGAAAATGACAAAAATTCCACAACTGTATTTTGAAATGGGTTTAATCAGTTTCTTTCAAAACTGGCCCAAACGGTAGCCCAGTGCCTGGTATGATCCAAATTTAAATTGTAAATTTGAAATCAGTTCCAATAAGAGAAATGTCTGTCTTTTGACAGGGTGAAAAGTTCTATTTCAAAGTAATTCCAAATTTCATTTGTTTTGACAAAGTTGTAGATACTCAGAAGTTTTTTTCTTGGTATCCAGAAAAAAAAGGGAAGGTCTTAGTGTAATTTGCTGGATAGTTATGGAGCATAGGGATAAATTATTTTTGTTGAACCACCTAAAAACCAAAAATCAGGATTATTAGCTCACCTTTTATGCACACAGGAGAAAGTGGGATTTATCAGCCCTACCTTCTTCCTTCTCCCTCCTCAATGTTTGTGATGTCCTGTGCAGCGTGGGAGTCCTAGATCGTGTGCTTATAGCAATTGTCCGTTATGACAAGTTTTTTATCCACATTAAAAGCACTGTAATTGTTGTACAGCACTGTTGAAGGATTCCCCCAAAATGTCAAAAAAAGTATATGTTGACATTTCAGCTTCCCCTATTGTTAAAAATAACAAGATTGTTGGTAAATAGCCATGGTTAGAGGTAAGTTCTTTGTGGTGTATTAACTATAAAAATCTTTATTTTCATTTCTTTATTGGTAGCTAATGATGTTCCAACACTGTTTTTCTGTAGTAACAGTTCTACTTACAACTTTATATACCAACTTTAAAAAGATCTTTGTCCAGATTAGATAATTGTACTTTCCCATCCTAGTAGTGTAAAGTGTCAGAAATAAAGAGCATAGGCCTGATCTTTGTCCTGCAGAACAACACCAAAAACTAATCACAAGAGTTAGGAGTAAGGTACAGGTTGTAAAACAATGAAACATCTGGACTATACACTTTTTTACTCTCTGAAAGGACTTTCTTCTTTCTTTGGTGAGGTAGAAAGTGTTATGAAAAGGGTAGCAGACTGAAGCAATCAAAGAATAGAATAGATACAGGTATTGGTTTTCTCAAACATGACAGATGAAGATTCACACATTTGCTAGATGCTAAAACTGAGAATAGAAGGAAGTAGGACAAACCTAGCCTGTCTAAATCCAACATCCAAATCCAAAAGCTTGTCCAAAATTCCTGGGCTCTGTAACAAAGGAACACAATGTTGCCTGAAAGTACAATAGCAATTGACTAGTTTAGTACCAGCCAGTGCAACATAGATGCTCTGATCGTGTAGGAGCTGTATCATGTCCTGCTATGCTTCCCTATTCCCCTAAAGCAGGGATGCTTGTGAAATCACCTAAGACAGTTCTGCCCTATGACCAATGTGGAGGGGCAGCTTAGGAAACTACATCAATTTTATGGTGGAGACAGCAGCCTGGTCCCATCTGCCTTCTCTGCATCCTCCTGCGTATGAGAAGAATTTTGCATGGTAACTCCAACACTCCTTGTAGTACTGGACACACTACTTGTCAGGAACTCTCTATTTTTTTGTACATATATAAAAAAGGCATTCATGTAATGAATGCCACATAAGACTGGTGTTTCTGGGTCGTACCAGGCATTCTATCTACTTGCTGTAGGCAAGTAGTCCTTTTCTACGCACAATGTGTATGTTAAAACAGTTAGACATCTGTGCCCTGATGTGTCTTATTTTCTTTCTTCCCTGGAAAGGCCTTAATTTTCCCCAAGCAAGAGGCCTCTTTCCCTTCTCATAGGCAGGGCTTGGCTGTCTGTGCCTGCAGCCAACTTTGATTGTACAGTTGTCACCTGGGATCAAGTTGCTGTGGAAAAAGCTGTGTGAGAGAGCTGTGAGAAGCCTTATCAAGGGCCTCTCCCCCAGCTTTGCTTGGGAGCCACTTTTAAGCTGAGGTCCTTGCCCTTGGTCCTTGCCTGAGCTACATGGCAGCTATGTCTGTGCCTGACCTTGTACCTTGCTGATCTGGATTCTGATCTGCTGGCTTGAGTTCCTGGCTTAACTTTGGTCCTGCCTCATTGCTACAGTCTTGTCTGGCAACCACTGGACCACAGCTGGCCCTGGTTATTGTCACTGGATGTTCTCTGTTCCTTTTGCTCAAATACAGGAAGACTGCACCCTTGTCAATGCACCATGTCCTGCTGTTGCCCTCTGCTCCTGGTTCACCTTCCCTTGCAGAGCAGCCCTCTCTTGCTGCTCCCTGTCATTTCCCTCCAACAGGAAACATATGTTTATGAGGCAATAATGGTAAAATATATATTCTTTGTCATATTTCCACTGCTGCTTTTCACCCTTCTTTTAGTCTTTTTTATCTTCTGATATTTTTTTTTAAATATTTTCCTTCTATGCATACCTCTGTGTCTTTCTTCTCATGTTTTTTCATGAGGTGTTTTGTTGGGTTTTTTTCCCCTCTCAAACAGTAATTCCCTGTCTTTCCTTCCCTTCTTTCTTTACCTGCTGGTTTTCCAAGTCTTTTTACACAGTACTCACCTTTCTTACAATATGCTTTCAGTCTTTCCAACTTTCTCTTTGTCAGATGCTCTTAATTTTCTTCATTCTATAGAATGTTTTTAGTCTCTTCTTTGTTTTCAGGCCTCATTCTCTGTTCACATTACCTGCATGCCCACGTGTACCTGCCCTTTCATGTCCATTTGCCCTCTCAATATTGACAACTGTACTGGGTCTGGCTGTAATGGAGTTAACTTTCTTCACGGCAGTCCATATGGTGCTGTGTTTTGGATTTGGGACTAAACCAGTGCTGATAACACACCAATGCTTTAGCTATTGCTGAAGAGTGCTTGCACTGTGTCAAGGCTTTCTCTTTTTCCCCACTCTGCTCCCTGCAGTGAATAGGCTGGGGTGGGCAAGAAGCTGGGAGGGGACACAGCCAGGACAGCTGATGCAAACTGACCAAAGAAATATTCCATGCCATATAACATTACGCTCAGCAATAAAAACTGAAGGGAGGGAGTTTTGGGTAGGTAGCCATTGCTCAGAGACTGACTGGGCATTGGTCTACTTGTGAAGGTGCTGAGTGATTGCCTTTGCATCACTTGTTTTGTCTTGGTTTTCTTCCTCTTTCCGTCACTTATTAAACTACTTCTATCTTGATGCATGAGTTTTGTTGCTTTTTCTCTTCCTTTTCTCTCTCCTGTCCCACTGGGGGCCGGGGGGGGAGCAAGCAAGCAGCTGTGTGGTGTTTAGCTGCTGGCTGGGGTCAACCCACCATAACAACTCCACACATCTGATTTTTTATACCTTACTCACAGTCCCAGCTTCTGAAGGTAAATCATTATTTTAGAGTCTCAACTTTCATATTAGAAGAAGAAACAAGGAAAGAAGAGATAAGCTACTTGCCCATGATGTTACAGAAAAAATCTTGAAAATTTGTTCTGTTTTTGAGAACTAATGAATGAAGGTCTACTTATGATATTTTTATGTTTGAAGTTAGCAGTATTACCCACTTCATCTGAACTTCTGTGCCCACTTGCAGTCTCTTCTGTTCCATACCTGAAACACATTATTAAGTCCCACACATGCTGACATATGTTTATACTGCAATTAAAGGAAGAAGCTGTTCTGCCTGCAATGCACGAGTCTACTTCTGGAGATCCCTGGCGACTTTGCAAAAGTGGCACTGGAGGTGGCTAGAAGAAGTTTTAATCCTTTTCATTGTACTGCTGCTGTTGCTAATGGCTTCTGGCTGCTACTGTAAAGAATTGTGCCTCCTTGAGGGAATTCTTCAAGATGGATGAGGAGTGCTCTGGAGTCATGTGGGAAGGTGGGTAGATCAGAAATGGGAAATAGGCCTCTGACCTTTGTAATTACAGCACACAGATGTTCCTGAGGTAGCCCATAGAATCACAGAATCATTAAGGTTTGAAAGGACCTCTGAGATCATCAAGTCCAACCTGTTAAACTAACTGCCTGGTCCACCTCTAAACCATGTCCCTAAGCACCACATCCACACGTTTTCTGAATATTTCCAGGGACTGTGATTGCACCACTTCCCTGGGCAGTCTGTTCCACTCTCTTCGTGAAAAATTTTTTCCTAGTATCTAATCTAAATCTCCTCTGGCACAACTTGAGCCCATTTCCTCTCATCCTATCACTTGTTACTTGGGAGAAGAGACCAACCCGCACCTCGCTGCAACCTCCTTTCAGGTAGTTGTAGAGAGCAATAAGGTCTCCCCTCAGCCTAAACAAAAAACTAAAAAAAAAACCAAAAAACCTAAACAACCCCATATAGCTACTCTGTTCCTTGCCTGTCTGTAACAGGTAATGAACACAGGAAAGTTGATCTGCTGGAACTTTCTGTTTAATTTCTGTCACACACATATGGGGAACACTATGAGCAAGTAAGTGAAGTCAGTCCAAGTTCGCATACTTTGACTATAGGATTATGCATAGTTCTGTTATGGTTGAAGTCCCCAGAAAGTAAGAGTCCTCCTAGCATTCCCAGATAAAGAAGAATCTCTTTTAAATTAACTAGAACAGACTTCTAATATTGAAGATCAGGTTTCTATTTATTTCCACTGTTCCTCATTATGGTTGTGCACTGTAAAGTTATTACATACCAACACACACTAACATGTTTCAAATTTTGGTTGTTGGCTGGATTAACCTCCATGTCTCTCAGTAGTTTCCAGGTCAGAGTGGTATGGCTTTTTCTTAAAAAAGGTAAGGTATGGGAAAGGAAAGAAAAGATAAAGATTTCCTTTCAGTCTTCCTAGACTCCAGCAGCCAGGCAGAAACTCTTGATTCCAATACAATATAACAAAAACCAAGAGTCATTGGCAAAACCCTCTTGAAAAGAATATAAGAGAGTAGTTGAGGGTTAGAGAAGGGAGGAGAGAGGCTCAAAGGAAAATTTTACTATGAAGAAAACTGAGTAACATTTTATTGCGTGAAAAACACATTGGGAAAAAAACAGCAATGTACTTAGCAATTGTGACATAGCTGCAAGTTTCTCTGAGCTCTTTATCATATCTCCTTTTTTTTTTCAATACAGTGCAGAAAAATTTGGTACTCTAAGACAGTCTGAAGCTCAGCAAATTACTCCATGTGGTTTCCAACTTATGTTCAATTCCTCTTTTATTTTCTCCCATATTCTGCTGATGTTCTCTAAGTTCTATTATTATTTTCTTACACAGTCCTAATTAGCAAGTTCTAACAAAACTAGCCAAAAGAAACACATTTCTGTATATTTCACTTTCTCTCTATTTTCTTCCATTTTTTCACATTTCCATTTCCATCCTTTTCCTTTTTTCAAGTATTTGATGCAGGTAAAACAAAAGTAACAAAGTGATTGTTTAGGGTTAAACAAAGATAAGAGAGGAGAACTAGGATTAATGGAAAAGATTAACAAAGAAAATGTAGGTTGAATATCAAGAAAAATTTGTGGCAATGAAATTTACTGGGTTCTGAAATATTGTCCTATAGAAAGTGTCAGAACCTTCACTTTAAATGATTCTTGTAATACTCTAGGGAACAAGGCAGCACCAGCCTCCAGAAGGCAAGTTCACAATACCCTTGGTTTTCTCTGCTCTCAGTCCAGACATAAACACCATCAGATCTTGCCTTGCTTTGGCATTTTGGTACATTCAGTTCTTCCATGTTTTGGAATTGCAGAATTAACCACAGAAATAAAACTTAGAATATGTTTACCAGAATTTCTCTGAGTTTGTACAAGTTTCAGGGGTTTAGTTCTGGTTTGAGTAGGCAAAAATATTCAGGTCAGTTCTATTTAGTCTAAGAAAATTCACTCATTCTCAATGAAAGCTGTTTTCCTTATATGAAAGTATTACAGAATTACAGTAATTTCCAAGGTAGTTTTTTATTTCTGTGACTGAAGTTACTAGTAACTACTGACTGATATCATTGGTGTTATTTACCAGTGCATTGTGGACAGTATATTTTACACAAAATAAAGCAATATTTCATTGAAAATTACTGGAAAACAAGGTGAAATTTTTAAGAGCTATATCCCAAGGAATACTTTTCTAAACAGGCTTATGATTTAAAAAAAAAAATCACAATTAAAATTACTGCTTTCTGTGCACGTTTTTAAGCAAACTTTGGTTTCAGGAATCTTCAGGATGTCTACTCAGTATAATCCATTCCATTTGCTTTGGAAACTTTAGAGACTCAAGGTCATTTACTTTAAGACTGTATCATTATTATTGTTATTTGTTGTTGTCAGTACCATAAAGAAGATAGACAATATTCAGATCACTAAGAGGCAAGATTTTATGAAGACCCACCAATTTATTCACTAGGCATGACAACATTCTGCCTGGTTCCTTGGACTTCTCATGAAGAATGCTGATCACAGGTCCTGTCTTGCTCATTTCCATCACTGCAAGTTTTCCAACTCTGACAAAAAATATAGCCAATTATTTCTCTGTTGCAATAGTCCCCAGCATTTTGCTGGGATTTCTACTAAGAATAATTTCCCTGATAGCAAAGTTTTCTGTAGTCTATGAAATCCAGTAATAATCAGTAAGAATCGTTATTACTATGGTGTTCAGAGGCTGCACACAGCCTCTGTGAGCAGTGTGCCATTGATGCTTACTGTACAAGGCTAATCATCTATGGGTTACTGTACAGACGTAACTGCTAAGATCAAATGCAACAAACCTTCAAGAACAGCAGCATTAATAATAGCATATTCTCAAGTGAACTTGCAATGGAGAATATGCTTCTGAAGTTAAATGACTGACATGTCTTTGGTTTTTTTTTAAAGTAGAATCTACTTAGATAAAAAGATCTGGGTGTGCTACACTTCTACTTATGTGCTCTCCATGATTTTCACACGTCAAAGTAATTTGAAAGAGATCATTTATTCACAAAATTCTATCAGGAAGAGACATCGCATATCAGCACATAAGAACTTCCTCAAGCAGAAACCATGGCAAATCGCTGCAAATCTCAGGTCTTGATGGTAATTTTCTAAGACTTCTGTGTGCTTAAGTGCAATGGAGCTTTTGAAGGCAGTCACTAGGTGGCAGACTTTCATCTACTGAAGGAGGCATTGAATTTACCTCTCAAAATCTGCTGGCAAGGCCTTTACTTGTTGCAATAGCAGGTGGACTTTTTAATGATACCTGTCCACTTCAATAATACTCAAAGAAAATATAATACAATACGAAAAGAAACAAAACCACTTACAAAGCTGATTCTTTTTGTCATGTCCTTAACTTGGGAAAAATAATTTTCTTATAGTTTGTCATGTTTGATTGTTTTATAATTTACATTCCTGCTTAAATCATTTTCCGTTGTTCAGGTTGCATGATCTAGTCAGTAGCTTTTTTATAATATAACAGGAAATTTCTTGGGTGGTGTGAGTAGGACCTACGCCATTATAATATTGAGCATAGGATATGAAAACAAGCACACAAGGATAAACAGAACAATAAGATCTTAGGGAACACTTAGCTGCAGTCACTGCTGCAGTAAAGTGAAGATATTCTCCCAGTTGGCTGGAGCACTGGTAATAGTCTAGTTCTGATATCATACATCTAAGTGGGGACTATAAAAAACACAAAAGATGCTTGGAAAATATTTGAGCGGTTAGAACCATTCTGAACACCATGTTGCCATAAGCACTTTGGCATCAGAGCTGCAACTACTAAGACTGCTCACACTTACATGGGCACTATAGTAGGTGTAGCTTTAGAAGAGTGCATATGCACAATTAAACACATTCAGTGCTGCTAACAGGGTCACAGCTGGTGCCTTCAGATATCTTAGATTATGTGGGCCACAAAAATTATTTTGAAAAAGATATACTTCACCATCACTGAGTGGCAATAAAAATATATTGGGTAAAATCTTGCCAAGTTTTCAAGCCAGCCAGCTCTTCAATTAATGTACAATGGGCTTGTCCAATGCAAAATTAGAATGAAAAAAGCAATTAGGCATGTACTATAACTGTTGGTTATTGTGTCTTGAGACACTCTAATCCAGTTTTACAAACCAAAATATTTAGGTTATAATTTTACAGTGGGCCTTCTTTGATTAGAATAAATTATAGAAGCTCTGCTTCTCCTGAGCTTCTAGCACTCAGTGCTTTTGTACTCTTCCTTTTGTCAAAGGGCAGTTGCTTGGCTGAATCTGTTGGAAGATCTATTATTATTTTAATAATACACATATTATACTGTGTAGTCCCCTTGCCACAATGATACAGAAGGTGGGTTTTGAGGTGTTAATACGAGTACCACTATTGTTGACATCAATAGGAGTTACCATTTTGGAAACAAAGAAAAATATATACTATAACATGCAGAAGTAAAATTGGGGCAGCTGATCAGTGTATTTAAAAACTCATTTAAAATAAGAATAATAGTGGGCAGAGGGATTCTCTTATCTCTCCTTGTAGATGGGATAATAGACCTTCATAGCTCTAGGTGCTGGTTATTAAAGCTGATCAGAGGTACATAGTTAACTAGTTCTTGATAACGGTCTCCTCTGAATTTTTCTCTTTCTCAAAGTAGGGATTTAATCCAGAAGGTAATGTTTGTTCTACCTGTTATTAATTAGGGAAGTTGCAATTTGCAGCAGCAAATTTCTATGTTCTTCTATCTCACTCAGAATCAAGGAGAAGTAAGAATTAAACTAACTTTTCTATACTAATAAAACTTGCCAGTAGATTTTAACATATTGTTATTCAGTATTATTCAGTAGAAAAACCAGTTTCCTTTAGGATCAGCTCTATTTTTCTATTTCTTTTCCATCTGCATATTCCTTTCTGTGTTCCCCCTTCTACCATCAGGCCTCAGTGCTGTTATCTGTCTCTCACTTTTTCTGCTTTTTATAGCCCTTATTTTCCATCACCTAAATGAGGCAAGGGCTCTGCAGGGGAAAAAAAAATCACAAAAAATCACATGATCATGTCACTAAAATCTATGCTTGACAGCATATATTATGACATCTATATCATAATGCATATGCACTCATGCTAAATCAAGCTTTCATATAGAACTTGAACTGTCAAGTTTCCTAACATTTGAGGACTTGACTTTGAAACTGTAAGGTTATTTTAACATTACTTTTTAAAAATTAATAGCAAAGAGTCAGAAAGATAGATGTATATAAAAATATAGAGAGATATAACCCATTCATCAAAATAAAGAACAAGAGATTCACAGTTTTCAATCACTATTGGAGCGAATTTGCAGGTTTGGAAAGAACACTGTGCCACTTCACAATGCATTTACACCTAAAATGTTATCCTTTCCATGACCAGAGCTAAAAATCTCCCTTTTATTGAACAGGCACATTCTGAATATGCCATGTGGGCTATTTACACTTCAAGTGCACAATATCGAGACTATGAACCCAAGCATTCGATATCTCTAATTTGGATCATAAATTTTGGGAGCATACAAGAGTATCTAAAATGGTGTCATTCTGCTCTTAACTGAGGTTTCTTTAAACTATTGCTCTATAAACATTTAAAAACAAACAGGAACTTATTGTCTGTGCAGTCTGTCCTACATCCTTCCTTGTATTGTTCTTAGTTCTTTAGGAAAATTCTTGCCAGGAATGCTCACCTGCCTACTAAATCTGAAAAACAGCATTTCAGATTCTGTCCCCTGTATATAGCTCCCTTCAAAGGCAGAGCCAAGGAACTGCTCCTCTGGATGATTCTTTCACTGCTTACACAAAGGCATTTGCGGTTTCTCAGCCAGCATTCTGAATGGTCACTTAGAAAGAAGCCTTTGCCTTGCTACAATCCAAGTCATCATATGCTCAGATGAAAGCAAGCCAATTCCCCTTCTAACAGTCAATACCTGAAATAAGGTCAGTGACTTAGAAACATAAGACATTTCTTGTTGCATCCAAGAAACTGAAGTGTGCCTTCCTTGCCAGTCAGTCTCTCTTGACATTTTTAATGCTTAGTCCAACAGTTTCTTACAATCTTGTTACCTCCTTTGCAAGCAAAATGCCAGAGGAGACAGTTTCAGACATTAGGATAGTTACGCTGCATATAGTTTTCTCCAAAGATGCAGTCATAGTCTCCTGAGTCTAGAAAACCTAGCTCAAAACGTCTTACTTGGTAAAATAAACCAGTTAAAAGTATAATATTTCTATGAGTTCTTAGAAGATTTTCTGGATGTTTTCAAATGATGTAAGACAGGAGTGTAATTGCCCAAGGGAGAATTGCTGAAATAGTATGATACAACATTCCTTTTCAGATACTTGGTAATTCAGCAATCATAGTTCCAAGGACTAAAATTGTATCAGGCAGTAGAATCTATAAAACCTAGCACCCAATAGATTCCCATGTTTGCTACTCAGCGTACAACTCATATGGAAGGATTAGTAAGACTGGCAGAATATGATAGGATGTGAGCTCAGTACTGTAAACAATATCAGTAGAAGACAAAAGTGGATACATCCTAACTCTTTCCCTGAAGTGTAGCCAAGAAGGAATTAATCAATTTAAAAAAGAATCAAATTTTCTAAATTAATTACTATGCCACAGCATATCCCGTTTAGCACTACTGAAGAGCAGCTACCTCTAAGGCAGATGGCGTTCACACCACTATTCCAAACAGTGAGCAAAGACAGTTCTGGCTACAAACTGCAGCAAATTCCACTGTGATTACCAAGGGACACACAGCATGCTTCAAGTGAAGTTTTCAAAGAGCTGCAACATTTTAGCAAAGAAGAGTCTTTGGTTATTAAAATCTTAAGAAAAATCAACACAGTACATTGCACAGTATTCTCATTTCTTTTCCAACAGTCAATTTTCTTTGAATTGTAAGTAAGTTAAGACTGAACAGATAGAAAGGGTCATAAGTAAGTCTGATTTTTTCATTCCACACCAAATACTTCATCAACAAACAGTTGCTCTATAGTGGATGCTATATATGCACCCACATGCTCTTTTTAGAGTACACAGATGGCTTTTGACAAATCCAGAGAATCTGATAAAATATAGGCAACTAGCAACCCATCTCTTTCTCACATCTTAGAACTGGAGTGCATGCCTACAGAGATCAGCTTTTTTCTCTGAGCTATTTTGTGTTTCTGTGGCAGGCTGTAACCTAGACTGGAGAGAACTGTATGTGAAAAACACAGTCAATGGTAGAAAAAAAATGCTTAAATATTTCCATCCTTCAAATATTGCATTAATTTCTTAGCTTCCTCATTTCTGAAGTTCAGTGCAGAAAAAACATCCAACAGAAAGTAAGGTTTTTCATAAAGATATCTCAAAAATAGTGATCATGGCTAAGCTGTTGAAAAGCCATGAATCATGAGAGACCTCAGGCTCATGGTTCCTTGATTTTCTGGATTAGGAATTGGGCTGGAACATGCTCCTTTCAGGCCTCCACAGGCCTGATGCAGATAGGACTGATGCATGGCACTCTCAGAGCCCTGACTACACCAAAAGCTCTAATGGCCCTGACCAACCACATCTGAATCTCCTGTCCATGTGAACTCCACTCATTCACCTGGGAGCTATATTTAAGCTCTGACCTTGGCTTTGGCCCATGTCTCAGTAATGTTGCAGGTATGCTGTGCCTCGTGTTGTAGCTTCCTGCCTTGACACCATAGACTGGAGATCACTGGGCTATTAGCTGACCAGCTGACCTGGTCTGCTCTTCTTCTTTTGGCATGGTGGACATGTGGTCATGTGGTCCGCCTCCCTCACTGTCACCCTGGGCTTCTGGCTTGCCGTGCCCTCTGGCTTGCCTGTTTCTGCTGCTCTCTGACAAGCTGAGTCTCACACCAAAATGGACATATGTTGCAGCTGTGATAGAAAGAAATGTTAGCTTTTTCCCCTTTTGGTGCTTGGTCTCCTTGCTGAAAAGATGCCTGTTTCATGCTAATATCTGACTGTAAATGGATGAATTTAACATCGCAGAAAGAGTAAAAATGGGCATTTAGGCATTCAAGAGCAGGGAAGGAAGGGAAGTTGCATAGGATAGAACACAATGACACACTTAGTAGCATTTTCAATTCAAAATGAACTGGAAAAAGCAGCTGTCTTACATCTGTGCCTGTAGAAGGCAAGGATTATTTAACAGTGTCTGGGAGCAAGGAGCATTTAATGGTGTCTGGAAGCCACATATGTTCTGCTTTATTTGTCAATACATAGAAAACAAAGTGCATGTCAATAATTTTGCAATTATACGCCTAACAATGTAATCACTCTTACATTACAAAAAACATTTTTGTTGTAAACCATCAGGAAACCACAAAAGTGATATGTAAAGATTTATCTTATCATTCACCTGATACAGGTTGAAGTCACTAACCTAGAGTTAAAACCCTCTGAATTTTTGTTAGTTTTTCTGACCCATTCAGTTGCTTTCAGATTATGATGGTATCTGTTTATGTGAATACCAAAGAAAACAATTTCCTTTTCTTAAACGTACTCACTAGAATCTACCCTTTCAACCTTCGCTAAGTAGCTTGTATCCTATTTCTTATTCCTCCACTGATACTGCAAGCATTTTGCATTTTTCTAACAATGGTTGCATAATTCAAGAGTAGAAAGCATCACATATTCATTGAAATGAATACACAAAACTCTATTTCAGGAACAGTTTTGTTGGTTTTCTGATCTATAGCATGAAAACTGACATAAAATTTTCACTCCTAAGAATTCTTTTTTAAACACTGAATACAATATAGTACTCAACAGACTTTTTTCAGATGCTATTGAATTCTAGTTCAACAGCCTTTCTGTTGAACATACACATACACAGCCTTTGTGTATGTGTCTTCACTGCACAAAGTTAAATAGCAACAAGAAAAGAGATGTCCATTTGTTTCAGTTTTATTTTACCAGAAGTTTACTCCTGTGTTTTTCACTTTTGAGACACAAGTTTTTTTCTGCTGTAATAAAAAACACATGCTCTGTACAAAAGAAAAAATCTGAATCTTCCGCCACAACTGAATGAATGAAGCTACATTAAGAATTATTTTCCTTAGTAAGTTTCCTTTACTAGTGTAATGTGATAGCTATACCTAACATATTGCTGAAATAAATAAAAAATAAAAAATAAAAAAATAAAAAATAAAAAAATAAAAATAAAAAATAAAAAATAAAATAATACTAATAATAAAAAAGTACTGATTTTCAGATAACGTTCTCCAGTGCTAAAATACCTTTTATACCACCTTGCGTACCTCCCCCGAGTAACCTGTATTAGAAGCCAGACTGCAACAAAGGTAGATCTTTTCTTGATTGAAAGTTAAGCAAGCATTGTGTAAACACCAATTCAATCAGCACATTTAGTTCTGTTTCAGAGATGAGTGTCAATAACTTGTCTATCTTATGTGCATGCATCACAGAAAATGAAATCCATATAGTTGTGTCATTCAGAATTCTTCACACAAACATGGATTTTCCATGGCTCTGTAGTTAATTTAAAATCCTTCAAGAAGTTCTGTAGCTTTTCAGGCCAGAAGACTCTTGCAATAATCTTACCAGACTTTGCCTAGCATGGACCACTGAATTTTATGAACTGATTCCTTTATAAAACATATACCCTCCAGCAGAGCTAGATGTATCTTCTGTGAACAGATCTTGTCTTTATTTAAAGACTTCAAGGAGATTAATTTAGCGCATTCATAAAGAAGTTGTTCCAGCAGTTAATGAAGCTCTTCAGTAAAAATGTGAATCTAATTTCTGTCTTCAGTATAGCTTTGTCTGGTAGATTGAAGAGCCCTCTTACCCTAAGATCATACATATACAATGCAGGCAAGCCACCTCCAATGCATTCATTTTCTTTTGTCACTTTTTGTGATACTAACAACACCCTACTTAGGTTGGATATTCCACTGTAGATACATTACACAATGGATTTTTGCCTCCTTAGGGTTACACTGCATAATCCTTAATCATGTCATTCACTGCTTTCCAAAACAGCGCTTCTTATTCTAGTAGTCTGTCCTGCGTTCTTGGCTCCAAGACTTACTGTCTCCTATTCTGCTGTGTTAAATCCTGGGCTCAAGAGGACCCTGTTTATCAAGATATTCAGAAAACTGTAGAATTCCCCTGTCCCTATAACTTAGTATGTCACAATCTTTTTCTGTCATCTGTAATCTTCCATAGCAGTGACTTGTATTTCTACTTTTATCCTAGGACCTCCATAGCTAAGATGCAAAGAATCTATCAATTTAAAAAACAAAAGTAGATAGAAATTAGTTTTATTAAATAAACCTTCCTCTGCCACAGTGCAACACAACTTACTGAGGCACTGTGATTTAATATGGTGATTTCTTCAGTTCCTATTCTTTCTTACTCTTTTGCAACACTTCCTTTTCTACATGACATCCAGTTAGGTCTCTGTTAAAAGTAAATACTACACTGTTTTAAATATATTCTTGTTTAGATTGCCATCCTTTGAGAACTACCAGTATTACCACTTCCCTGACCTACTTCTGTTATGATGATCCAGGCTAGCATAAACATGTTTAACATTGTATCCCTCAAATTGAACTAGGTTAGGGTCAAATACACATGTAGCTTTGGTCACAAATCTGAAGGGATGGTAGGCTCCTGTATAGCACGGGAAAAGGGAGCTGCAGGCAACAGCAGGCTACAGCAGCCTCAACTGTAACTACCTCAACTTATCACTCCCACCTTGGTTCACTGCAGCTAGGTTACTCCATTGCATTCTGCTAGTTTAGATTTGCTTGTCTTCTTTATTTTAACAAGATAAAGCCATCATAAGATATAAAGCTGGCACAAGCACTGTTGTGTTCTCTAGCCAAACCAAGGTCAAATACATACTGCCAGATAGCTCAGCAGTTGTGTACGGATCAAGCATTAATGAACAACTTCAGATTTTATGCTGCCACAGAAATGTTATTTCCACACTTTTGTAATTCAATGGCAAAAAAGATGCTAGCATCCCTTCTGTGCCAAAGCTTGAGCAATGTGGAGGCTACCTGTACTTCAGCCCATCCTTTATGTGGCAGTAGGAATGTCTCCTGCTCAACTGTGAATATTCCAGCTTCACATTTGGTTTCTATAGAGCTAATCTATATTGCTGACTGAACTTTTTGCAACACTATGTAAAAATAAGAAACACTCTTAAGTGAAGATGTATGGCATTTATCATCCATATAAATGTGGGGAATACTGAATTTATCTATTGCTCAATTTTTCTTGGTGTTAGTATACAGTTCTGTCCTTGAATTTACTTGAGCTGTGTCCAGAAATGGGTGACTCTATAGAAATTAGCAATGAATTCTGCAGTTATCAGGTCTTATGTTCTAGAATTTGTGTCTAATATTTTTGAGTATTGAGAGGTATCAAAATAAAATTAACAGCAGGAAAATTTAGGTTTACTCTTTGGAGAAACTTCTTCATGTTTTAATTAGTGAAAATGGAATATTCCTTCAGAAATAGAGAGGAATTTGGGAATCATTCAAAATGCACAATGAGACAAAAAAAGGTGGAAATTATGATAGAGAATAATCCTTCATTAAGAATAGACAAAACTGGTTAATTAGCTAGGTCTCACTTTTCCCTGGTTTCTATGATAAAGATTGCACTTTGTACTGAACTTTGGAGATACCCTGGGGACAGAATATCTCCACAAAGATCATCTGAGGACATCACCTGGAGACTGCACAGAGATACTTTGCATTCTCCAACTCCTGGAGTTTAGAGATTTTGACTCTTTTCTTCTGGCTGTCCCTGTGATTCCTCTCAGTGAAGTTTCCTATGGTACAGAAGGGCTTGTTTTACAGTGATTGTCTTTCTCCTTGAATGCAGGCTGGGGAAGATCAAGATCTTTCCCCAGCTTGTTCTTTCCCTTTCATGATCTGTTTTCTCTCTTTCCCTTTCTCTCTCCCTCTTCATCTCAGACCTTAGAATTATGAGATCTGAAACAATAGTGTAACAGTGAGCTGCTGAGCAAAGAACAACATAATGGACTTCTTAAATTGTTCCTCCAGCAGCTGTTACTGCATCCCACCATGCTGTGTAGGAGAACAAGTAGAAACATGACAAACCCCGATAATTAAATGGAGAATCCTCTTGTGCAGAGAGGTAAAAAAAAAAAGTCAGAGAAAAACCTGTATGGGGATAAATTACTTCCTGTCAGGAGTCTCATTAAATCAGATTGTCCAGCTATTGGGCTATGTGCTGGATATTTTGAAATGGTAGAATATTCACACAAGTTGCTAAAAAGGTATCTCTCCTTGAGTGGGATGGAAATGTGAGACAGCTGTCTGAGCAAGCAATTAAAGTCCTTATTGCTTGTGTCTTCTAGAATAACCTTAGCATCATTAACAGGCAATAACAAAGCAGGTAAGTGTTATCCTTTACAGAGACTTAAAATGCAGGCATCAGTGAATCTCTGCTACAAAAAGAAGAAAACACCAAGTGGCAGAGTGACTACTTAGGTTTCCTTTGTGCAAAAGTGTTTTTACACTGATTAATTCACGTTTGGTGCAGCCACAACCTTTTCCTCTCTCAGAAGACTTGCACAGCCTGCAAACAATCCCATTACATTAAAAATTCTTGACACCTTGAAACTGAAAGGAAATCAATGCACTTGGGTAACACATTACATTACAAGGTACAAGTCATATACTTTATAAGCTCATTATTGGTACAAGAGCCATTAAAACTTTTAGTAAAGTTATCATGAGTACGGACTTTCCAGCTGACACTATTTCGAGTAACGGGCTATTTTTTAGGCAGGGACTAATGTCTCTTGACAAATTTGTCCTACTGCTACCTAGTGGTAAAGGATTTAGGGAAGTAAGCTTCATCATGAAGTCACTTGTGTACACAGAGTAGCACAGTCAGTTCCTCCTGTCCCTTAGGGGTTTTAATGGCTCTCCAGCTGTATCAGAATGCAATTCAGAAATGCTTCACATGGGACACATTCTTCTAGGGAATCCTTGAGCTTGCTTCGTGGACCTCTAAAAAAAACCAGCCTTCCTTCCTATTCACAGCTTTCACTATGCTCCCATCTTTATTGGTACTAAAAACATTCTCCTTTTGTACCTATTCTCTTAAGTTTACTTTAAGTAAACTATTCAATGCCTAACTGAAATGGTGAGGTTTTGAAATTAAATACTTGTTAATCCTAATCGTGATCAAGATAGACTTGCTGCACTGCATTTTTGACAAGTATTCATTCACAGCAGTGTTCATCATCACAGCACAGTATCAGCCACAACAATCATTTGGGAAGTGTTGAGCAAGAAGAACTGCTGTCTAGTGTGAGGACCGGAACAAAGTTAGGTATGAAAAGACAAAAAGGAGTTCAGCTGGAGTGCAAGTTCCTCTGTGGATGGAGAAAGTTACGGGATTCTCAGTGCTCACCCCCTGAGAAAATTACAAAATCCCTAAATGCTGCATACATCATAACCTGCCCCATTGGCAAGTGGCATAAACATGCACACAGCACAGACAGCTTGAGGGCCTCAGTGACAAATTATTGTCCCTTGAGTCTACATTTGCTGAACTGGAAGAGTTCAGGGAGATGGGAAGGTACAGTGACAAGATTTCAAGAACATCATAGAATTTCATCTTCAGGATAGCAGCCGCATGCTCCTAAGAAGGCTGAAAATCTCTTGGCAGAAAGCTATCAAGCTAGAAAGGGGGCAAAACTAACAGAAATGCCCAGTAAGCCTATCCTCTTGCATTAACAATACCCTTCCAAAAGCTATCTATCTCTGCTAACAGTCTGCAGAAGTCTGTGTCACTTGGAGACACAGCACTCAAGGAAAACAGGCAGCTCTTTTGTCATGCCAGTGACGAATGTGTGGTACTTCCCCTTGCCAAATTCTACATAAGTCTCTGGGTAGTTTCAGTGGTTAAGGATCACTGACGTATGTATAATACAGGGAATGGCACAGCAGGTTCTAGACTCAGAATGCAAGCTGGTAGGAAGCACTCTAAGAACCAAGAAACATTCACGCAACAGCATGCAGGATCAGGCAGGAGGATGGAAGTTGATGTCTCAGTGTTTAACTGAGAAATAGTTATTTGGCAGAGCTTTTGGAATACATGAAGCTGACAGATAATGGAAGCAAGTGGATGCCATTTAAAAGGTTGTGGGGAATTTTTCTTCAGTTGAAGATACAGGGGGAACAGACATGTCCAAAAAGAGAACAGAGTTCAGAAGAATTTATCTTCTAGGCATAAAGCCATAAAACCTCTTCATCCATCAGAGGTGCTGTTTAAAGAGTTGATTGCTCTTTGTTGATTATGCTTGTTTCCACCCCATCAGCAAAATGTTTGTTCAAGTTTCTGGATCTCTGTTGCTTGCCTAAAGGGTCAGTAAGGATTATTTTTCACAGAATCACAGAATAACTGAGGTTGGAAGAGACCTCTGGGGATTGTCTAGTCCAATCCCCCTGCTCAAGCAGGGTGAGCTACAGAAAGTTGCCCAAGACCGCATTCAGTTGAGTTTTGAATATCTCCAAGGATGGAGACTGCACAGCGTCTCTGGGCAACCTATTCCAATCTTCAACCACAGTAAAAAAAGGTTTTCTTTTCCTGTCTTATAGTTTGTGCTCATTGTTTCTTGTCACTGGGCACCACTAAGAAGAATCTGGGTCCATCCTTTTTACACCATCCCATCAGATATTTATACATTTTGATAAGATGTTCCTTGAGCCTTCTCTTCTCCAGGCTAAACAATCCCAGCTCCCTTCCTCATATGAGAGATGCTCCAGTGCCTCGATCATTCTTATGGCCCTGGATGGATAGCCCCAGGATGGCCATTTTCTGGCGGGCTGGATAATCCAGCTCCTTGAAGCAGAGTCTTTTTTACTTTTTCCTCAACCAGTGGCAATTCTAAACTGATGTTCCTACTAGTAGTAGTTTTTCAGATTTTTGATGTTTAGCTCACAAACTTGAGGTTAAACTCCTCCTCAAACTGAGGTTTAGGAAGAAATTTTTCTACACGTCAGAGTGTCCAGAAGCCATTTAGGGGGAATATCATTTGCATCAAATATTTATATTGAAAATATCTAATAGACTGGCTGGACTCAGAGGATCGTTCTCTTTCCTTTTAAACAGAAGCTCAGGTTACACGGGAACTGTGAATTTAAATACTTGCTACTCTGTAGAAACCTGACTGCCAAATTATGGCATTTCCAGGGAAGTAGGAAGTATTACTGTAATTCCTTTAAACTGCTTTTCTTCTTTCTGTCTCTAATGATATTTTTTTCAGCCAGAATTTTCCATTTTTGCTAACAGCAGTTAACCTTAAAGAAGAAAGTATTACTGTAAGCAGTGCTGCAGGAAGTAACTAATGTTTAAAGCGAAGTAGCTGAATGTAGGGCTAAGTGACCCCCTGTGTAAAACATCAGCAACTGTCAGCACTCTGTTTATTCTATCACTTTTACCTCTGATGTTTCCAGCTGAGCTACTGTACTGGTTTGCCTATACTTAAAATTATTAAAATGGGCATTACTGAATAATTGTTCCAGTATGAGCCAAGAGCTATTGCATGCTCAGATTCCTACCAGGAGTTATTCCGGAATGTCTGTATGATAAGCTGAAGCTTGTAGACAAGCTTCTAGCATGGTTAGGAAATTTTAGCAAGCAATTTTTGATGGAGACACAGTCTCTCTAGTGTTCTCATTTCTTGGAATCTTCTCACTGAGGAAGATTTGGTTAAACAAGAAAGATGAACACTGCTGATTTACCTCTGAAGAAAGCAAATAACCTAAAAAAACTAAGAACCATTACGTATGTATTGACCGTTTATTTTATATGTACTGCTGTAACACAGAACTGCAATAGGATACAAAGGTGTACCTAGTTTTCAGCAAACAACTCATTCCTGCACTGCTGTGGAAGAGGAATTGACTGAAATAATAAGATATGGCTGAAGATTAAACACACCGTTAGGATCTCAGAAGCTTAATAAATAAGATAGCCCAGAAACTCGTAATTAGAGGGGAGAAAGAGGTCTTAGTGGCAGCATGGCTTTGAACCTTGTGTTTAGAGGCTGGACTGTAAGAAATTGAATGTTTTAGGATTGGTTTTGTGTTTTTGTTACATCTTCACCTTTTCTGTTAAAACCTGTGAAGGTAAAAAAAACCCAAAACCTAAGTAAAGCTGAGTTTTAGAAATGTCCCTTTTAATTGCATATCTACTTGTCTTATCCTGTCAATTTTCACATTAAATCATATTCAATTCCTTGACACCAACAACTCACCATCTGATAGCTGCAATAAAATATATCAAGTATTTAAGTAAATGAGATGCTGATAGGAAATGGAGAGTAGTATAAACCTGGACAACAATTCCTCAAAGTCTATGTATCTACTGTTTCTTGAAAAAATTTGAAGGAACGAAGGAAGAAAAATTTACTGCAGAAAGAGTAGAAAGAAAAAAAGACAGAATTAGGAGAACAATATGGAAGGCTCATCTAGTGCATCTGGGCAGTGAAAAGGCACAGGAAAATCTTTGCCATCTGGTAAGGAAGAGGACACCAAAACTCTGTGGAAAAGAAGAGGAACAGCTTAGTTTTCATTGAGACAGGTGATCAGAAAGATAAAAACAAATATCAAAGATGCAAAGCTTGGAAGCCAGAAACAGAAATGTGTAGATACTGTCAAAGAAGAACAAAGGATTTACTTGTCTTTGCAAAGTTAAAGAAGTCAGATTTAAAGAAAAGTAACAGGTAAAAGACCAGGGAGGAAACAAGAAGGCAAGAGACTGGGATTTCTGAACATTTTACATTCTTCTTTTATTACTTATGGACAATTTCATTGTATGCATGATAATTTTTGGGTGGGAAGAAGAGCAGCTATTGTAATCAGTACTGCACATTGGGAACAGTAAAATTCATCTTAGGCCTAGACTTTGTGATTAACCTCTAGCAGTGTTTGGGCATTCCATACGAGCGAAAAGGGACTAATCACCTTTTCTGGGCCACTTGGTTTCTAACACAGTTACTATTTTGACCCTAAATCTGAACTGAACTGTAAGTGATATATTTTCATATTTTACTTCAGCACTGTTTTCATTTCATTAGGTATAATTGAGCCTGAGGTAGCAGAAACTGAAAGGAATCTTTGCAGTTTAATACATTCTAATATATTATAAACAAGCTGAAGCAAACCTAGAAAGGTGATCAGAAAAAAAAATTTCTATAGCACCTGGATGAAACAGTATTGGGTACCAGTTTGTTTGAGGTCCATACCACACCCTTAACTAAGATTAATTCCTAAAGTTCAGTATTAAGCTAAATCTGCAAAGTTTTAGAATTCAGCTGTACTAGAAGCTTTCCTAGACTGACTAAAATTCTGAACATTTTGTCCAGACTTGCACCACATATACTGTAAAACCCGAAATTAATTCTTCAAGAGCCTGCCTACTGCAATTGTTCTAAAGCCTTGTTTAACAAAGGAGAAAGAAATGTGCATGTTCCAAATGATAGCTAAATCCCTGAAAATGAAAGAAAAGGATGAAATGTATTAGAGAGGAAGGGAAGTATGTAATTAGCTCTTCTCTAAATTATCCTAAGCAGAATGATCAGAACCAGAAGATCATTGTACACCACTTCACAGCTAACCCAACTTGGCGCAGGCCTGTGTTGTGCTATGTTGCACTTATAGCTTGACCTTCAGGATGGTGTCGTGCTGTGCATGTTCCTGGGCCACAGGAAAGACTCAGCCAGCTGAAGGTAACAGAGGGACCTGTAGGCAGCTCCCACTCGGTAACAGTGACTACACCACCTGCGTGTCCTTGCCTTTATCTAAAAGTGCAGCAAGAAGTTATCATGTGAACTTTTTGTTTGACAGTAAAAATGATGAATAGAGTTGTTTTCTTTTAAGAAAACCCTGTAAGATCTCAAAAGACCAAAATGCTGGATAACCTTTCCATGGATGGCATCTGCACAGTGTGCTACTGCATGATCGGAGACCTGTTGATGCTATGCAACTCAGGGTTCCCAGCATCTGAAGGGGTGTAAAATTGTCTATACTATCATCTCTTGCTTTACAATGTCAGCTCAAATAAATGGCATTTTAAGAGATACTTTACGGAGTCTGAGTGTCTTTCTGACTGGGATCATAACTGTAAGAATATGTCAGTGAGAACGTGATAGGTCAGCAAGGAAACAGACAGGTTTGTATAAGGGTTCAACATAGTATCTATTATAAGACAATATAACATTTTAATTAAAATTATTTTCTGCCTCCAGGATAGTCAAACTCACTTCAGATAGGTGACAAGATGTCAATATTTCTCAGTTCCACACAGAAATACCCAAGCTTTCACCAAACCTAAATCTCAGGGTTTGCTCTGTGCAAGAAAAACTTTATGTGAAGCTCTTCGCTAAAATCTCATTCACTAAAGCATCGATATTAACTCCATCGAGAAAGCTACAATGCATCCTGTCAGTCTCCAGAAGTGTTTGAGATAGACCTGCCCTCTTTCCCTGCTTTCATTTCTTTTGATTGATCAGTGGAGAAGGAAGGAGGTGGACAGCCTGTGTCTCTGTTGCTTGTGAATGATCAAGCATAGCCCAATGTATTAGACTCCACTGGGGATGCATTTTAGGAAGAAAAAATACCATGTTTTACATCTGCTTGTTTACAGGACCTTGTTCCCCACTTCTTTCTCAATGGCTCTGTAACTTCATGCCTATGCCTTTCCTGCACCAGGCCATATTATCAATTTTTCCTTTTTTGCAAAGTGCTGATGGAAGATGCGATCTTTTAATATTTGGAAACCTTCTGCACCTGCCTGCAGCAGTAAATCTGAATATACATGGCAGAAGTGCATCAGTCCACCAGTTATAAAGTAGCTTGTTCCTGAAGAATCCCCAGTAGCAGCTCATTTCTGTGTCAGACTTTGCATTCCAAGACCTGGAGCAGTTTTCCTCCCACCAGATTTCTTTTAAATAACTTTCAGTTTAACCTGGTGTTAACTGTCACTTTGGCATGCTGAACACTTTTTTTCAAAATTTATTTCTGCTCACAGTCATTCATTTTATTGAAATTGTTTCTCAGCCTGTCCACTTTTTCTTTTAGGCAAATGTTGTTATTCTTCAGAAAGTGTGGCATAATAAGTGCTTTCCATTAAGTATTTAAGTATCCTAGCAATGTTAATGCAAGTCAAGGAAGATGTAGGCCATACGAGTGCTCAGTGCTGTACCAGAGCAGCAGTTCAACTATGTGGTTCAGACAAACCTTGCTCTCTTTGACTTGACAGATAACAGCTTCCAAAACATAAGTTTGGGTCTGCTTCAGATTTCTAAGTGTGAACATTAACAAACTTGGACAGCATTTGGATACAGGCTTTTCTTTGGATCCAGCTGCTTCTATCGCAGTAGTGTATTCATCAAAATTCTGGAAACACACACTTATAAACTTTGAGAAGATATAAGTGCACATCAGGCCAACTGTCCAGTAATTTCTTTGTAATTCTGTACTTAGTGAGAAGCCATATGCCCTTTCAGAAAGTTTAACTGTCCCCCGGACACACCATTCCATTTAACAATATTTAGATTACAGCTTTTGTAGAGTTCTATATGGCCCCTATCAGCATCACCTGTGTCTCTTGGCTTGGAAATGTACACTGAAAACAACATCCTCAATGGATTTTCTTTCTTATTATTAAGACAGACTATCCCCTGGCTGTGAAACCAGTTTCTTGACTGCCTCACCAAACAAAAAATAATTTGCCACACAGTTCCGCAAGAATAAATTCTAAATACTCAGAGTCATTTAAAAGAAGCCCCAAACCACCAAGCTACCAATAGTGTTGTTTCCTTGCCCACAAATAATATTCAAAATATCTGTTGCTGTGCACATTAATTTGTGCTTCTGAGTTGGTGCACCTGTCTGAGTCAGTCACCATTGCAATCCAGGAGGCCCTTTTAATAATTTTGAAAATGACAGGTAAAAATCTACACCCTGATATTATACTCCTATTCTGCTTCTTTAGTTCTTGATCTCAGCTTTCTGTGTGATGCCTTTTGAGGCTGCTCCCAGTTATTCTGCAAAATACCCAGTGAGGATAAAACCTCTCTATATATTTATGTGTAAGTATATCCACACAAATATATATATGTATATAAGTATACATCTGTACACAAACACCTGGCTGCAAAATTTGACTGCTAAGGCTTTTCAAAGGCTGTTTCAGATCTTTCTGTGGTTAATCACTCTTGCCCACACTGACAGGTGGTTTCAAATTAATATCTTCAGATCTTGCATTGCTACTGGGTACACTTGCAAGGTTTTTTGTTTCCTCAGAATTAAGTGAAACTCTTTGTTCAGAGGCAGTGGAAGCTAATTGTGTTTTCTCTTGAATGACTGCTGTTGTTGCCTTGATGCATCATGAATTTTTTTTTACTCTTTGCACTGGTCTACTCAACTCCATAGTGTAGAACTACCCAATCTAACTAGACTCCTTGTCTCTATTGCCATCCTTGTCAGTTGAAAAGGGTTTTTACTGTTACTGCAGCCTGTGATCAGTTTTCAACTCTGGTAGCTGTTGTTTGATTTCTTGATCACAGCATGTTTTTGTTTTGCAGGGGTCTCAGATTCTATGGTTCATCTAACTTTGTACTAATAAACTGATTAGTGGGAGAATATTCAGGTTTGCCTACACATAAACTGTTGCTCAGAGGTATTAGTGATGTCTTCTGTTGGGTCACACTGCTAGGCCTGTGTAGACTTCCAAGCACAGCTGCTGTTACTCCTGCTTTTATTCATTTCTTCCTGGCCATTCTGACAGCTAACTTTCCAACAAAGTGGCTATGATACAGTGCAGTGTTATATTCTCTCTGTCTCTCTCTCAGTCTCTCACTGACATGAACAGAAACAAACTGGAAACAATTTTCTAAGTGTCTGAATCCCAGGATTCCAGTATTTTAAGCAGCTGAGCTCCTTTTTTTTTTTCATTAATATCCTATTTGCTCAGTAATTTAGTCACATAATGGCAGATTTCTTTCAACATCTTCTCCCTTCCCCTTTATCCTGTCCTCTTATGTTGCTTATGCAGTAAAAGAAAGAAAATGGGAATGCCCAAGAGAGTCATGGCAGCAATCTACCACTATGGGAGAAGGTATTTGCTGTAGGGAAAACAGACCTATAGTAGAAATGAATCCACGTGCTTCAGTGATGATAGCTGAAGTTATTTTCAGCAGAGTTGTTTCTCACATTACTTCTTTGCTATTTTGCCATCAGCCAGCCAGTCAGAGACACAGCATCCTCTTTGGGTTGTCATGAAAACAGCAAATGCCACCATTGGTTTTCCACTGGGAGTGAATAAAATGTTCAGTAAACAGAACGGTCCTACCTAAGGCAAGTTCTATATTATATTGAGAGGTAACTGCCATTCCCTTGCTGTCTTTCATCAGTTCACAGTATATGAAATACTAAAACTGGTAACAATTTACATAACACCTTTCATCTTGAAGCATCTCAAAAGCTTTACAGGGATCATTTTCCCTACTGTTAAAACACAATAATCTTTAACACTCAGTAACACTACACAAAATTACAGGACAGGAAATGGAACACTAACAAAAATCCCATGCCCAGACTAAGTTTGAAGGTATTTAGCTATATACCGAGCAGATTTTAGCAGAGGGGAAAAGTTTACTGTCTTGGAGAAATAAATCTTCTGAACAACCCAACAGACCTGTCCTATCCATGTGCTTCAAAATTGCTCTTGAGACATCTACATCTTGGAATCAAAAACTTGTTCAAGCTTCATAGACTATGTTTACTTAGGCTGCCAGTAAACTATTTCATACTGCATCTTTTTGATGAACTCAGCCAGGAAACTGTGTCAAAATAGGCAGCCACTTGCTGACAATCAGTCATTCAATCAAGCATGATATGCAGAGACTTTGCACATAAAGTAAGAAGGCACTGTCATTGTCCTGAATAAATTACAATATGAGTACAGAGATAAAGCAATGCTAGTGAAAACAGTAGCTTCTTCCTTGAAGATAGAGGAGGAACAGCCAAAACATTTAAGTGTAGCACAAATGTAATGGGTACGAAACTCTTCCTTAAGTGTAGAGGGACTACCACAAAATAAAGACCTTATAAAGATGGGTTTACATGCATAAGGTTCCATTTGATCGTTATTCTTCTGAATTGTTTCTATCTTAGTAAAACTGAATGTTAGCAACTGCAAAGAGATGATGAAGATGTAAAGATGGGTAATACAAGTTAGAAGATGGATTAGCATTAGTGAGAAAAAGAGAAAAAGGAGATAAAGGCATTAGAGCAAGGAAGAAAAAGCCTATGCAGCATGTCAGGCTCAAGAAATCAGCTTAGGTCAACAGAGCTAGTAAAAGGAAGGGAAACAATATTTCATATCCAAGTAGATTAGCGGGCATATCTTTTCAGGTATTTGGACCCATCTGTTTATTTTATTTCTGATGTGGTGTCTTTAGAACTAGGTATTTGCCACCTGAAGGATTTTCTTTAACAGTCACTTAAATTTTGCTACAGCTGAACTGGCTATTATAGAAGTATTAGTACGCTGTGCTACTCCAAGTCAGCTAGGTCAAATTCTTGCTGCAAGCCTGAAGGATGCAAAATATTTTGGTAAAAAAACCCCACCTGCAATATTTGAAACAGAGGGGTAGGAGATGTCTGCATTGGGAACTTGGAGAGATTCCACAAGGCTCAAAAACATCCTTCTGCTACTTGACAAGTATTAAAACTTTCCTCTTTAAACTGAAAAAAAAAAGCATCAGTAACATGCTGACTACTAGCAAAACATGTCACTGTAATAGTCTATGGAAATCAGTAAGTCTTCAGTAGGGGGTTCTGGCTCAGATATACCAAGCACTGTGCTGCCGTGCTGAAGTTTAAAGCACTGCTGCCATCTGCAGGGGTTTATCCTTGATGTCATTTCAAACTTGGTGAACTTGTGGGAATCTAAATACTCTCCAGAAACTTCTCCATCCAGCATCACACTGTGGTCAGTATGTCTGACTCCGTCACAATTGCTCTTTTGTTTATATTACCCTCACTTGGATCCAAAAAGGCCAAATACATCGAAGGTTAAACTTCAAACAAGTCAAAGGTAAATTTGGTCTATACTTGGCAATTTCATTACAATTGCCCTTTTTTAGACTATGCCCTTCCTGGGAGCTTATTTTTAGTACTGCAAAATATACTATTAGCCTATTTTGAAATGTTGCAAACCTGATCAGAAAATAAATTTATTTGAACTTCTGCTCTATGAAGAGAGGTGTGATTGCCTCTTAACATGACACAATCCTGCCCTCAGCTCGATGCTAGTCTTATATGTGCTCATGTACTTATATCCTACCTGTATATTTTAAAGAAAACACATTATATAATAATGAATAAAAGAGGAATCCAGGTTAGGGAAGGAACAAAAATTTCCTGGAATAGACAACTTAGTATTTGGTGCAGACAGAGGCTAAAGGAGCCAATCTCAGTTCAGCTGTTAGTGGTGATGCATGGGACTATCTGCAATTTAGACTGTCTGCACCAAAAGACATGGGCAATGTTGGCTAGAAAGAGTTAGGGATGTGATCATGTGGAGACAGAAGGACAGAAATGGATACAGCTAGAACGATATATGGGACTGAGCAGTAGGGCAGTAAATGGGAGAAAATGGGAGTATTTAGTGCTGGTGTTATGTGTAAATTAATCATGAAGTTACATGTAAACCCTTAGAATACTAGAACAAGATGAACTGTTCTGGTGACACACATACAGGCCACTAGGCCTGACCAGTTAGCAAACTCAGGAATATAAGATATAGTACTGTGAGCTAAAGACACTGGATGAAGAGTCATGAAGTTTTTCAGGCCCTGGGATTACAGGGATCTGTACAGTTTGTTTGGCAGAGGTGTTAAGAATAAAATGGAATGGAATGGAATGGAATGGAATGGAATGGAATGGAACGGAACGGAACGGAACGGAATAGAATGGAACGGAACGGAACGGAACGGAACGGAACGGAACGGAACGGAACAGAATAGAATAGAATAGAATAGAATAGAATAGAATAGAATAGAATAGAATAGAATAGAATAGAATAGAATAGAATAGAATATTTCAGTTGGGAAGGACCTACAATGATCATCTAGTCCAACTGCTTGACCAATTCAGGGCTGACCAAAAGCTAAAGCATGCTATTAAGGGCATTGTCCAAATGCCTCTTAAACACTGACAGGCTTGGGGCATCGACTGCCTCTCTAGGAAGCCTGTTCCAGTGTTTGACCACACTTTTGGAAAAGAAATGCTTCCTAATGTCCAATCTAAACCTCCCCTGGCGCAGCTTTGAGCCATTCCTATGCGTCCTATCACTGGATCCCAGGGAGAAGAGATCAGCACCTCCCTTTCCATTTCCCCTCCTCAGGAAGCTGTAGAGAGCAATGAGGTTGCCCCTCAGCCTCCTTTTCTCCAAACTAGACAAGCCCAAAGTCCTTAGCCGCTCCTCATAGGACATTCCTTCCAGCCCTTTCACCAGCTTTGTTGTCCTCCTCTGGACGCATTCAAGGACCTTCACATCCTTCTTAAATTGTGGCACCCAGAACTGTGCACAGTATTCAAGGTGAAGCTGCACCAACACCGAATACAGTGGGAAAATCACCTCTTTTGGCCGGCTGGTTATACGGTGTTTGATGCACCCCAGGATGCGGTTTGCCCTCTTGGCTGCCAGGGCACACTGCTGACTCATATTGAGCCTGCTGTCGACCAGCACCCCCACATCCCTTTCTGCAGGGCTGCTCTCCAGCCACTCTTCTCCCAATTTATATTTATGCCTGGCATTACTCTGTCCTAGGTGCAGAATCCGGCATTTCGACTTGCTACATTTCATCCCATTAATCATAGCCCAATGCTCCAATCTAGGTTCCTCTGCAAAGCCTCTTGTCCCTCAAGAGAGTCAACAGCACTTCCCAGTTTGGTATCATCAGCAGACTTGCTAATGGTGCATTCAACTCCTGCATCCAGATCGTTGATAAATATATTGAACAGAACTGGCCCTAGAATTGAACCCTGCGGAACACTGCTGGTGACTGGTCACCAGCAAGATGTAGCCCCATTCACTACTACCCTTTCAGCTCTGCCCTTCAGGCAGTTCTTCACCTAGCACACCGTGAACCAGCTCATGCCACAGTTGGACAACTTGTCTGGAAGGATGCTGTGAGGGACAGTACAAAAAGCCTTACTAAAATCCGGAGAAACTACATCCACCGCCTTCCCTTCATCCAGTAGGTGGGTGATCTTTTCATAGAAGGATGTCAAATTAGTTAAACAGGACTTTCCTTTTGTGAACTCATGTTGTCTGTGCCTGATGGTTGCATTATTCTTTAAATGCCTTTCAATAGTACCCAGTATAATCTTTTCCATAATTTTTCCAGGAACTGAGGTTAGACTAACAGGTCTGTAGTTCCCTGGGTCTTCCCTCATGCCCTTCTTGTAAACTGAAATAACATTGGCTATGTTCCAGTCAGCGAGGCCATCCCAGACTCCAGGCAGGTGACTGAGGGCTCCTTCAGTACTCTGGGATGAATCCCATCAGGCCCCATGGACTTGTGAACATTCAGCTGATACAGCTCGTCCCTTACAATTTCAGTGCCCACAAATGGAAAGTCACTGTTCCCACACTCGTGGTTCTCTGACTCAGGGGACCGGGCAGCCCAAGGTCTCCCAGTATTATTAAAGATTGAGACAAAAAAAGCACTGAATGCCTCCACTTCTTCTTCATCCCTATTAGTCAGATGACCATCTTGAACAAGTATCAGTCCAATGTTTTCTTTAGACCTCCTCTTGCTATTAACGTACTTAAAAAAGCCCTTCTTGTTATCTGACACAACACTGGCCAGTTTCAACTCTAACTGAGCTTTGGCCTTTTGTGTCTTCTCCCTGCATATACAAACCACAGCTTTGAACCACATGTTCTAGGGATTTATTACTGAAAAGAAAAATAATGAGTTCAAATACAAGGATGAGTATGAGTTTCAGACGTGATTCCTCTACATCTCAGTTCTAAGAGCAAAGTAAATGAGATAGAGCAAGCACACCCCTGCTTTTGCAGAGACTAAGAAAATTTCTAGCTTTCTTTTCATGTGAAAGTACTGTCTGCTGAGGTCCCATTTTTCCTAGCCTAAACAACAACACTGAAGACAAATAGATTTGCTTCTGATTCCATCAAAGTTCTGACTTATCTTTGGCACCTAAGAGATTTATTTGTTTCTCACTTGGAGAGTTCAGTTTCAGGTCAATTTCTGACTTTCCTTGATTTTTTTGACAGGGTTCTCTACCCTACATTCAACACAAGATCATTTTCACAACAGAGATAGATAATTAAATATTTAGGATAGACAGAAAAGATTTTCCTTTGTGTGAACTGGAGGTAAGGTTAAAAAGCAATCCTCACCTTCAAATTTGTTTTATTTGGTAACGGTTTTGCTTCTCAAAAAGCCTAATTTCATGAACAACAGCAACAGCAGCTTGTGACTGACAAACTTTAGTTTTGAAAGTATTTGAGGTTAAAAAAACTTAGAAGCTAGTGCTGAAACTGTATTTCCAGCTTTATGTTTTTGTGATACGATCATTAGACACTGCAGCCTTCAACCTGCTGTCAAAAAACTGGAATCATAATAAACCTCAGGATCTTTCCACTTTACTGGTAATATGGGCTATAGAGCTCCTAAGTGACTGAAATAAGCCTAAAAGTGTGATTGGTAAGCTCTGAAACCCTCATCCCTAAGAATGCATGATTCCTCCATAAACTGTTACCTGGGACCAAAGCAAAGCTGTGTCATTTTTTTTCTGCTAGTTAAAACTGAGCATGTGCTCTGACATGGGACCTCCACAGGCTGCAGTTCCTTCAGGAATATCCATCTGCTCTGGTGTGGGTCCTCCCTGGGCTGCAGAAAGTACCTGCTCTGGCATAGGTCCTCCACAGGCCGCAGCAGGTATCTGCTCTGGTGTGGGTCCTCCGTGGACGACAGTGAATATCCTGCTCTGCCATAGAACACCTCTTCCTCCTCTGACCTTGGTGTCCCCTCTGTTGTTCCTCACTCTTTTTATTCTCTTCTCCTCTCGCCATTCAACGTTGTGTACCCTTTCTTAAACATGTTTTGACAGAGGTGCCACCAACTTGGCTGATAGGCTCAGCTGTGTCCTGTGGTTGGTCTGTTATGGAGCTGGCTCCAATTGGCTGTGTCCAGCACAGGGCAGCCCCTGACGTCTTCCCACAGAGGCCAACCCTGCAGCCTCCCTCTGCCCTGCTACCAAAACCTTGCCACCTACACCCAATATAAAGTGACATAAATGACATGAAATTAACTTCTGCTCATATACTTTCCTGAGATGATTTACACAGATTGAACTCAGACTAATTGCTAGCAGAGCTCTATCTGGGCTTTTTAGCTCAGCCTAAAAGTGCCGGCCCTGCTGAGCTGGCCACTCCACAGCTCTGTTTGCACTACGCTGCATCAAAGCTAACAAACTCCATAGACCTGAGCTGGCTCCTCATGGAGTTTGAAGTAGTATCTCTGAATCCACAGCATTGTTAACCTGCAACCCAGATAAATCATCCATACGTAATTAACAACTGCACTTCTAGTCCAAGGATGGTCAGCTTGTTCCCATATCTGTGTGCCTTTTCCCAGAACCTTCATTTTTCTGTGCTCTCTCTGCTGCACCACCACCCCTGCCCCGCCTTGACTCTGTATTTTCTACTTCCATATATAAATCGGCAACTAAGAGCTACTTGTTCAACTTCTTGCACACCTCTTAAACAAGATTGTGAATTTAAAGTTCAGGGTTAGGTATCTCACTCTTGCTCTGGAGAATTTGCTTAAGGCTTCCATTATGTTCTTTAAAAACTGTAACACAATTAAACCATTGTCCATTTTACAAGTCAGAAACTTCAAAATGTTGAATGGTTTGTTTAAATAAAAACACTTCTTCTATGCTTGGCATTAAAGCTTTATACCAAAACCCATATGAACACAATGTAAGTCAGGTCATAGCATCCAAACACCTGGAGAATCTTAGTTCTGTTTTTCCAGACCTCAGACTATTTAGTAATCATTTTCGTCTAAAAAAGCAAGTCATTTTTACTATCCATATAGTCTAAACTAGCTGTCCAAGGAAAAACAGATCACTCTCCAATCTCTGGAACTGGAAAAAAACCCTCTCTATTTTAAGCAGGAGTAGCTTGCTTGAGGATGTTAGACAGATTTCCCAAATGTTCAGTTACTGAAATAATATCACATATTGGCTCATAAAGTACAGTGTTATTTACAACATTATTTTCAAATGCAAATGACAATGTCTCCAGCTGAAAAGTGGTTCCAGCTCTGAAATAATTTACCACTTTCCAGTCAACTAAAACAAGCATGCTTTTCAGTAAATCCAACTATTCATGCAAGTGGCCTTGGATTAATGGGTTTAGGATGGTTTCCAGTACTCGGATACTAACATTCAGATACTTGTGCTTGATACAACCCATGATTTTTCAGCAAAACTCAAGCCAATTCCATCAGCTGCATTCACAGCAAAACCAAAATGAACACGTAGCAGCTCTTTCTTAATCTGTCACTGCTGTCTATTTTTTCCATCCTGATGGGCCTCAGAGCTTCCACTTACAGCCCTGCTTCACTTCACCGACTTAACTTGCTGTACATGTAGGATGTCCATTATTTTTTCTACATGTCATGATTACTATACATATGCTGCAGTAAGTTATTAATAAAGAAACTCAATTTGTATTACTTTCTGTGTTGCAACCAGGGTATCTTAGCAACCGTTGTTCCTGCTTTTCTCTCTGCGGATGCTTTGCTGACTCACCTATTCACTGATACAGCAGCTTTATTTGGCTGATTAGCATTGTGTGCAGCACCTGTGCACATGTATATATAGCCTTTACTTCTCCTTCCATGGAGCACTGAACTATACAATTTCCAGAGGATGAAATGAAGGTGGTTTTGCCCTTTGCTGGACACGTGTTGCTGTGGGCCCAGGGGACAGAATTAAGGTACAGCAAGTGAATGTGTGCAATCTGTAAAGTCAATAACCTAAAAAGAACTTTTTGGTTTTGCTTCATTGCCAACACTTGGTGTGTTATCCTTTTCTTCCATGAACATGCAAAATTCCCACAAATTCTCTAAAGATCGTAACTGTATAAGCTGCCATTCAAAAAAGAGTTACTGGCAGTAAAATACTGTAAAATAACCTACATGGATCTTGATAAAAAGGTTGAGAGTTTAAGCTGTAAGTTGTGGAAACAAGAGCTGTCTTAAGCTTTGTAAAATACTGATTTTTTTTGAGTGGCTTTTTTATATTATATAAGTCACTAAAAAAGAAGATATAACTCTGCCAGATGGACTGGTATTCTACAGGCAAAACTAGAAGAACAAGGAAAGTTATACAACATAGATGCAAAGAGGTAAGTAGCATGTGTATCTTGTTATTTTAATTTTCACTTGTCTTTTAGGTTTCTCCTTCCACCTTTTACTGTTTGTATTGCTTCTGCTACGTGCAGCTTTTTGTATTGTTTCTTTTAATCTTAGTGATTTTTTTCTTGACTTAATAATCTGTTCAGTCAATGGAAACATTATCAAAACCAAAAAATAAATAAAAAACCAAACAACCAACAAACTGCAGAGCTTTGTCCAGAATACACTGCACTGAGAAAAGAAATGGCAGAGTTAAGAGGTTAAACATAACTAATTAAATACCTCCTTATGTTTTAGTTGCTTTCTTTTGTAAATTTAACTTATTGGGTAGTTTGTCTTTATTCACCAGGTGGCATTTACCAATTCCAACAGTATAACCATTAATATGACACTTGCAATACAGCTGCCAGCTTCTCTCTTTCTGACCTTGGTTTGTCTCTCATACAGAATGTGATGGAAATGTCTGGAATATCCTCTCATGCCCTGAAGAAAGGTAAGAATTGCTCTCCCAAAGAGCAAACCAAAACCGCCCAGTGAAATCAATATTTGGATGAGATTGCCTCTGGACAAAATGACCTAGGAAACTGCTGGAGTTCTCATTTCCATCTTTGTGGGTTTTGCACAGAGAGAAACAAAAAGGCAGGAGAAGTCTGACATGCATAAAAATGAAATGAAATTACAAAAGGGAAATCACAAATGTGCAACAACAACAAAACAACCCCCATATATTGAAAGCTACTACATTGTGGAATTAATCCTTAAAGGTAGTGAAGTGTCTAGAACTGTGGAATGCAAAAACAGATTTGGTGAGCGCTGGAGAACACTAACCCGGGACTAATGTTGCATAAACTATGGTAAAAGAGCTGAATAAATGAGTTACAGGTGTAATGAGCATTATGGGTTAATCTGTAGTATCAGGAGAATCAGTTCTTGGATGTCAGTTCTTCATAGACTATTGCTTTAACTTCCTTATAATAATCCTATAAAGAGTATGAAACTTAGTCAGGGATTTTGGCAAACGTCTGAGGAGAAGCTGCATGTAAATGTTTGCGAGGGTCACAGAACGACTCATACTGAAAATCCCAACCCTCAAAAATGCCAGTAAAAAGTTCTGCCATATCATTCTGTGTATACCAAATTAAACTAGCCACCTAAATAACTTCTTAAAAAGGCTATGGATATCCTCACCAAAAAACACTCTGTCTATTAGAGCATAGTTTTCTGTGGTGGCTTCCATAGTTCCTCTTCTGGATATAGATGGCAGACTCATGATGAATTTTGTAATTCAGTCAATATGCCAATATTCTGCCCTTTAAAGTTGGCTGTTGTGTAGGAAAATTCTCAGGGGTTAGGCTTTTGGACTAAGAGGAAAGGAAAAGGTTTCCTGGAGAAAATGGGTATGTTGTATAGTGCCACTTCAGCCTAAGCTGAATTTGAGATAGCTGCTCTTCCTCCGGAACTGATCCTTTTCAGACATTGTGGAATCCTTGCAGTAAGACTGGTTCTGTCTCTGGAAAAGGAAGAGGTGGATCTCATCAGCAAAAAGCTGGCATATTCCTACATGTCCAGGAGAAGAATACACCACTTCTGTACTTACAGAATACATTACAGAGAGACATTGCTACCGCAGTCATGGAATAAATAATAAGCTAACTGGAAGAAGTGAAATCATGCATTTGTCTGGAGAAAAAAAAAAGCTTGGCAACATGCTCTGCTCTCCTGTAGATATGTGAGATTCATAAACAGCTCTTTCATCAAAATGACATAATCCTTACAAATGACAAGAAGAGACAGTTAATATGTCAATTGAGAACATTAAAGGAAGAGGAGATTTTGATCAAGGATAAAAAAAGGGTTTAGGTACTCTGCAGCAGTGCTGATAGGCTGTGATGCTTTTGCTGCCAAAATTTCCGATGTGAAGTAATCAATAACTCCAAATCATATTATACAGGAAGAAAATTCATTTTCAGTTCCTGGACACTATTCTGTGTTCCGAGATACTTTAGGCCTTCCTCAACTCCCAAACTCTTTCTCCCTCCCAATTATGCTTTTACTACACCTTCCATTTAAAGTACAACCACCAGATTCTTTCCCTGTTTCAGCATGCTGTTCCCTCCCCTAACACCCACAGAATCACAAAATGGTTGAGGTTGGAAGGGACCTCTGGGGATCATCTGGTCCAGTCCACCTGCTCAAGCAGGGTCACCTACAGCCTAGAACTATGTGCAGACAGTTCTTTAATATCTCCAAGTATAGTGACTCCACAACCTCTTTGGGCAACTGTGCCAGCGCTCAGTCATCTTCACAGAAAATGAGTTACTGAGTAACCCCAAATTCTTTCCTCTGCCTTCCCTAGTGATTCGTTTGCCACTGCCATGAGAACTTCAAGACATTGCTAATATTGGATTCCCACTCTAAAGATTTGGGTTTCTGAATTGCACAGAAACAGATTAAACTAGCAACGCTGGTCAGCAATGAAGAAATCAATCACCTAGGAAGCGACATCTTCAGTGGAAAACCTTCCCTGATAATCTGTATTTTCCACCTGTAACCACCAAGAACAAATACGTTTTCAGACACTAGCAATCTGTAGATTTAACTGAAGCTTATTAAAAAACTGCGAAAATTTATTATTGTAGATAATACAGCTTCTGTCCATGGTCAATATTTACAGAATCTGCTTTGCACTCGTGTGGCTACCTTTGTCTTGATTATCTCAAAGCACTTTATGAACAGCTACTTAAGCCTCACAGCACCTTGTAATGAAGGAAATGTAGAGTCTACAGCAAGGGAAAAAAAGACACAGTCATGCTGAACTAAAGGCCTAAATATCACAACTTAAATTTGCATTTATTTTACTAAGTATTAAGTATGTATGTAACTGTCACTGACCTTAAAGGAACCAGAAGACAATCTAGAGCTTTAAAAAAGTATTTCTATTCAACCATATAAATACATACATAAATGTCTAATTTTAAGCAATACATTCCTAGGTTAAAGAGAGTTTGACTGTCATCTTTAGAAAGTATATGGAAAAAATCTTACACCTTGGGGTACCTTTCATCAAAGTATCCCAAAGGCCTTCACTGGATAAACAGATTTCACTGGAATGAAGATACCTGCAGTGTACTGTGACAAATCCTTCCCAGCCCATAGGAACTTTTCAAAACAGTCTAGAAGATGAAGTGAAGGGAGAAGATTGTACTCAACTGAAACTGCTGAAACTGCAGGAAAAATCTAGGTCAATAAAATGCAATTACTAGAGCTGAGTAAGCAATGGAAAAAAATCCACTAACATTAATTAGAATTAAAAAAAAAAAAAAGCAAGCCTTACTTAAGCTTGCAAAAATAAATTGAAATGTGAAAGCTTAAATAGTCCCAAAATATATGTTTGAATGTGATTATTCACACTTTGTATTCTAAATGGGAAATGTGTGGGTAAGCTGCACAAGTCACAATTACAATGCAGAAACCATACTACTTAGGCACCGTACTACTTAGGCACTGAATTAATGCTATAATTTGAATAATGAATATCCACAACAAATTGTTCATAAAATATTCACACAGAGAAAACATTTTCCAAATAAATTTACAAATTCAGGCAATAAAGTTATGTGAGAATTTTCTGAGCATTTTGTGAACAGAAGAAAGAAAATAATGTACTGAATAAATTATACATCAGAAATAGCCTCTTATTTTGTGATTACTGGCTAGATTATCAAAAGTAACAAAAAGCTCATGGAATTGAGTATCATCATTACATTGTAAAATTGATTTAAATGGAAACGTGCAGATTTTAAAATTGCTGTGACTTGTATCTTATTTTGCACAGTTGACTAGGACACATTACTACCACACTGGGATAGCCCTGTCCTAAATACTATTCTAGGGAGGGAAGAATTGTGTATCCTGCAAGGAAGGGGCTGGTTTTTCTGTTTTGAAAACCACTTGAACACTATTATCACAACTGAAATAGATTTTCTCACAAGATAGTTGGGGAAAGATCATTTATTGTGTGAAATCTAGGTGTAGGCCACCCTAACAGAAATTGGTAGAAACAGAATCAGGTACAAACTTCAGACCTAAGCCAACTAAGAATATGTTTAGTTTTGCAGAGGTATTTATTGGTAGTTATATTTTAATATGCAGAGCATAACATAAAAGATTTCAGGGTAATACTGGTGAGTTTAAATAGACTGTTACTCCTTTTTCATTTACATTATATTTTATAAACATTTCCCCTCAAACCAAACAATGCTATGTATCCATTTCCCAAGGATATCTAGTGTATCATGCACATATCCAACACACAGATGCCAGAAAGAAATATTAGCAGCAGTTACAGTCTCTGGAACACTTTGAACTGGAGTGTTGCCCATCAGCTGAGATCTGTGTATTGCTTAGGTACAAAAAACAATTCCAGATTTGTGTTAGAAATTGCACATATTGTGGCTAAAAATAATAATAATGTCTTTTTCTGGAATCAAGTCAAAGAGGAACCTGAATCTTATTGTATCAAACCCACTTAGTGTTACATCTGTCAAAATATCTTGCCAACTACTGTGAAAAGAGGCAGGATTAAAAACAGATCAAATTTAATGGGATACTTATTTTGTTTTTAAAATATATCGATGATTTTACTGCCAGTGAAAACTAAAACTAGGTTTCATTCAGAAAGGAATGTTTTAAGCCCTCTTGCACATCTGCATTCCTACTAACAGCTATTTTAGTTCCAAGAGCTTGAAAGGATTACATTTGGAAGTTTAAATGTAACCACAGCATCCATTCTTTCTCACGTTGGGGCATTCTACATTGCACTTCCTGTGAATGAGTCATATTTCAGATTCTAATAATGTATCCCAAGCCTAACCTGTAATACCTTACAGGATTCAGGATTCACACAGCTTTGCGCGTTCATGTAAACAGCTTCTCCTTTTATTCCTCTTACATAATATAATCCTGAGTTTGCAGTCAAAATGCAGTGTTGAATGTGCATTTCCACAAGCCCAGTCCATCAGCTACCCCCAACTTAATACTTCTACTCCACAGGCCTACACCCTCATCCCATTTTACTTTAAGTAGCAATTTACAAATGTGATAAGTTACATCTAAATATGTTAGGAAATCTAATTAGCAGCATTCATATGTACATTTGACAGGTGGATCTATACAAGCTGGTGAAGGTAAAATATAAGACAATGAAGAACTATTGAGATTTAGAAGCTGAGGGTTTTCAGACAGTTTTGCACTGTTTTCTGCTAGCAAATTATGTCTGAATTTCCATAATAAGATGATCATTCATCTTCCTAAAATGCGCAAGATTCATGACTCCTTTTGGCTAAACCCAATAAAGAAGCTTCTCCAAGATTGCCATATGCAAGAAGAACAATTAAGTATATTGCAAATGGAAGCTTAAAAGTCAACAGAAAATAATTATAAACATGAATCTCCCTGTGTGCATGTTCTCTCCAATTATATTTCTTTCATTTTAAATAGATTATGTACAAGCAAGTATGACTGGATTCAATCATTACAATCCCATAACACAATGATGTAAAAGGAAATAGCTATAGCTTAGAAGCATCAGAAAAGATGCTCTAGAAGACAACTGTATAATAGAAGTAGACATCATGCAGATACATCAAAGCAAAGGACTGGAAAGAAAAGCAAAATTTTCTTCTGTCAAGTGGCTTGACATACAAGAGTCAAAACAAGTAAGATTGATAGGTGCACAAAATGCCAGCAGGACAAGGCAGCAGCAAAATCATGGAAGAAACAGGCATGGCCTGTTGATGTTCACATGTTAACTCTCAATACAGGTACAGCACTCAGCTGTCATAAAAAATAACTCTTATCAGATAGTTACTGCATAAAACAAAACCTTACAGCTCTGGCCTGTAATTCAGACTGAGGTTTGAGAGAAATGGAAAGCATTATAATTAATCAAACAGCTACCTAAGCATTCTCCTAATTTAAGAGCTCCTTTTAAGAGCTTTTATTTTGCAGATGGTTTAGCAGTTCTATGTTCATGAATCTCTGTGGTACTTGCTGTCTGGTTACCTTGGGACCCAGCTGCAGAACCATCCGAAGCCTGTCCTAAACCACCCTGCTACCTAAGGAATAGCACTATCCCCAACACCATTTATTTCCTGCTCTCAGGTCCCTGAGTGCACTAATAAGCTTTAATTGCCCTGATCAGCCTGACCTGGGACCTCCCTCCAAACCTTCTGCTTATGGGCCCAGGAGCCTCAATTAAGGTCAGACCAACACCTCCGGTCTCTGGTTAAGCTACATGGTAGGTGTATTCACCTCCAGTACTGTCACAACTGTGCCTCTGCTTGGCCATGGACCCTATTTATCCTGACCTGGGGACTGACTTCCTGGCTTGACCTTGGACCTACCTTGTCAGTATAAACTTGCCTGGTGATCACTGGGCTGTGTCTGACCCTGGTTATGCTACCATATTCGATCCTGATTTGCTGACTTGCATTCCTGGCTTGACCATGGATCTGCCTCATCACCATGACCCTGCCTGGTGCCATGGGCTCTTGGTTGAGCTTGGCCATGATTTCTGGGTCTGTCCTGCGTGTCTCATCCAGGTACTGTGGATGTGTCAGGTGAGGCCCCTGTCCAGCCAGTCTTATTATCACTGCTGACTGCCAGCCCCTTGCTGCTTCCTGACACCCATCCCTGCCTTTCAGCAGCACAAGGTTGCTGCCTTCACAACCAGCTCAGGGAGCTGATCCAGTGTAAAAGTTTCTATCTCTGTGTAGATGCTGAATCAGAACCTTAAGGAATGCAAAAGTTATGTTTAATAAAAAAAAAAAAAAAAGCTAGAGCAAAAAATGAGCCTTAAGTGTCATCTCAGATACTATAGCTTCAAATAAACACATTTAGTAGTTAAATGTGAAAGACGAGTTAAAACCTACTAGCATATATAGACTTGTTTGTATTATCTTCATAGTGGACCTTGGACAAGATAGTTGGAAAACCACAACAGGATTTTTCAGCAGAGTTGGACATTTCCTGAAAGAAGTTTCTATGGAACTAACCAAGACAGACATTTTTCAGCCAGGATTTCCAAAGTGGCTTTAAAAATTCTCATTGATACTGCTTTTTCTATATTCTCTTCGAATATGAAAATTCTGATCGGTGCATAACTGGCATACTTGGAGAGAGGAAATAACCAAGTCTGCTGTCTCTGGTAATAACCATCAAAGTGATCCACATTTGTATTTCAAAGTCTGAATCCCATAAATGGAAATACAGGTTTGCTAAGAACTAGGAGTAGTAACTCAAGAACGGGGTACCACAGTGAAATATGACCACCTCACTTGAAGACCTGCAGTACACATCAGGCAATCCAGCTGAGAGAGACTAGTCAAAAACCTGGCTCTTAGACTGAAACTCTCACTGAAATAAATAAATTTCTAAAAATCCATCATTTTACCTTGAAACTTTGGCTCCCCAAACTTGCAAGGGCTCTCCCTCACTTGCCCTCCTGCCTCTCATGCCGCTCATCCCTCCTGCCAAGTTGGCACCGGGAGAGGGAGAGGATTTAATGAACTGTGGGCAGCAAGCGTGCAGAGCTGTCCTCACAATTAATGGTGGGGGACGGTGGTGGGTCCACCACAGGGGCCGAGCCACGGGAGGAGGCAGCCGGTTGTCCCAGCTGCCTCCTCCCGTGGCTCGGCCCAGGGTTTGGGTGTGTGAGCAGGGCTGCCTGAGGTGGGCAGCAGCCAGCAGCACTGCGTGTGAAGGGATGGTCAGCATGCAGCCTCTTGGTGTGTGAGGAAATGGCCACAGGACAGCAGCACCTAAAACCCATCTGGTTTGTGTTGGTTGGGGGTATTTTGGGGTTTTTTTTTTTGCTCCTTTCGGTCTTGCTGGCAGACATCATCAACAGAGAGCTGATATGAAGTCTGGAGTGATGGGCATGGGAGATGTGAAGAAAGAAGAAGGAGGAGAGCATGAAATGGACTGGAAGATTTTGGGTTAGGACTGATAGGGGAAGAGTGGTGTGAGGGCAGCAAGTGAAGGTAGGTTCAGTAACACCTGCAACGTACACAGTGTCAACACAGGAGCCATGAGAGACTGTCATGCAACTGCTGTCGGGAGCCATGAGAGACGGAGATCTCCATCTGGAAAAGGATTTAAACCTGCCTAAAAAAAAGTCAGTTAATGTTTTCATAAGGTTATGTAATTTTTTATATGACTTATTTAGATATCGGGTTAAAACTGGATACCATATGATTAATATCACAGCAATTATGAATCAGAAACTTGTGTCAGAAGTGAAATTATATTGATCTCAAGATAGGTTTTACCTTGCAACTGCAACATGTAGGGGGAAAAGAGAAGCTGTCAGCTGCTTAGGCGCAGGAGGGTCAGTTAGAAAAAGCAGACTGCTACAGAGGAAAGCATTGCTTGTAAAGAACAGAAACCTGCAGAAGGAGAAGTGGCATCCAGTATATCATCAGGCTGGTGTAAATGGAAAAAGGTGACAAAGATGATGACTATTCTTAGATCTATCCTAAAGCCCAGTTAAATGGGTTTTGGCTTTTTGCATAAGTGGCCATCAGTGTGGAAGTCTTGTTTGCTTATTGATTGGCATGCCTATACTTCGTTAATTTTTGCTTCTATCTTTTTAGGCAAGTAGCTATCTATTTATATATAGTGTTTCTCTCTATAAGTAATACTTTATACAATTTTATTGTTTAAGGTGACACCGTGTGTGTATTAGTGCATATTTCTCCTGTTATCATGTCCACATACCCCCCTAAAAAGACAGAAAAAGGATTTTACATTTTCTCCACTGGTCTGCTAATATCCAGGAAGCCAAATTTTCAAGTTATTACAAGAGAATAAACACTTCTCCAGAACAATCTTTTCTATGCAGAATGGTGTTTCATATTTACAGCTTTTTGAGAACCCATTTGAAGGAAAAGGATTCTAATTATTGTCATTGTTCGTTTCACTGGAATTGCCTTTTGAGTACTGGGCCACAGTTTAGTCAAGATACTGTATAATTAGAGTACCTTGACTAAATAGTAGATGTAATATATGATAAATACAATGGAATTAGGTCAGTAACTTTAAAATGTATGATTTTCTGCATGCTTGCTCCAGGAGTTTATAAATAAATATGAAGCTTACCCTAATATAATACTTCTCAGCTGTAATTCATGGATCGCTTGTGAATTAGAGCACTTGCTGGTCAGATAGTACTAGTTGTCAATGTTTCCAGATGCTAGGCATAGAGGCAAAGCTTCCTTACTATATGAGAATTCAGGAAAAATAGTCACTCAAAAATTGTGACTAATATATAATCTGCAATATATTATTGCAAATTAAATGGTTCTGTCTCACATTATCAAAGCTGAAATGAATTAAGAATAAGAGGAATAAAATGTTTGGGATTTCTTTAAGTATAAGCAAAGAAAGCATAATTAAAATGAAAAAAAAAAAATAGAAGAGTATTCCTTCTCATACTGGTTTTACCATTTTCCTGAAAGAGATATAAAACAGGCAAATTCAGGCAACAACTAATTTGCCCATTAATGCCAAATAAAAATGTTTTATTTTCATTTCCATTGGCAGGTCTGTCACTCTTATGTCCATCACTTCATTGAAAAGGACAGGTACTCATTAAAGATATAGAGTGACATTATTGTTTAATGAACTTCTGAATGTGCTTTGAGCTGTAACTGTTTCCCTAGATTGTCCTGGTAGTGGATGATACCAATTGCTTTGAAGCTAGAATGAGATACAGACTAGCTGCTATGAATGACTTTATGTGCTAGAATTGGAGGGGGAGGGGGAAGGTTGTGCTTGTTTGCACTTTTTTTTTTTTTTTGATCATTCAAAGTAGTGGAAAAGGCAGACTAAAAGTTACCACCTTTCTATAAAGCAAAAAAAAAAAAAAAAAGTTATCCTTCATATAAAACAATAATGTGAAAAATATTTGTAAAGAAATTTTCCTTCTCAACACAGGAAGCCTGCGAGTCAATAGAATAACTTCCCCTCAATGACCAAGCTAAAATTCTTTCAGATGTATCACCAGTGTATGCATCAGTATGTACCAATGAGAAAAATTCAAGAGGAAGATTACAGAGA
This sequence comes from Nipponia nippon, assembly GCF_047370975.1. Taxonomy (NCBI): domain Eukaryota; kingdom Metazoa; phylum Chordata; class Aves; order Pelecaniformes; family Threskiornithidae; genus Nipponia; species Nipponia nippon. Next base: position 26,510,946 of record NW_028262291.1, on the reverse strand, counting down.
AAGTGGAGTATAACCTGAATGAAAATACAATCTATATATGTAGAACTGATTTTCATTTTTGCTATGAAATCCACATTGTTCCAGTTCTCTTTTTATTTAGTGCTCCATGCCAGAGCTTTTTACAGAACTTTTTTATCCCTTGGGCAGTTAGATAGATTTAGAATAGTGTTTGTTCTTTCCTAGTTCAGTTAGGTTTAAAAGGTTTATTGAAAGGTTAGCGTTTGATCTACAATACAGAACTTTTTTTTTTTTGTAGAAACAGTCTGCATATTGATGCTAAGGTATAGAGCACTGCACTACATTTCCATAAAGCAGTATTTCAGTCTCCCCCTTCAAGAACAGTGTCTTAACCCAAGTAGCAGCTGGTTAAGAAAGATTGGCTTTCAATAAGGTAACACTTTCCACAGAAACTAGTTGCCTGAAAAAAAAAAAAAAGCTTAATCATTTAGTGAAGACATTAACTTAAACAACTGAATGGAAAATGAAATTGCAAATAGTGCTGGTGATATTCCCCTGCTGCTGTTGCAGAGAGGGCTTGGCTTGGCCCACCTGCCACTGGGGAGAGGGCAGGGGGAATCTGGTTGAGGCTGATGCCTCTGCTTTGGGGAGTCCTGCATGTGGTCAAGGCCTGATCTGAACACAGCTCTGTGTCCCGTGGCCAGCGGAGCTCAAGCAAACCTTTTCTGCTCCAGTCCGGCCTTGCACCCAGGCTAGCCTGCATCTTGACCTGCCCCACCTGTGTCTGTGAGCTCCCTTGGGGCATTAGCTCCCCTGCCTGAATGCCTATCGGTGTCTGCGCTTCCTGCACATAGCACAGGGGAGACAGAACCTCTCTGCATGCATCTCCCCACTCTGTGGAGACCCCATGGTGATCTCAGTGGGAGGGAGGGTGGGGGGTGAACAAGGACAGACAGTGGGGTGGGCAAAGAGCTCCAGGACACGAAGGAGTGGAGGGTGTAGGTAAGGGATCCCACACTCTCTGGGTGGTCACTGCCAGTGTGGGCAGTGTGGCAGGATGGTGCACAGCCCAGGCAGTCTGCATGTGCTTCAGGACTCTGAACACAAAGACCCCAATGGGGGCCTAGGGTTCAAGGTGACAGTATAATTGTCCCATGTCTGCATAGTGCCTAGTGAAGAAGAATTCAGATCATGAGGGGGAACCACCACTGAAATGAGCATGGGAATTACAACCTTGTGCCTCCCCATAGAAGAACCTCTCATGTTCAAACACCCTGTTTGTCATTGCTGGAAGGATATGCCTGTTTTCCTGCTGGGGTAACAGGAAAGAGGAATGGCCATTTATTAGCTGCAGACTTGCTGGCATGTGAGTGCAGGATCTTCCACTGACAAGTCACCTGTGCTGTTGCCTGAATGGAGGATAGACCCTGTGGTCGTGCCATAAACAATGCATTCCTCAATGATCCTCCTGGGTGCAGTGTCATGGGAGCAGTGTCATGGGAATGATGTCCCTTGTTATCAATACAGGCTGTTCTTGTAACCCTTGTTTGGCTGCTTCTTCCAGTGCTTTCTCACACGTGCACATTTCCATCCCTACAGCATTCCTGCCAATCTTCGTATTTCTGTTAAGAATCTCCACAAGGACTGGCCTGGCTTGATTGCTATGTTTGGGGGAAGAGCCTGTGTCCTAAAAAAGATGTTCTGTCACATCCCTGGCTTTGTATATTTGAAGGTTTCCATATGCCCACAGTGGATTTGATCCAGCACTAGAAGCAGAAGTCCCAGCTTCACCCCTCTGGGGCATCACCCCAGAAACAGAAACCTGCAGGGGAGCCTCACAATATGCCTGGTACTCTGTCCTGCTGAAATAGCTTCCGGACTAGGACTGCTTGAGGGAGATGCTCACTGCTGTCCCAGAGGAAATTGTGCACACGCCTGGTCTGGGACAATCCCAGCTGTGATTTATGACACTGCACTCCCTGCTGAAGTACTCACTTGCCCAGCAGGCATTTTCTCCAGCAAGATGGTGTCTCTGAAAATGATGTTGCTGCATTATCTTATGTTTCGTCTGGAGATAATCAAGGATGAGGAATAAGATGCAGACATGGCCATGTGTGTGTCTGACAATGAGTGTTTGGAACCACAACTGGACCCACTCAGCAGTAGCCTCATGAAGCCATTCCTAGGCTGAGACATTCACTGGTAGTCCTGCTGCCCTGTCTGTAGCCTAGTACATGTCCCTAGAGCTGGAGAGAAACTCCCACCTACACGAGAGAAAGGTGACGCTTGTGCTACAGGGCAATAGGTGAAGATATGATCCCTCTGAACAGGGTGGCTTCTACCCTCAGGTTGAAATTGTGGTGAGGGACATTTATGGTCACAGCAAGGGGATGTGAAACTCCTTAGGCTAGAAAGCGTTTCCAGACACAGACAGACAGGCTGCCTGGTACTGCTGTCCCTGTACACCCAACTGATGGCTGGGAACCCAGGCTAGGTGGAATCAGTGACTGTCCTGGGCTGCTCACAACATCCTGAGCTGCTGATATCTGTGCAGAGTTGCTCTGGGGCAAGTGAGTGGTCACATGCTTAGGTCGAACCTTGGCTCAGTCTTTATGACCAGCTTCACCCCTGCCCTGTGCAACAGGGATCAGACCAACCCCATGAGGGCCCGGACTCTGCTGGCTGCCTCTTGGCAGGGAAGTGGCTCCTCTGCCAATGGAATTAGAAGGGGAAACCACAGGGTCTTAATGTCCACCGGTTTGTTTTTTCTTAACACAAATTAATTTACCTTAAAAAGAAAAACCTCTTAATTATTTTAGCAATACACAGATGATCACAGCTTTATTAAATTCTCCATTGTGGCCAACAGTATTTCAGAGCTCTTTTCCACAAAGCTCATCTACTGAAATGACTATCCCTTCTTCAATTGTAAGAACCTAAATCACCTGAAACAGCCTTTTCATCACCCTGTGGAATACCTTAATCCCACCCGAAATTCCTCCCTGAAAAAAAAGAGCTAGGATGTTGGTCCTCACTAATCCACCAGTAGATTCTGGCTTTGCAGTATTATTTCCTCCATTTTGTTTTGTAGGGGCTCAGGAATGACAACTGTCAAATACTTTTCTCTAGAACTGCATTTTTAACAATATTTCAGAAGGACTACTCCTTTTATGATATGTTGATAGCAACACTTGACTGCTGAGAGTAACTAGAACAACGTATCAGAAGTTGAACCTGTCTTGCAGTGCCTGAAGAATAGGAGAAATGTCTCTTCTAAAGCAGACTCAAAATTGCTGTGTTCAGAGGCATTTGCACAGCCACTGTGGATAAAGAAGCAATCTTCAATGGAATTGAAGTTTCTCTACCATCAAGGAGTGACTGATTCTTCATCAAATAGTATAAATAGAGACAGGACTTTGAGCAAATTCTTGCAAATTAAGTCTTTCTGGTGCCTCCTTTAACAAAAGAAAATAAATTAATAATTTGTCATTTGCTGTATAAATTTTACTCTGAGATTCAAATTCATTTCCCACTGTTCTTTTCTAGAAATGTATTTCTATGAGAAAAATTCCAAGGTTCTTAGTGTTACAGGGTAAGAACAGGAAAAGTATTTGCTTTTTTCAGACCTAAACATACAAGTGTTAAATACCCAGGTTAGTCATATGATTAACTATCTGTCTATGCTACAAGAGTGAAATAGCAGCCTATTTTGTTCTCAGATCTGTTACAGGCTTGTCTTGGTCAAGAGGATGTCATTTTAAAAGTGTGATTGCAGGCAAAGCTATGAAATGAACTCTCCAGGAGCTCTGCCACTCTTACAGCTCTCTGTCCTCCTTATGAGATTAGAAGAGGAGAGTTTAGCTTCTTGCCTGGCAAAAAATTTCTTCCCTGAAGAACTGAAGATGTGCGTGAACTCTGGCAGCATTATCTAGTCCACCTCTTGTCCTGCCATAGGCTTAACCGTACCTGTGGGTTAAAAATGGCTTGTGGATAAAAAAGCACACCATTAGCTGTCCCCTGCCTACCAGAACTGTACAAGGAAAACTGCAATAGGAAGTGCCAGTCCTTTCCTGGCAACAGTTTTGTCTTGTCCTTATTTCTTGCAATGTAAGGATATAACAGATTGTTAAGGGACATGTCATTTTTGGAAACTTGAATGTTAGACTGGGAAAAGAGTCTGTATCTAAGATCTTTTCATGCTCAAGACCGTGAAGACCATAAAATGAATTTGTAAAGTTTGGAGCTGGTCTCTTCAGCCAACTAAATAAACCTATGATAATGTCAGTGGTATAGTTAAGAGACACCCCTGTGGCTGAATAAAGGGGGCTAAGAAGTAAGACCACAATGATAGTGTGTATGGCTGTAAGAGACTACTGGAAAATAGAAATGGAAAGAAGTAAGACCACATTGATAGTGTATATGGCTGGAAGGGACTACTGGAAAATAGAAATGGAAACTCTTTTTTTATGAAGCTTTTTATTCAATTGTTAAATAGAAAGAGGTAATAACTTAACTGTGCAGGTAAAAGGAGGAACACGCCGGGTGCATAGAATTCATACATTTATATGGCTTGGGGAATAAACTTTCTCAGGAAGATGAAAACTTCGATTCTTAATAGAATTAAATTTCACACTGATCCAAGCCAGGATAGGAGCAAAGTAGGAAACATAATTTCAATATTCACAGAATAGGTTCTTCTTCATTAAGTCAGTTGTGGATGCTAGGTTTTCTTTCAGTCCTCACTGGAAGTGAAATGAGAGAATATTTAGATTTCAGAGCTCTCTCAACAAACTGTAGTATCTCTAAAATATGTAAATGTTAAATCGCATTTTATCTGACAGCTAGGATTGTTTTATAGTTGTTGACACATCAAAGTGGCATGGGTAGTTTTCTTATTCTTCTTTCCTTCTGTAGCTACAATGGACAGAAATAGATACTACACAGACACAATGCAAAATTACTGTTTTGGTTTGGGTGTGCAATTAAGTTACTACATTTCAGTGGATTTATGCAAACTCTGTGTGCTTGCTCTTATCCCAGGGCAAATGCAAAGTCATATGACATAGCTGAGCTTTCTTTCATACTAAGGCAAGCTGCACTACTGTACAGTTGCTGTAGGCTACAGATATGCACACAGGCATTTCTTTATTCCAACTGATACATGTTAACTTGGAAGCCTCTGGTAACTTAATTGTATAGTTGTGGCCTTAGTTCTTAATTAAATGGGACTGAAGAAAATGTGTTTTAGGTGCATACATTCCAAGGATCCTGACCATGTAAATACTGCCTCTCCTTGCCATGGGGCTGGGTGACCTGGTTCACCATAGATCTGTCTCACCCTCTGAACTGTGTGATTAAAAACTGCATCTTTTTCAGAGGAGCAATATATTTAAATACTGCATTATGATTTATTCTCTTTCTACTGTGCTAGTAACACTAGTAATAACATTAATTTGATGTTACCCTTAATGGCACATGCTTTGTAATGGCATATATCTGAGAGGCAAGGCAAACAGTGAATCACCTGGCTAACACCACTTGTCCTGAGCATGGCCCCATCTGCCTGAATGAATAAATGATATCAGTGCAGGACTGATCCATTACATCAAAAGCCAGGTAGGAAATGATGGCTCTTGTAGAGAGTAGTTCCTCAAACAATGTTTTTCCTCTGTGAAGAGGAAGGTTGATTTGACACAGATTGTTTTTCTTTGACATTTTCCTTGTTCTCAGACCTACCAGAAGTAAAGGTGGCTTGGAAACCAGAAGCTGTAACAGCACCATCTGTGATGAACTCTACAAGCATAAGATTACTCGAAGCAACTACATCATAGGGTATTCTTGATCCACAGGTCTTGTCCATTAGAACTGCAGAAGACTTGCTGGATCCATCATAAACTTTAACATAATCACCCTGACAGCCTCTGGTTGTCTGCAACTCAAAGGCTTCAAAGTGCAGAGAAATCTAGAAGGGAAGAGAAAAACCAGCCTTTAATATACATGTGTCTGACTTCTTTCGTGGAGTATCCTTTAAAATAGACAGAATCTAAGCTGTAGCCAAGCCCGAACTGGAACTGCTTGCCCAGCCTTGCCTCTCATCCCCTGAAGCTGCAGGGTTCAGATCTAATGGGCCTGTGACTGAATGCTCCCATGCTCAGACTGCTTTGTCTTGATTTTGCAAACCAGAAGCCCAGCATATGGAGGTTTTTCAAAATCGCAACTCTGCAGTTGTCTTTGCCCATACCTGGCTTAAGGACATGACGAAGAAGCAGAGACTAGTCTGAAATCTCTCTCATGGAAAAGATCTTATCTGGCAACTGGTATGCAGAAAAAGCGCAAAAAGCTTAGCATAGAAAGAAGTCAGTTCAGCCATATTCCAGGACTACTATTAACTTGTGATTACCTTTCTGGATCGGGTTCGGATGAGCCAGACACAGTTGGTGTTATCTGAGTAATTTCTTGGGTGGTTGGCAGATCTCAGTGACCCAAACGCTGCATCGAGAATAGTGCTGCAGCGACCTGAGAAAGAAACAATGTTTGCTTCAGCACCAGGCTTGCAGAAGCTTGCACTCATTTACAGTTACAACCTCTTCAGAATGGACAGGTCTCAATTTTCTGATCTGCCAGCATTCGTTTCAGAGTACTGGTACGTCTTGATTAAAATGAAGAATCATATTGTCCTAATTTTCACATAATGCATAAGTGTCTGTATCAAAATGGAAAGTAAAGCAGTGCTTGGAAAAAGCACTAGCTTTTATTGATTAGCTCCATAGTTTAGCAAGGGCTCTCTTTCTCACCTCTTTAGAGAGTGTGAGAGGTTTCAACTCACTGCAATCGGTGACATCGTTTTCCTTTCCACTGAGATGGGGAAGTCAAGTGATGTCAGAAGACTCAAGTGCAAATATGATGTCTCTGCAATGCTTAAATTCTAAGCTGAGGAGGAGGACTTGGGCTTTCCTCTGTGTAAGGGGTAATACTTGATTCATCATGTTTTTTCCCTTTGACTGAATAAATTTCTCTGATTGTATGGGAGAATTTCTTCTAGCAGAGGTTAAAATTAAAGAGTTAAAAATACATACAAATCTAGAATGACAGCTTAAATATTCAAAAACTGGACAAGACATCATGAAACTGTTCCAGTTTGGAGGAGCCTACAACTGTTTTGGTTTGGCTCAGGTCTTAAATACAAGCTGCAATGAGGAACAGAGATATCTGGCTCTTTGTGGGGTTTATAGTTGTCTTCTGAGCTGTAAGAAACCAAATTACTCCTGTGAAGTATACAAAGTGATATGCAGTTAGGTTGGTTGCACAGCAGCCACTTATGCCAATAGTGAATGTGCTTGATTTAATTTGGAAGCAGAAAGCATTTTCTCGCTAATCACAATGTGCCTCCAACTTCACCTTTGCATTCTCTTCCAGAGTCACCCTAATGGGTACCATGAATTTAGGAGAATAGTCTCACAGTCTTTGATGAGAAACTGCTGCCTCTGCAGTGTGCCCAAACACCTCTCTGAAGGATCTGAGTAGACGATGAAAGCGTGGCTTTGAGATACTTACTGCAGTTGTAAAGTTTGTTGATTTTGGCCACGTCCAAGTTGCTCAGTCCCTGCCTCTGTCCAATATGTACTGATCCATCAGGAACTGGTACAATAGTTGCTTTCCCAGTGGTATTAGTGAATGTGTACCTGAAGAAAAAAAAAAAAAAAAAAGAAAAATTATGTTCTTTAAGTACAATTACTTCTTTCGGGATTTAATGGCATGCTTTGGAGGGAGAATAAGAATTGTACACAAGTTGTTGTTGTGACTAACAGTGCTGTTCAAATAGGTTTGGTTAAGATGTCCATCAGTACACAGAGTCAGTCTCAAGATGCCCTCCTTTGCTCCCAAGCCCAGCTGTGAATGGCTCCTTAATGGAAAGCTAAAGGATAATGAATTAATCTTAGGGAGTGGCTTGTCTGAACTGACTTAGTGTTTTTCTCAGAAAGGGAAATGGGGAAACTGGTAGTTAGGAGAGAGTTATTATAGAAACTAATGCTAATGTAAGATTTGAGTTCCAACAAAAGCAATGTCATGCTGCTACTTACGGGCCGTAGTGCATTACTGAGGAGTAGTCATATGGAAGACCCAGGTTATTGGAGTTTTCAAATTTCTTGAAGTCTGGTCTGTCAGCTGTAATATATTATATTGTACTTAGAGTCTGCTTCCTCTGTACTCCCTTCAGGGAAGAAGGAAGAGCTGAGAACAGTAGGATGTATCTACACCACTTTATACACTGAGGAGTTCAAAGGTACTTACCCGGACTGATGTACTCCCACATGATCTTTACATGTTTATCCCTGTCACTTCGAGAATGTTCATGCAAAAAGCCCAGAGCATGGTTCAGTTCATGTTGAATTATTCCTTTCCACATGCAGCCTCCTTTCATCACAGAGACAGTCTGTCCACCTCCTACTTTCCCATAGTTGGACCAGCAGCTGAGAGAGGCATCGAACACGAACAGATTTATGGGATTTTTATTGTCAGGCAGGCAAAAGGACAGTACAGAGAACCTTGCTTCACACACGTCTTATGGGAGGGGAAGGATTCCTTCCTGTCCACTGTGATAGTCAGAGTCTACAGACGGGCAAAACTGACCATGGCATAGAAAACAAGCAGCAGTATGATCATCACTAAAGCTTCCTGGAAGACCTTCATTAGCATGGAGGCTCCTGCGTTTTGGCTTTCTGTACACAGTGACTTTAACTCCCTAGAAATAACAATTTTTTTCCAAAATACTGAACACTATATCAGAGCTGGAGCTAAGATGAATAGCACTTTCAAGCTAATGGGTGTTGAACAATTAATTATCTCATAGGCTCTAATTCTGACCTTGACAGCCAACTGTTCAGAGAACTGTTTATTTCATAAGCTGAAATTGTTTTTGCCTGTGCAAATAAGACCTACAGTAATCTGTTAGATGTTGTGCTCAAGTGTGCATTATACCACCCACAAAACATAAGCTTAGATATTCTTTCGCCCTTAATGGTGCTTTCCCATGATCTACATCACTTCAGTGTCTTTGGTGAGTGCCTGATGTAACTGCTGAGTCCTTGCACTAGCAAGGTATCCAAGGAGGATACCTTGGCACTGTGATAGAACATAAAGTTTCTTTTCTAAATCTGTTCTTCTTTCCTCTCTAAGGTCACACAGAACGAGTGTAGTGAAGAATTGAAAAACAACGTAGAAATAATTTGTCTATTTATTATTCAACTCACCCATCGGCAGATCTAATGCTGAGGTAGTCACGTTCTGTCTTGCGCTTCACAAAATTAACACAAGTCAATGTTTCAAATTCTGCCATGGCTTCATGAATCCCCTTTATATGGCTCTCCTCTGGAGAAGAAAGGGTTAATTTGGGGGTTAAAAACAGGACAATGGCAGGTGCCATTAAAATCTCACATGTGCTCAAAAACAGGGTAAATGAGGGACAGAAACATTAGCTAAGATCTTTCTTGCTTTTTGCTCAGTAATGGATTTCTTTTAATATATTAATAGCCTGGCACAAGATCCTCTTTATCCAGATATTTGTCCAAATGGATTCAGGTGGGAGCCTTTTTTTCTCAACTACTTGTTTTAAATTATAGTGATGATTGTTGATGTATCTTCTGATTGGACACTTGGAGCCAGCTATGGGAAGCTATTTTGTTAATGAAAAGTAGGCCATTGAAACCACAGCACAATAGGCATGAACCTTATAAAGGCAGTTATTCTGGCAGGTACCATTAGAGGGAATGATCATTCTTGTCTCCAAAACATTATGGATGCAAAATTCTCAAGGAAATTTGATCTCTTTTCTTTTTTCTGTTCAGGTCTTTGTAATATACAATTCATCTGTGCCTGCACAGCACAAGTAAATCCTTAGAACTGATTTAATCAACTGTTTGTGTGGCCACTAGAAGTACATTTCTACCTGAAGCTTATTGCATAAAATCCATTTTAAAAAAAAATTATCAGAGTTTACACCCACCATAAGTAGGATCCAAGACATAGGGAACACGAACAATCCCATCACTGGACTGGGGCCAATTGCAATAGCGACAGTTGATGGCACTGCGTCTCCTTTGTGGAACTATGTCACCTTCTTGCAAGTACTGAGAGCTGTCTGTGGTGAGAGAGAAAGGGTAGAAGTATCTAAGCCAAAGATTGCTGGACGCTTGCGAAGCACACTTGGAAAAGTGTAGCTCTCTACTCTTCTTCCTTTTCTATTTTTCCCTAAGCATCTGCTCCTGGCTAGCATGAGAAACAGACTATTGGGCTAGATGGACATTATCTGCTTCCCTACCTTTGCTGCTGTGTCCTTAGCTAAGAGGAGAAGTGGAAGCTCCAACTCTGTTGGGTGAGGTTGAGACAAGACAAGGAATGACTGAAAGCAGTTGCAATAGTGAGAGGGATGCTGTACTTTGGTACTATTTTATCATTCATCATGTGACACTGAATGAATGGCACCAAATATCTGCCCAAGAAGGGTGCTGGGCAAAGGCAGGAGGTACCAATAAGGAAACCCAGGAGGACAAGCAAACCAAAAAGAGAAGTGAGTGAGGTCTAGAGAAAACTGTAGGGATGTTTGGTGTCCATTTCTACAGACAGTAGTAAAGCTTCTTGAATGACTGCTGAAGGGGAAAATGTGAGAAAGACAAGCTGATAGAATGGGGAATGTTTGGAAGAATCAAGGAGCAGGAAGTCTGGAGCAGGGAGCATGAAACTTACCATAGCTTATCTAGAAGTCTGTACTACAAAGCCATATGATGACTGAATGCAAGTGATGCTTGCATTCAAGGAAAAGGCAGTTAAATAATAAAGCATCCAAATATCCAAGTTCTCTTTTTATGTCCAAAGAATGACAAAGATGTCAAGAGCTAAAGCTGAAGAAGCTGTCTGGATAGTTCTGTTGCCTCCACACCTGGTACCATGTTCAGTACTTACACTATAGATTTGAGATGCCATGGGGCTTCAGCAGTCCACACACTAGTCCCATTGGCCTGTCTCTGGGTGTCTATTACATGATGGTGTGTAAGATGGGAAAAATATTTGCACAGATTGTGGTAAAATATTGTGCCTCCCACATCACTCCCAAAAAGCAACAGAGAGACCCATTATAAGCACAGCTTTGGTGGCATCACCTTTGTTAATTTTCAGAATTCTGTTAAAAATAACTTCATCTTCGTAGTCAGTCTCTGTAGGCGATGGAGATTCTGCACAAAAATACAAAACTATTACTTTCTCATTCCCAGGGAAAATATGAATTCTGATTTCTAATCTGATGAGTTTCCAGGAGCTCAATTAGATCGGGTCCCAATTACAGTGATATACGTATAACTTACAGAGCCTATTAGGGACTGGCGTGGTGTTCAGTCATGTAGATATTTGCTCGGTGACACAACCTTGTGAACCTCCCAGCTGTGCTTATTTTGGCATTAATCCAGTCCCAAAGAGCCATTCTCTTTCAATCTTTCCCTCTCTCCCTTCCCCCCCCCCCCCCCCGCCCCCAGCCATCGCGATTTAAGGCCTGGACCTTTGGCTCTTGTAAGTCTGTATTGTCCTGCTCAAGTGGCCAGCTGGCTGCATGGCTCCCTCTGTGCACTCAGACAGCACAGTTTTCCTTCTGCATGCACAGTTCATACTCAAATCCCCAACATAAGACACCAGGAGCAAAAAAGGATGGAGAGCAGTCCTGCTGCTTGCTGCTGGACTTGCTGACCTCTTGAAAAACCCTTTAAATCAATGAAATCGGAACTGCATTCCTATTCCATGGGTTGGACTGATGTCCCCAGTGAAGCCCAGCATCAGGGACACTCCTAGGCCTTACAAGCAGAATCAGCCAACTCTGAGCATTATGCAGTAAGTCTTGACATCAATAAAAAGCACAAGCACATGGCCTCTGCACTTTCTGTAACCTTTGGAAGTGACTTAAGTCAGGACATTATCTAAGCAGAGCTATTTTTAGAAAAAGTGACATCTGAGGTTTTTAGCAAGGCCAAGCAATTGGTCAAAACCAAGAGACTCTGCTTTGCATGAAGTGTTATGGTAAGTACATTCATTTAAAATTTCTTCCTTAAGATTAATTTGTGTTAACCATGTGTTATTTTCTGGAGTAACTGGATAGCTAATAATCAGTATATCCTATCAAATACTTACATATACATGGAATAATACATACCATATATATCCTCTTGTGTAGTAACCTGCAAGAATGATGCATTAGTATTATCTCACATTTTATATTATAACATAAATATTAAATAATATAACATGCAAAGGATCAAAAGTGTCCAGGCTACCACTGAAAATATCTTTCACCAGTGCAGTCTTGAGCTTTTATACACTATGCCATGTGTAAAGAAGTACCAGGGTGTGCTAGATATTATTCTTTGATATCTTGGCAAATACGTATATCATAAAGGGAATCAGCATAGGAGACTTGGGAAATGTAATTTGAAGTGTGGAGTAAGTTTCAGATCTTCCAGCTTTATTTATGTCCCTGATATTAGGAGTGCAAGGTTGATGAAATCACCAATGTAGTCCTCCCAGTATCACCTCACAACACAGCGGTGAAAGGCCATGGTACATACTGCTTTTGGGAACTGTGGGGTTGGTACCCAGCTGTGTGGGTCATGTCTGTAGCAAAACAGATTGCCATACTTCCCTTGCCTTGTATAAACAAAAAGTGAGTTTGAGTTTTCTCTATGACCCCAGAGGAGGCAAAAGCTTCCTGGGATGTGGGCTATATCTGGGCATTGTGGAGGAATAAATGGAATAGGGATGGAAACTGCTCACTCTGTTACACTGTTGATCTGAGAAGACTTTCTTGCACAGATGGAGATACGGGTGGAGTATATGAGTCTTGACCTCACTTTCCACAATGCTGAGCCCCAAAGTGATCAAAAGAGCTGATTTAGCTGTCCTTACCTCAGTAGGTTCTGTTGCTGCAAAGGGCAAGGAAGAAAAAGATAAGCAAAAGGGGCAAATTAGATTCTGAATGCAATTTAACAGTGTTCAATAGCACGGGCCTCCTCAGCCATGGGAATGCCTTTGGCAGGTCCCTTTGCTTGGAGGGGAATGGGGTGCACTAACCAATGCATAGGCACAGAAATTAAATTGATGTTTAGACAAACAGCTATGAAAACACCTAGTAGATCATGCTAAGGGACAGAATCCTGGTCATTTACCATCTAAGAATCAGCAAAGCATTTCATCAGCTTCAGTGTGGAAAATGACAAATGAAACTAGGGACAAAAATATGCTTTATCCCTAGATTTCACTGCAACAGGTGCAAGCTAACCAGCTCAACAATCCCCTCTGGTTTCACAGTGTCAAAGAGTAAAGTTATAAAATGGGATGAAGGCTATAATTTAGCATGGGGCAAATAATCTCAGTTTCAGTATATACCTGACAGCAGCTTAGAACCATTCTGAGTCCTAAGGTGTCTTTCTAGTGTGACGTCTTTTGATTTCTACCAAATGTCAGTTTCTACATACAAACATGGAAGTGAAAATCTGATATGATATATAAATTTCTGAGCAGAAACTTCAAGGTTATAATATCATAAAAGTTTAGAAATTGCAAGGACCTCCAGAGGTCATCCAGTTTGTCTGCTTTCCCTAAGGCAGAAACAGTTTTATCTAAGTTATTCCTGACCACAGTTTGTTTGACCTGTTCTTAAGTATGATGGATATGCTGCAAGCCTTTCTGGCAACCTCTTCCAGTTTACCAATAATTGCACTCTTCCTTGACAAAATATAAAGCCATTATTTTTTTTCCTATCCAACAGTGACACAGAGAATACTTATGCAGATAGTTCTTATTTCCAAGCCTATCCATGTTCTTTATCTTTTTGACCGTGTTTTTTTCAATAGAAGATGTGCCAAACTCTGTCACACCTTGCAGCATCTTTCCATTTTCACAGTGATTGTTGCCCAAATGTACTGAGGGGTCTTCCTCCTACTCAGAATCTACCTAGAACCTGCAACAGGATTGCTTTTATTGAGTCAAAAAGGCTTCAGTTTGCCTTCCCAGGTTGCTACTTCAGTTACACGGCAATGGAAGTCCACTGTAATGATAGTGGTTTATTATAGAAAAGTTCAATCAGTTCCTACAAGTTGCATCAGAGAGGTCCATGGCATCTAAAAAAATTCTGCAGGGAAGCTCATTTTTGAGGTGGGTTGACTGGATTCAGAATTCATGCACCCAAGAGGCACTGGATGAATTGACTAGTCAAAGTCAGTGGAAATTAGGCTCCAGATTCCTAGGCACATAAAGCCTGCAACCCCTTTTTAAAACCCAAATGAGACATCACAGAAGGCGTCTGCCATGTCCTTGATCAAATGAACATCTGGTGTGACACAGCTTTCAAAATTATACAGTTCACATTTTCCCTGCACTGTAAATACTGAAAGATGTCTAAAAAGGCACAAGAAGCAGTAAGAATGGTAAATTAAAACTCATTGTATGCATTTGTCCCAGTAACCCTGCAACTTTGAGTCCCAGCAACTGACTACTTTGAACTCGAGCAAGTATGTCCCTCGGCCAGTTCCAAATATACTGAGCAGTAATTTTACAACATCCCTTTGCTTCCATGCCATAAATGATAGCTCAAAAGAAGAACAGGTCAGTTTTCATTAGCCACTTACTTGCTCTGACTATGTCAAGCAAATTTTTCCAAGGCCTCTTCCTCTCACAACACATCACCCTGAACCTGGCAGTTTCTTGCTGTAGTTAAAATCTATCTACAGATTTATTTCCATTGACTTTCTCTGGAGATCTGCAATGACCTCCTTCTATTTTGTGAGTTGACAAAAGCTGCTCAGCTAAGCCTGTACTATTTGTTTTCTATCCCAGCACAAAGCAAAGCTTTCTCTGATGCCTGACATCCCTTTCTCTGACTGCTGCACCAAGGCAGGCAAGGAGGCAAATGAATAGAAGTCTTTTTGTAACACTCAACTTAATGGAAAGGTATCAAAATGTCTTATTAAAATTTTATTTTCAAGCCTGTGAAAGCACATCTAAATTAGCCTAACAAACCATACCCCAAAAGTATGTGTAAAGCACATCTCTGTGAAAGCACATCTGTGTGAAAACACATCTGCACTCAGCCCAATAACAAATTAGGAAACATGGCCTTATTCAAAAGGCCTGAAAGTCAGTGCTTTCACATGCTCTAATGCCAAGTCACTCACACACCAACAAAGTGTTGCTACACAGTCAAGAATTAACAGTTTTCTTTAAAATACAGTATAAATCCTACTTACTTGTTGTGCTGTTTCCATAGCTCTCCTGCAAAACCAATAGGTAAAAGGCATTATTCTTGCATAGCCCATAAATGCAGAAACAATAGCATCAAAATCAGGCCAAAGGAAGGGACTAAATTATTAGATTGGCTTTATATATTATTATTTTGCTAATATAATCTCGCAGGACATTTATCAAAATAGGTCTCCACAGCTTCACTCCAGGAAGAACAGGTCAATTAGAAGACGGAGCAAGGTTGCATGGAACTGCTCTCACCTGAATAGGGAAGCCCAGGGTAGCATGAAGCAGAAATGCAGTGAAGACTAGGAACATCTTCAGATCCATTCTCCAGTCCTGACAGACCACCTGTGCGTGTCCTTATCTCTGCCCGTTCAGGAGCCCTGCCGCTAGATATACCAGCAGAGCCTGCTCTGCCAGGGCTGAAAAAAACTGCACCAGCCAATGGGGATCCTAGCAGGAAGCAAACTTCTTTTGCAGCCTCAACAGCCAGTTTAGCCTCTGGGCATCTCCCAGTGCTGGGCTATTGCTGTCACTGTGATCTATAGCATCCCTTGTCTTCAAACTGTCATTCATGCCGCTCTCTGGAGCTGGATCAGCCTCATGCTTGTGCTGCCATGCACTTCCTCTGTTTCTTGGAGGATCTTTCCTTAAGTGTTCAGTTTGACTGAGACCACTTAGGAAGGCCTTGTTCCTGGATAACTTTCCAGAGTACTGTATTGTTGGGATTTCAGATGGTAGGTGGCTTTTTTCTTTGTTACAGAAAGCACAGAAGGCCATGACGGTATCGTGTTGCTTTGGAACATACAACACATCACTACTCAGTGAGGTCATGTCTGTGTTTTCCCTGAGAAGATATCCTTCATCTTCTCAGTTTATGGTTCTATACATAGAATTTTTGTTTCCTCCTCTGTGTTTTCTCATGTTTCATAACATCAGGAGCATATCCTGTGTTCCATAATTTCTGGCAGTCTGACAGTTGTAGGTGCCCACACGAGCTTTGTGACCAGCAGTCAGAGAGGGGAAAAAAGACAGCAGCAGCATAAGCAGCACTTACTCATTTTGAGAATGATTAACGGATCTGCTGCTTGCTGGAGTGCACTTGTGCAGAAGTGGATGGAGGAAGCAGTGAGCAGACCTAGCAAGAAATGCTTGTAAGAGGTAAACCAGCAACCACTGAACCTCTTGTCGCAGCAACCTCTTATCACAACCTCTTCTCGCAGGAAAGCTCTGCTTGATGAACGCTTTGCTGAAAGTGCTGTAGCTGGGGAACTGTCTGGTCTCTGATACACACTTGTTTTGTGTCAGAGCACATTTTCCATGCATGGAGAAGGAAACGGAATTCTAGAATGTACAGATTCTATCTCTAAACCATGCCAGTGCTCAGCTACCCTCAGAGTAAGTTTTAAACCCACTCACACTGTTATTCCTTCTTTCTGTACTGAATAAGATGTTCTAGAAGTTATCCATGTTGGTGAATGAATCACGAAGCAGCAGACGGCTTTCCACCTATTTGTCTCCAAATCATACTCAGTCAAGGCTAAGAGTTACACGGAAATGTAATCTGAATTGCATTGGTGGGGATTACTCTTCATTTTAGTGGAGGAAAGTTCACAGTCACACACTGTTGACTATTTTAGGAAAGTCTGGACTGATGAAGTCCAGGGATAAACTTTCATTGCCCCCACAGGGAGGCAGCATAGGGGAATACTACTTTTCCCTTTCTGTCCCTGCCCTCTGGTTGAAGTAAGGTATGCCCTAGGCACCAGATAGTAAAAAGCAGGGTAGCACACAGTCCTTGTGATCATGAAAGAACAAAGATCAAGCAGGCATTGTCAGCATGCTAATCCTGCTGACACAGGCAGTTTGTGTGTCCTCTATGTGCATAAATGTTTGTACTAAGCAATGCTAAGTGCCTTTCTTCATGTTTGTGTTTCATAGGGATAAAAATTTTCCTTGTGCTGAAGCAAAGTTGTGCAGCTCCGGTCTGCAGTCCTAGAATGGTACTCCAGGTTTCTCACTCAATACAAGGGCAAAACAAATGTCCATGATGCCAGATGCCTTCGTATGCCAAAACCATACCAAAAAGACAAATCTGCTTCCATTAGAGTTTAGGGTAAACAAGGAAAGGTCAGACTGGTCTCAGGAAAAACCAGTCTAGGAGCAAAAGGAGGGATCAGAGGTAGTGAAGGAATAAAACAAAGTTAAAAAGCAAGTTAGGAAGGTTGGTAACCTTAGCATCTTTGTAGCATGTTATTGGGAAAATGCTGCAGCCTCGTGAGTGACTGATTAAATGCTTGTGCTCAGGAAAGAATGAGGGAACTGGGCTGGTGAAAAGGATTCTGCACATTTTATGCTGGACATGCTAATATGCTGACATATTAAGCAGTTCATCAGACAGATTGCTGCATGCCACCTTTTCCATATGCTAACACTAGTGATGACGGGGAAGATTGCGGTTATAATCAAGAATGTGGCTGTAAATGCTACAGCTGGCAAAGTACACACAACAGAGCGAGGGGGAGTGCTGACACTCATACCTGCTGCCTGTCCCGAGGATCCTATCAGCTTTGGTTTGTGCCTGATATTTAGATTCAATATTTGGTTGTTTTCCTAAGTGTGGTATTCATGGGGGAGGAATAGTCAGCAGTCCTGTTTTCACTAATCAAAAAATTACCTAAGTTTTTGAGATATTGCAGAAGTAGGACATGGTTTTACCAGATGCAGTAAAGCTGGTACCTCTAGCAGAAAAAGTGCCACAGAAATTGTCTTGAACCTTTAGGAACCAAACTTGGGCTTAGCAAAGAGAAGTTGTCTTTGCATGTATAGAAGAAAAGCATGCGGGAAATTTTGTCAGACCCGAGTTCTCCTGTTTTTATATCCCAATTTCTACTGGACAGTAGGGACCACACAGATTTTGCAGATGTGAACAATGATTGGCAGGTGTCCAAAACCAACAACAAAATGTCAAGAATTAATTGGACAGTCTGCAAGGAGTCTGTCAGCAAAAAGAGCATTGCTCCTGAAAGACCACTACAAAACTTATGCCTGAGGATAAACGCTTATTTGCAGAGACCTGTATGCATAACCAAGAAAAGACTTTACAGACATACCAATGAAAAAATGTATTTTCTCTTCTGTTGCATATAGGAGTTTACTGTAAAGCATACATAGCCAAAATCAAACCAGCAGATGTATAGAAGTTACAACACTTCTGTAGACATCTTTCAGATTTTGTTCAGTCATGTGTCATTTAGTCATATGTGTTATACAATTATTATTCTCTTTGGAGTGTTTCATTGTAAGCAGCTCCCAAAATATAATGTAAACCATCAGGACCTAGTTACAAAAAAGAAATAAATTGTCTATTATGGCTAACTACTAACCTCTATTACTACTAGCTACTAATTTCTGTGTAGTAAAATGCAGGAAAAAATAACTCCAGGAAATAAGAAAATAGACATACTTATGTTGAACTGCTTATGGAAGTTATGTGGTAGCTACCATACCCAATTCATGGTAAGATATTAACAAATCTTAAAGATTTAAAATCACCTGGCTTTACCAAAGCCAGCCATTGAAGCAATGGTATAGTCCGCAACGCATAACTGAAATTGCTGTGGATTGGCATCGCATAAATAAACACCACACAATTACATTTACAGTCTGGGGTTAATGACAAGTCTGAACTAGGAATATATTATTTTAGACAGAACTGCTCAATATAATTTCTCAGGAATGTCTGCTTTGTGAGGCATGTCAGTATTTCGGCTTATTTATTTGAAAGAGGAATTCTGGTTTCAGCTCAGCTCTGGGCTCATTCATTCTGATCCTCAGCCCTCTGGCCAGGAGGTCTGCTCCTGTGCACTGCTTCCAGCTCAGTGCTTTTCAGCCTCCCTCTCACTAATTCCAGGTGTCGTAACACCCTGTCACACAGAGTTCGCTTCCTTTTCTGTGGTGTCTTTATTATCAGATATTTTCCAGATATAAATCAGTCCTCAAACAAGCTTTTTCTAGGCTGGCTTAAAGGACTTTCAGCCCTTTAGTCTTTCGTATAATTCAACTCTTCTTGATTCTACAATCGCATTTTAATTCCTTCCAAATTGCCCATACCTTTTGGTAATGCAGTGATTAGGAGTGGATCATTTCAGTTGAACTCATATCAGCCAGTACGGCACTTTGCTGGTTGAGACTATTATTGAAGCGCTGGCAGCTTCTGAGGGTTTCATAGGTAACTAGCATAGACTTCAAGTCCCTGTATAGAAGACTGACATGTGTCATAAAAGACAACTCTAGATAAGGCAAAGGGCAGTTAGAAGCTGTTTTCCCACACCCGAGAGCATACTTGTTGAATCAATAGATTTAATTGTCCTTCATGTCCCTCTCCACACTTCTGCTTTGAACCCTACCTCCCAGAGAAGACCTGGAGTTGTTCAACATGATTCCTATTCCGTTTTCTGTTGTGCTTCCAATTTGTGAGGGGCTCCTGAGGGATTCTCATGTCTTTACTAACACCATCTGTAGCAATGAATCTCCATGATCTGCAGATTCCTTAACAGAGCATTTACACATCCTCCATGATATTAATGACAAGCTCCAGCCATAGTCCTAGCCCTGGCAGTGTTTCTGTGAGAGAACTCAAACCTAAATGATGAACATATTGGCTTGCTATTGGTTAGTCATTTTTCTGTTCAAAGAGCCAAACCTAGAAACTTTGATCGTCAGTCTATCATCAGAAGAAGAGGGACAGTGAAGAAAAAGATTTTTTTTTTGTGATGGATTGTTCTTTACAAAAGAAAAATATGCAGTTAGCAAAAAAAAAAAAAAAAAGAAAACAAACTAGTAAAGAAACAAATCGGAAAAGTCAAACATTGTAACTTCTAAAATAAATGCTGAAACCAAATTTATTTTCATTTCAAAATTAGATTTCAAGGACAAATTTAGAGAAACATAATTTAGCAATTAAACTATCATTTGTAATGACATACGATCCAATGATTATTTGGGCTGAGGGAGGGGAATGGAGGTGATGAAACTGGAACTTTAATTTGGACAACTCTAGTAATGAACTTCTGATCGTCTTGAAAAAAACAACAAATTCCTTTCGTTTATCAGGAGAAGCCATCTGATTTGTCTGCTGCCCTTAGGTGAAGAACCCCACTGATCAAAGGTTTTACATGATGTTTCCAGCCTGCAGAACAATGTTATGCTGATTGCAAAGGAATCCATGTGATGGGGTAAGGTGCGAGCTGTTGGAGCGGTGCCTGGGGTTATCTTTGGTCTCTCTGCCCTCTGAAGGGAGACATGCCATCACACGGTGCTGCCCCAGCTGCACACGTATAGCACTGGGGAGGTCTCCTGTCTGCGTCTCCTTGTGACAGATTGTGCAACGCCAGCCAGCTCCCCTGCTTGGTTTCTTCTTCTGTGAGAAAGGGTCTCCTCTTACCAACGGGTAGCTTTTGGTCACATTAACTGTGCCATGAAAATTACCTTTGTGAACACTTGTTTGGCAATTTAACTAAGGGAATAAAAACATTGTCTCATGTCTGCTTCTCACATGAATGCATGGGAGCTGACTGTGTGTGCTGTAAGTGAAAAGCACCACATCTCTGCCTTTACAGTACACAGATCTGTCTGATAAAGAGTCCATTGGTAATCCTAGTCATTGTCTCTCGCCCTAGAACAAATATGCTCTCATACACTATCATCACCATCAGCTAGCTGCACTGCACTGACTTTTTTTTTTTCCTTTATACCTCATCAGAAAGGCTGCCTTTACTGCCTATCTCAATACTTTTGCTTGTTATTCACTTACTGGCTTCCCAGCCGTCCTCTCTGCAGAATTTTTGAATATTTCAATGGGAGTCTTGAGAAGATAGTTTCAGTCTTACTGTGTTTTTCTGAATGCCGGTTCCCTGCGCAATGTGACCCTCGCCGTGAATTACGCCCGTTTACCAGGTTAGCGTATGGCTTCGCTTCCTCTTCTGGGAGGATAATTTGCAGTTCCTTTCATGCCTCCTGGGCAGGTGAGTTTGGACACCTTCCCCTGCTACTTCTGACTTTATCTGGATCCACAGAAAAGTACTTTCGGAAAAGTTAAAGCATAGCCCTTGCAGCCCCTGTCTTGTTTGAAGAGAGCTGCTATCCGGGCAGACAGTAGTGACGAAATATTGACATTGGAAAGATTGCCTGATAATAAACTTGAAACTATTAAATAACAAAGAATCTGCTTGTTGCTCCCAGAGCCTTTTGCCAAAGAGAACATTTGCCTCCAAAGGAGAAACCATTGATCTTTGACAGCTTTGACCACCATAGCCGATGCAGCATGAGTTCCCGGACACGGCAGGACAGCCAGCAAGTTTGTTTTGCTCGTTGTCTGTTGTGAGCACGTTAGCAAATCCTGGTGGGTCTTAGACAGCCAGACTGTCGGGTCGGACAGAGGTGCTGCAGCAGAGCTGGGGACAACAGGGCGAGTGACTGGACTAGCAGGTTTGCTGCAAGGGAGGCTGGAGGAGTGCTGGCAGAGCTGCAGCAGGTAGGGGAAGAAGGGTGGGAGGCCGAAGGCTTCTCTGCCCCTTGCTGGCAGAAAGTCCCTGAGGTCGTTTGCGCAGCACAGTGTCGGCCTGGGCTAACTATCCCTGTTGCCTCTCCTTGCTGTTGTTTAGCTTTTACAAGGAAATAATTCTCATTTTGAAATCTACAACTACAACTCAAGAATTAACTGTGTCATCTGTCACAGGAAAACCCCCCTTCGTCCTTTTTCAGTTTCTGAGGGTTGCCTGTTCCTCAAGGAGCAGACTACCTTTTTCTTTGTGCCATGCTAGGGCACCTGCTGTCAGCACGTACAAATGCACCATAAATCGTAATGGATTTACCCTTCCAGCACTCCCATCTGGAAAAGAAATAAGATTTTTCCCCCATTTCACAGCAGGAGGAGCTGAATGTGTACACACATGCGTGCACCCCTCTCCCCCTCCCACTACTGATTTGCTCCAGATCACCCAGAAATTGCAGGATTTTCCACCACGGGGCCTGGAAGGATCCCGGAGGAGGTGCGTGCCAGTCCAGTGCCTTCACCATTCCCTTGGGGAAGAGGGGATCTAACAGGGAACAGAGGATGGCTGCTACCCGAACCGTGACCAATCTATCTGTGATGCTTCCCAGGGGAACTGTGGCTACATTAACCTTGGCTTACAGCTGTGATTACATTAAAGAAAAAGCTTCCAAGGGGGCCTCTCTTTTCCACTCATCTGCAGTGACTCTGCCATTAGTTATTGAACACATTAAAGGGACATTGCCACATTACCTATTATTACCATTTTTCAAGCACTTACCAGTGTTCTCTCTGTTGCTCGATGAACACATCCCTCTCCTTAGGGAACTTTCAGTTGAAATAAATTAGAGAGGCTGCCTTGAGGTCTTCTGTTGGAGAGAAAAGCCTAGCTATGTTTTCATATTGCATTTATTTTAGATTTATATAATTATCTGATAGAAGCATACATGGTCAAACTTTACTCTCAGGGCTTTCAAGTCTAGCCTTTTGGCTTCAGATTCGTCTTTGCTGTAGTTTCAATTCTTCTCCGTGGACTCAGCTTTGGCTCTCAGTTCACAGGCTTGTATGCAGGAAAACCATTTATTTGTACTGGAACATTTGAACTGCAGCTCTGGTTTCTTACAGAGATGGTTCTGTTGTGGATCTGCAAATGATACAGTGTGAGTTCAGCAACAAATCAAGGTCAAGGCACTCTGAGAAAGCTTCTACTTAGAGGTCGACTCCCATCCTTTACATAGGTTTCTGCCTTCTGTCTCTGATAAGGAATGTCATAAACAGGATCTGTGAGAATATTTGTATTCCTCCTTTAAATAAGTAAATTCTTTTTGTAGGAAATTGAAGAAGTGGCTGATGTGGAATATTCAAAGTGGTTGGTTTCTGCAAAGGAGAGAAGGGTGGAGTATTTATCACTGTCTTTATTCTGATAATCTTTTCTGATCTAGAAGAGAGAGAAGCCCATGTGTTACTCATTTTGGACCATCATAAAAACGAGAAAAGAATGCAGAGTTCATCTCTCCAAGAATTTATGAGGGCCATAGAGACAGTCTCTGTGGCCTGCCATTAGACGAATTACGGCTCTACCCTTGGACAATTGTAATTCCAGTATCTTGAGGTCTGACAATGAAACAAGCACTAAGGTGCTGGTTTATGTGATGACATAACTAAAAAAAAAAAAGTTCAATGCAAATAGAAAAAAAATGTATCTGTATCAAATGATCAAGTCATCCTTTTTACCCAATTAACCAGGAAAATTTTGTCATTTTTTGCCTAATCGTGCAACTAACTGGGCAGCAGTCTTGATGACCTACCAGTCCTCACAGGAGCAGGACCACGTGCATCTCTGCTGATGAGTGTGCTTGATTAAAGCACTCACAGACTGAAACTAATGGGAATGCTCTTTGCAGTTGGTGAAGACAGTTGGCCCAAATTATGAGCAGTTATCAGACAATGATATCTTTTCCACACTCCAGTGTATAGTTACTGTAGCAGATGTTTTGACTGCTATCTTAGGCTGATTTAGAGTAGCCTTTTATTAAGCAGTATTTTCACTTAAATTCCTCACACTCTGCTGCTTACACATACATCTTTGCTATCAGCCACTTGCTAGGGGTAACAAACCAAGCCTTAGAAAAGGGAAGCAGTGGTGTTTCTCCAGAGTGATAGACAGGCACTGTCACACTTTGAGTGCATTTCCCCTTGGATCACATCAGAATGGGTCATTCCCCCCAGGCAACTCTTCTGTCCCAGCCCAGGTTTCTGCTGGTGGTCAAGGGGCTCCCTCACCTCTCTCCAGGGCTTCTTCTGCCCTATGCTGTTGAAGCTGCCAAGGACTTGCAGCTCTTTTTCCTGGTGCCAGGAACTGCAGCTGGCAATGAAGGTCTGAGTACATTTGGAGCCCACATGTTGGTTGTGTGTCCCTCTATTAAGTAAAACTGGGGAGGTGGGGGGAACACCAGGCTGATCCTTATACTGAATAACTCTCTGGGTTTGCAGCCCTCCACTCGTGTCTAAATGTGCTCACCTGGACAGGTCTGGAGGGGACTGACAGAAAAGCTGGGGAGAAAATTGGATGCTGCCATCTCTTTACCTTCAGCTTGGGAGTAGCTTCTTCTCATCTGCCTTCCTTGCCCCTCACCCTTCCTTATGTTGCAGGGCATGGGGAAGGAGGCCTACTCCTAACTGGGGTCTGATCTCTGCACTGTGTCCTACGAATGCCGCTGGACAGAGGCAGTGGTGACAGGCTGTCATGTGCTGGTAATGCAGCATGAGAAAGGGCTGGCAATATTTGCTGCCTGGTAGCTGTAGCCTCATTTAGCCTCATGATCACTCTAGTAGCTGAATTTCTGATTTTGCCAAAGATCACTGCTGTGTTTGGAAGTGATCTCGTTCTGTGACAACAGAGGCAAAAGGTTTTTCTCCTTTCTCATGACATGCCTGAGATCTGGTTTAGAAGATCAAGCTACAAATTTTGCAGCTTTGGGTGAAGAGCGTCTATCTGAGCTCCTTCTCACCTAGTAGACTACTTTGGCATTGCTGCTGAGTACAGCATTATAAGGTGTGTGTGTGGCACCACACCTTGCAGAGACTGGTGTATTTTTGCCTTGTCTTTTCTCTGCCTGTGACATGAGAAGAAGGGGGTTTGGGAGATTCCTCCCAGGGTCCATTAGTAAGACCCAGAGGCACTGTGTATTCCACTGTGGCTGGAACAGTGGATTTTCAGGATGTTTAGACTACCTACGTTGTTGTTTTAAATAAAGAAGTAGCCTCTGAATCTAATCATAATGTGGTTTCTGTGTCCCATCGTTTCTGTGTCCTGATCTGTGCAAAGCTAGCCAAACTGGGAAAAGAAGTTGTAGGCAGCTGTCTCTCCTACACACCTTGCCATGCAACTGTTGAAGATTACACAACTGTTCCTGTTCTAGAGAGAGGAGCCAACCTTTCCCTCCTACTGTCTGGTACCAAGTGTGTCTCAACTTTGAACAGAAATTTTGACACAAGATTCATTTATTTTGCCGTAATTCAGGTGAAATGCAAAATTTAAACTTTGTTGGAACAAAAAGTGTTTCTCTCCTAAGTCATAGCTTTGGGGTCATTTGATCTTAATCACATATTTTTGTCTGATAATGCCATGAAACATCTTCAGTGAACTTTAGAGGAGTTAGGCTGTACGAACAGCAAGAATAGCCTGGCACTGACCAAGAAGATGCAAACTGCTGATGATAGGATATGTATATGTCATGCTGGGGACATCCAAGATGCACGGGCTTGAGTGATGAGGGCTTTTGATATGTAACTAGTAGTGTGACAGATGTTGGATGGTGAAGGCAACTTGGATGGGAAAATCATGAGTTTTAATATGACTATGTTAGACTTAAGCTCATGTGAAGTCTCTTGGGAGAAGACATCAGTGTCAACCTGAGATTTCACACTGCAAGAAGGCAGATCAGATGTTGGTATGGGCTCGTAAACTATTTATGAAATATGACAGTGAGAATGGATCAGGAAAAGATCAGGTGGAGATAAGGTGTAGAGGAAGAAGAATTATCAATTGTCTCAATAGATAATAGGTTCTCATATGGTGAGGGCAAGAGAAGATGACCTACAAAATGAACAGATAGAAGACGTAAGAGGAGACAGCAGAGGGAAAGGTTCATGAAAGTAGGGGGAAGATATAACTGAGTTTCAAAAGTCACAAATGTGTGCAGGAAAAAAGGACAGAGTGAGCTGGCCAGTGTAAGCGCAGCAGTGGAGTAGAGACTGTGGAACCCAGAGTGGAAAAAACTGAGTCAAGTAAGGGAATTTGCAATAAGGGTTTTACTCTTCACTGTAACTATCAGATTTCCTCCTACTTTACCCAGGGAAGAGCCTCTGACCCACTTTTCAGTTTTGCAGCTGGAAAACAACTTACTCAGGAGTTTTGAGAGGGGCTAGGGAACAGCTGAGGATACAGGGCTTCAAGTCAGGGAGCCCACTGCAGAGAGTCATCTCTGAAGTATAATTTTGGGCAATTGCGAAAATGAAGGAAACAATTCCGTAGAGCTACTGAAAGGAGCACACATGGGAGGCCTCCTTTCAAATTTGGATGTAACTTTTTCATTCTCGTGTTAGAGGAAGTTTCTACAATGACTACTTTGGAGATTGAAAGCTGTGTACAAAACAAGTACAGCCCTCATCACGGGTGATACCCCTGTGCTTTCCACCACAGAAGTGCCTAAATCTTGAAGTTGGTGGCTATCTCAAGATCATTTAGATTAGGCCTGACTGCAAGGCTGTCAATAACAGTTCTGGCTGGAGTGTGAAGTGTGAAATACTTATTGCTCTGTTTCACACTGGACAACATTGATTCTGAGTAGCAATTACCTGTCAAACTTGACCAGGATGAGGTCAGATCTCACTATTATCTCAATCTGAAAAGCTAAAAATAGCATATATTTCTGCAGATGGCAAAACCAATTCCCAGTCTCAACTGTTTCAAAGGAAGGCATGGAGGTCAGGCAGGCCATGGCAATGGAGCAGTAAGGATATCATAAGCATGGACCCATACCACCCTTTGCACTTAACTCATTGCCGATAAACTCGATGGAAGGCATCTATCCTGGTAGCTGGAGGCTGTTTTCTGAAAAGGCTGTTTTTGTAGTTGGTGTTTGTAAGGTCTCTTTGTCTCTTGACTGGAATGTCTGGGTACACAATCATACGAACCAACTCTTTTCATCGGAGTGCTGGCTGAAATTTGTATAATACCAGTTCCAAAACCAGACAAAATCTTGTGGGTCACAAGCAATTGCTAGAGGTGAACATGAACAGAAACATAATTTCTCAACTCCAGAACTAGAGACTGTGAGTCTCTCTTATCTGTAATGATTTCCTCTGCTCTTTTCTCTGTCTCTATGTCAAGGAACATGATCAAGCAATGTTGTCCTAGGGAAAACTGTTCCTGTGGTGTTCTTGATATTCATAACAGTACAAAAATCACTGCAAAAAGTGCTTCACCATTTGGCACTAAGAATTACCACTGCTGAGGTACTTGCAGCTTCTGCTGATGGGGGTACCTAGGAAAAGACCCCAATAAACACAGTGAGCTACTAGACGAAGCAGATCGGCTTGCAGGCTGTCCACTGTGATTTCCTACCTATGCCTCTTTGACAGAGGGAGGGAATGCATGAAAACTCTGACGGCGACTCAAAGGACAGGTGGAAAGAAAGAATAAGAGGCCAACAGCTGCTGCCAAACTGCTACTTTACATGAGTCAGTGACTCAAAATAACATTTCCAAAAAAAGAAGCTGATTCTCAGGGTTTTATCTAAAAGATGTAGGAAACAAAATTTGTACAGCATGTGATGTCTGCTAGAATAGCCACCCAGGATTGGACCACAGGCCTCTCTGACCCTGTGTCGTCTCTCTGACAGAGGCCAAAAGTGGCTGCCTAGAAAAGCACATGAGAACAGGGCAAACATATATATTTCCCCTTTGTTTGTTTTGAACTTGGATCCTGCTTGAATCTTCCCTGTAGTTCTTATATGGGAATTGGGAAGTTGATCCCTAGCCAGTTTCCCCAGTACACTCAGGATTTCAGAGCCTTCTTTCTTCTCCCCTTGCACTACCTCTTTTCCAGGCTGAGGAGTTGTAGCTTGCTCATTCATTCCTTATGCAGAATCATCCTTTCTGATCCATGTATGAACTTTTTCTCAATTTGGTGACATCCTTTTTTAGACCGGAGAGGCAAGAACTGCACATAACATTTAAGGGAAAGGCAATCTGCTCCCAAAACAGAATTAACTCACACAAAAGCAGATGCTGCTTTGGCCATTATGTTGCAAGTTTGCTTCTTGCATGGTAGTGAAAAAGACAACAGCCTTTTTTATGAGTCTTCCCTTTCTTTCTCTGAAAGTTTATTTTGCAGTAACAGCGGTATCTGTGGTCTGAGAGGCAGTGGGATGAGGAACGCAGCAAGGTAGAAGACACAGCCTCTAAGCCCTGCTGCAAATCCAGAAGGACTGCTTGCCTCCTTGGGCTTTCTCCCACAATGCTACCTCCTAAAGACCTGTTATATTTTTTCAGAATGCTTAATACCACACAGTGCTGTACGTGCTCCAGCATGGCTCCCATGGAATTTTGCTGCAGATGTGAGCATTCAGCTCTTGTATAAATCAGACCACAAGGTACCAGGTTGGATGTACAGAAAATGAGAAAGAAACATGTAATTATTGTGTATATTTCCAGCTGCTTAACCCATAAGATCAGCCAGGAATCTGTAATCTTATTTTTCTTTATCTGCTCCTTCATTGGAGGGGGACACATATAAAAACCAGCTGCTTTCAGTATATAACCCTGATTCATTCCCCAAAAGAGTGCATCTTATCAGAAAACTATTCAAAGTTCATTTGGGAATAAAATGGTATGTCATCCTCTACTTAAAGATTTAAAGACAAGGTTGACATGGAAGTGGATAGAACTAAGGCTTTATAGGCAACCATAATTCTTGAATTTCCTGGCTTTGCAGCCTTAACATAGCTAGAGATATAATTTTAGCTAAAAGTATGAGATCCCAATGCTTTTCTCTGCAAAATATACTTTACAGCATTGGTGTTGTAAAAAAATTGAAACTCTAGTATGTTAACCAACTCTTAAAAGCTGTAAGAAAAACATTGTAACCTCTAGGAGGCAGCATTTTATTGCAAATACACAATGTATAATTTGGTGTCTGACACTTCAGAAGATTTTGAGGCTTCCCAAATCTCCTGTGATTATAACAAAAAAAGAAAAAAAAAAAAAAGTAGAAAAGAAATAAACATACACTTGCAGTGGAACTACCTGTGCAAAAATAAGTTCTGCTTCGCCATCTAACAAGAGCCAATTCTCAGATGAAATGGAGATAGTCAGACACAAAATGTGCCCTGTTTTCCTGGGTTTTCAATAGCAAGTTAGCAGAGTTCGATGGAAAAGCAGAATACCTGGGTTGCCCTCCCCCATTTAGGAAAACATTTGCTCATTTGCTTAACTTCACCTGCTAATTGGAACATACTTAACCTTGCGCTTGCCATTTTACTGAACAAAACTTTGCTTTCAGTTGCATTTGTAGTGATTTATTTTTCTTTCTTTCACCCATGTCTGTCCTGAGCTGGAGCTGACATTTTCTTTCTGAATCTCCATTACTGAGGTGCTAAGACCTCACACTAAAGCAGTTCACCTGGTGAAGCACATACGTTGTTTTTCTGCTAGGCTTTGTGGTGTGATGTGACTTTCTAAAGCACAGCTGCCTTTCTCTCTGCAAATGACCCTTTGGTGCTCTCAAAGGAATTGTGATTTTTTTGGAAAACTGCCTCACACATTAATATTCTTTTAACATCCCAAGCGGGCCCTATGTAAACGTGAAACAACAGAGGACACAACATTGGTGGTTAAACATGTTTAACTTGTAACTGAATGAAAACAGATCCCATAAAAACAGGCTGCACAACACTAGTCTTGATTTCAAAACTACCCGTGATGGAGAACCCTCCACAATCCCTCAGAAATTGTTCCCACCAAAATTATGCCCATTGTTGGAAATCTGCAACATGTTTCTACTCTTGAGTTTGTCTGGCATCAGCTTCTGGCCATTAGCTCCTCGTAAGGTATTGTTTGCTCGACAGAAGAGGACCTCTGTTATCAAAGATTTATTCCCCAGCTGGGTACTTAGGGATTTTGACCGAGTAACCCCTTAGCCTTTTCATTGATAAACAGAGTGGCCTCCTTGAGTCACATTCCGATCCATTGCCTTCCAGTCCTTTATTCATTCATGTGGTTCTTTCCTGAACTCTCTCTAATTTGCCCAGCGAGTTGGTGCTCTGCCTGGCAGAGCAGAGTGCAGCATTCTTCTACAGCAGTCATACCAATGCCCAATTCACATGTTACAGACCCTGCCTATTCCTGTCCAATGTTTTTCCTCTTGCCCTCCTGTGGATCACTCTGCCTTTCCTGACCACTTTTGCTTTTTGGCGCCTTCTCCCTGCTTCCTAGTGTTGAGCCTCCCACCCTCTGGGAGCATTCATCCACTGTGGCCGCGAGGGATGTAAGAGCTGTACCACAGCCAGGTTTGCAGTGGTTGCTGGTGACAGGGGGTACATGGCAGCCTCCTGAAATAGATACACAGCCAGAATTCTTCCATAGATCTCCTGAATCCCACAGATCTTGGTCTCAGGACAGTGTAGCGTCCTAGTACAGAATCGTTTACCATGAACCCTACACTGCATGCACGCACCTAGCTGTACTCTTTTGCCTGCTAAATCCTTATCGTCATCCTGAAGGTAGCAGAGTGACAAAAGGCTACATACACAGCTGGCAGGTATTCCTGCAAGTCTGGAGGTTTCAGGAGCTCTATATCCATTAACACCAGCTGAAGCATCACAGCCTGAAGCTCATTTTCTTGAGGCTGATCATTGTATATCTCCGTTTTAGAAAATGATTCTTTGTTCTTCTCTTAATTACTTCATTTACTTGATTTGTATCTATAGGTCTGTTTCAGTGACAGTGATGGAGGGGCCAAGCCCACATTCCTCTCACAAATCTTCCTTCTTTTTTTTTTGCATATAAATATGTAGAGACAACTGCTATGTCTTAATAGCACTGCAAAAGATTATTTCAGTGGTCTGTAATAATTCAGTCTCTGGTGGAGGAATACTTTACCACTTGGAAGAAGACAAAATCCCTTTCTTAAAGCATTTACAACCTGAAGCAACAGCATACAAAAGCATAAGGAGGTAGATGTAGTCATTGTAAACACAAACCTTTTACCTTCACTTGTTTTCATCGTGCTTCATTTTCTTGTTGAAGAAATGCATGACAGCCATATGTGGTCTTCTGTCATTAACTGGCTATTTCAGTGCCCAGAGTTGGGTGGTGTAAACACCTTGCTATGATCTAGCAAGCTATTTTAGACCATCATCCTGTTCAAACTGTCCCATTTCTGTAGCACAGAATCTCAGAATCTCCTAACAAGTCAATACAAGTGAAAACATGAGCTTACACCTTCAGGCTAAATCTGACTGTTACAAGGATTTCCCTGCAAAAAAACTCTCCCATTTCCGTCTGTTAACTCACACTTCTGCCTGGTGAAATGGCTCAGTGAGAATCAGAGTATCTCTGAAAAACACCAGCCCCTGACGGAATGGGCTGAGTCAGAGAAAGTAGTCTGCACTCATCTTTCATTCAGATGTGTGTCAGCTTTTTCTTGTGATAGTGAGGGATTCTGGAACTTTATTTTTTGTCTTCTAATACCAGAATAAAAATTGCAAATCCCTGACCTGATTATTCAAGTGGTTGGCAATTAAAGGGCTTTTTTTCTGGTAAGGCATGAACTACAACCAGGCAATACAAAAGCTCTTGTAATTCTGCACGTGACTTGTACTACCAATTCTTCATTCAGAGAAAGCCTCCTTCATATAGCCAATGGACAGAAAGGCCCAAAATATCAGTGGAAAAGCTCACAGGAGGAACAAAGAATCTATAAGCACCAAAGGTTGTCCAGTGCCTTATATTTTGTCGTCACAGAATATTCATGTCTGAAGTATCAGGAGCTGAAAACCACGAATATGCTTTTGTCATTCTTATACATGTCTTGTATCAGAATCTGGAGAAAATATGTGGATAGAGTGACTGTAAAATATGTTGTCAGGCCTGAACCTGCCCGTAAAGTTTAACTTGCAAAAACAGACTTTCATCTTTCTGCCTTGGCAAGTGTCTTTCCAATGGCAGATGTGACAGATAAAAAAGCTATGTGATTCTGGACAGTATCAGTGTGAATGGCCAGCGAGAAAGGGCATTAGCCTAGACCCATCTTAGCCTACTACTGCTTTAAAAGAAAAAAAAGCAATTTTATTATTGGGTGTTAAAACAAGCAAGTGTAAAGCTAACTTTGAAATACATTTTTGGTCCAATTTTTTTTAGAACAGGATGTGTTATAAATAAGCAACCATGATAGATAGATGCAGTGACAGTATGGGCCAAAGCTACAGTTAAATTATGTATCTGTACCAGTTATATGCATCAGTGCACACAGAAAATTCTGCAATCTTTGGCCTGTCGCTTGCAGAAGCTCACATACTGCTAATATTCAATGTTTAGCGAGAGCTGTTTTGTTTTCCTAGCAATAGCAGCAAAAGGCTGCTGCATGGCTATTATTATTAAAATATGATATCTGATGATGATTCTGCACATCTTATATTTCACAGCATATACAATGTCTGGCAAGGAAAACTTCATATATGAGTAGCTAGAAAACATCTTGGAGAGCTATACTACTAAATTACTGTCTTGCAGAGAGATTTTGATGTGGCCTTCCTTCCACAGCCTGTTGCAAGCAGTCTTTATATAATTCTCAGAACAGCTTGTAGAAAACATGAAGGTTGCATCTCATGGATGGACTGAATGCCATCTCCACTCCAAATCTCTGTCAACCCTTAACAGCACCTTCTTCGTTTTCATATGGTTTCCAAATCCCAGGGGCCTCTGATCTAGCTGTGTTACATTTCATTAGCACCTTGAGGAAGAACCCGTCCTGTGGAGAAAACCAAAGGCATCTAAACAGTGTGCCCATCCTTTTTGTCCTTTTTCAGACTCTCCTGTCTTCTGCTTCTCTTGAGTGGTGGTGGAAGTCCATAATAATAAGGTACATTCTTCAAATTCAAGATAAGACCTTGTGGCCCTGTGATTATGATGTTACCTGTTCAACTACAGGCTGAATGAAGTAGTTGTTAGGTAAGTCAGTAAATGGTTGCAACAATCTGCCTGTGGCAGAGAAATTTCAGATCAGCAGAGGTAAGCACAAGGATTCTGCTCAAGGCCTTGGAAGCTCCCGAGCCACAAAGAGCAAGAAGCAAAGGGAGCGTTTAGTCAGATTTCTCAATCCCTCTATGTAATGTTCTTCCCACTACTGAGCACAGCAAGAGATGTGCCAGTGGTCCAGTCTGGTGTGGCCACTTTTATGTTCTTCTATAGACAGAAGACAAAGCTCAAGGTTTTCCTTCTGTGGGCTGAGCTGAAAGGCCAGTTTCCATGGGCTCAGCGGGGTTTTGGGGGCTTGCCTCTGCTTAAGGAGTCTATCATGATTGTCTTCTTGGGGGGTTGGGAGGATTGGAATTGGGGGCTGAGGCGTGTGTCTGGCAAGCCTGGTAGGGTGAGGAGAAGGCAAGATGACAGAATGTGCACTGCATCCATAAGGATGCTGCAGTGTTAAAGAGGAATCTTTAACAATTAAAGTGAGAGTCGGGAAAGCTTTTTGCCAGGAAGGTGAACATGTCATCTGTAATGGAACAAAGGCTGAGTGAGTTGTCATGAATAAGATGTGAAACATCAAAAAAAAGTCAAGAAAAATCCATGGCAAAACTTGAGCTGCAGAAAGATCAAAAAAACCGAATTTCTGAACATTTCTGTGTACATACTTCATTTTTTTCCTGATCCCCAGGCATCAACTGTATTCCAAAACAGAAAGACAAATAAACTCCCAGTAGAACTGGGTGTTTTTTCCAGAGCTTTGTAAGGAATATTTTGCTTTTTGCTTACTAGTTCCACTCTGGCCCAGCTATATAGTGACCCAGAATTATAATCATCTTCTGGGCACTAGGAACTCCTCGTGAAGTACCCAGAAAATGGTTGTACATGTCACAATAAACACATCAAAAGATGGCATTTATTCTCCTCTTCCCCAAGTTAGGCAGTCTGAGAAATAAGACAAAAATAAATGAGTCAGAGAAAGTTAATCACTCCATCACCTCAAGAGAAAACTGAGACGGACATGTAGCCCTCCAGGTCTCTTCATGTAGGTTCTTCTACTGCGCTCACCAGCCCACCACCTGACACCGGTGTAGTAAGCAGTATGACTAATACCTAGCATATGTTGTTTGCTCTCTCATCCTCTCCAGAGGAAGCAGCATATGCGCCAGTGTGTTTTGTTTGGTAGGATTTTCTGCTGTCTTTTTAAATAGAAGTCCTGCTCTGCACTGATGCTACAGAAAGCAGCTCCAAAAGGTTCAGACCCTGCGCTTTGAGGGGAAGCTGGTGAGGTGTGGGACAGTGCTTAATTCTTGCATGTGTTTGTTCCCCAGCCTCTGAAGAATGACAAAGTTTTTCCTGACTTACACACAGGCTTTACTCTGACTATAGTACTGTCGTGCAATGCTATCATAACAGGGCTTCTCAGGCCAGCACCTTTTGGCAATCACTATCTTTGCCTTAAGACAGAAAATATCAACCTCTTGAGCAAATTAGCAAGCTAGCCCTCAGAAATATTGCTAGGGAGCTGATCAAACATTTGGATGCACTTTCTGTGAGTTAGCTAGCAAGGCCCAGCCCCTTCTGCTGACGTCTTTCCTCTCTATCACACATCAGACTTTTCCCAGTGGAGCTGGAGAACAGGCTTCAATGAAAACTGCCTGTTTGCAGCTATCTGGAGATTGCAGACACCACAATCACTATTTCCTCTACCTGACCTGGAGCAGAAACTCCATCACCAGGATAGAAAGGTAGCCTTGTTGCCTAGCAAAGGTGGGATGATTAATCTCTGTCTCTAGATTGGTCCCTTTTCTTTGCTGCACAAGAGAATTGTTTTCAGACTTCCAAGGAGAATGAAGCCAGGCTAGAAATCGGAGTGGATGTGCGAGAGCTGCTCTCCCAGGGAGGAGAAGGAATAACAGGGTTTCTGTGCTTTTTGTTCCTGTGCAGCGCAGGACAATGGTTTTATCTGCCCCAGTTATAGCCCTGGGGGCTACCTTAGGGACTGCAACTAGCATCCTTGCCCTCTGCGGTCTCACCTGCCTCTGCAAATGCAAGCAACCTGGGAAAGGACTCTCAGAAAAGGACCAAGAGGAGGACACGGAAAATACTAAGCCCAGTGTGCTTCAGCCAGTCCAGCAAGTAAGACACAGTCTCTAATTTACTCTGTGATTTTTCTTTAAATGCAGAGGGTGGGAATGCAAGTTCTCTGTTAGGCTACGCAGCATGTGATTTATGCTGCCTATTTATCTGCTTACTGTGTTCAGGATGTAACAACATGTTAATGGGAGTAGGAGTGAGGGAAAAACAGAGATGGGCTGGATGACCCACAGAATTACGGGAGCAGGAGACAGCTGCCACAGTGCCAAAGAGAAAGCTGCTAATGGCAAAAATAAGGGAGTAGGAGTGGAAATGCTGCTTAGCTCTCAAGGTAGATCACAAGGGAAATAATTTCCTGAGGAGAGAAGACTGGGTTCTACCAGGTGGCATGCAGCATTGTAAAGAGGAGATGACTCCTGCTGGGATCTCCTATAGCAGCTATTTCTCTAACTCTGTTCATGATATCTTACAGTTCCTGCAGGATAGTTCCCTGTCAGCAGCTGATTTCCTGTGAAAACCATCCCTCCTCCTCCCTCTGCCCCTCTAACTGACGGGATTAATTATGTGTGAAGTTAAAACAAGGCATTAAAATGATAATAAAATGCAAGTGAGAATTTAGAGTGTGATGACTGGACAACCTCATCACACTCGAATTGCTTTTTCACTTACTATAAGAGCAATGTGGAGTACGGAAAATGTCAGGCATCCCTGTGTGGTCTTTCTTGTTAGAATCCAAAACCCCTGATTTAATCATGAGCTCAGTGCAAGAGAGAGCAAGGGGAATTATAGGACCCTTCTAATATACTTATTAATGGAAAGCGCTCCTTCAGAGGGAAATGTTTGACTGATTTCCTTGGTTGACTATGGTCTTCAGCATGAGCTACAGCACTGGTCATTCTCTGAAAGTATTACCTGTTGGCTGTTGCTCTTGATGTTTGTACATGCCTATGTCCTTTTCACTTTCATCTAGCCATTCAACCAAATGTTATGCCATAGCAGCTAATTCCAAAGGCTAGTGATCCATTGTATAGCAGGGTTTTTTTGTCTTTTAATTCTCTGAGCTGCCCATTATTTTTGTATTCTTAAAGAGTGTAACAGGAGTCCTAATTGAACTTCTCTGTAATGTTTGTAATTACATATTCAGTCTCTGGCTACCACTCTTAGGCTCTTAGTAGAAAGAGCCCTGGCATCCTCATGCTCCTGTTGCAGTTTGTTCTGAGAAAAGCTGACCAAATCTACTAATTGTATTGTAAGATCTGGTGCAGATACACAGAATCTCATTACCAGAGCTTCTGGTTGCTGGGGGGGGGTGGGAGGATGGCTCCACTGACCACAGATGAACATCTGCACTGAGCTTAGGACTTCTCAAGAGATTGCTGCTAATTCTGAGCATTCATCCATGAGCACAGTGAATATCTCCTAGGACCTGTTTGTATTCTCCTATCATGAATTTCACTTGCTATTCTGTTTGATAGTTTTGTCATGTCCTTTCCAGGCTCCTTTCTTGTCTTTTTTAATCCATACAGGGGATTTGCCAACTCCTGTATATAAGGATGTACAATAATGCTGAGATTTTCCAAGTTTACTGTTAAAATGAATGAGAAATGTGTAACTTTGACAGTCATATCACTTTGCATAGTATTTTTTTAGCTGTTGTCTGGAACAACACTACCCACAGATAACTTTACCATCAGTCTCTTTCTACAAGAGATTTTTTGTTGTTGTAATCTTCTAGCCCAGAAAATCTCAAATCTTTACTTTGACTCCATCCTTGGACTGGACATTTTTCTTTTATACAGCCTTTTGGGAAACATCTTGGGAAAGTGTTAATCCATCCTGGAGCTTGTCCTCCGGGGTGTCATCCTGCTTGCATGACTGAAATAAGCACTAAGTCACCATGAAGTCCAATTAAGCCTCCAATACCCAGCAGCTATTAGGTTATGGTCCTCACAATATTTCCACATTCATCAAGTTTTGCCATAAATTAATCTGGTATTTGACCAACAGGGGATCAAATTATTCAACCTGCCCCCAGTGTATCACTATTACCTGAGTGACTGTATTCTTTTAGCATTGTAGACTTTCTAATTAGAAGTATTATTTCCAATGTTACTATTTTGGGGTTTTTTTTTGAGAAATCTGGCCAAATTATAGCAGCCGAATGAACATTCTGTCACAGAAAGTGCAAAATGTTCTTAGTTTGCATATTCCGTATGTTTAACAATTCTTTCCAATTAAAATAGTTTTCTTGTCAGGAACATGCATTCTCCTATGCTGTCACTGATTCAGAAGCAGTCTATATACCTTGAAGGAATGAATCTCAAACTGAGTTCTGAGCTTGTGAAGTTTTATCATCTGTGTCTACGTTTATAAATTGTCCTGTCAGGACTTTTTTCCAACTACATTAGTACACTGTATGTCCTAGTCAGTGCTTGGCATACTTAATTATTGAAGCCTGTCAGGGCCACTGACTCTGATAAACAGAGATGACAAAAGAAAGATGAAGCAAGACTGCATTTTATTCACTTGGGATGTCTCCCATGACAGTGATGCTTGTATTTGCTATAGACAGAGTCTCCCCATAGACATGCCCTGCATACGTGAGGATGAAGAGTTTGAACACAAAGATACATCTACAGAACAATTAAAAACTGCTGTAGATTTGCAGTCTCAACAAAGCGTGCAGAATGAAGACTCCTAAACACATCCAGCAATGGCAACAATCTGGTGCATTAAGTGACACTGGGCAGGGACCCAGAAGGGTCAGTTGCAGCCTCCTTGCTACTTTTGGTTCCTTTGCTTTCATGCATTTCATGCAAAACTATCTGAACTCTTCTGCTCATCTCTTTATTTAAGATACTGCTGCTGATCTGCAAAGGAAACTTCCATAGGGCACTGCTATGTAACTAGATTAGCAGACAGCACTTGGGAACAGAGCTGGCAGCAAAAATAATAAACAGAGGCAGATGCAGTTGGAAGAGGGGGTGGGCTAGTCCCACTGTGCTTGCATATGTCTCTCATCTCTAATTCTGCAGAGCAGACAGACAAGAGGAATATTTAGACCCAGTGGAGCTCTTAGTTGCTGTGTGCTGATGGATTTCCTGACTAAATGTCTAGCTTTTAGCAAGTGGAAGAAAAGACTGTGCTAACAATACCTCACATTCGTAGGGTGTTTTTCATCCCAAAGGATCCCAAAGTGCTTCATGTGCTAGCAGCACACAGCAATGCAGGCATACTGCTCTGGTGTGATGGTCAGCGACTGGTACGACAGCAGCCTTATACAGCGGCTTCAAGAGAGAAAGAACTGACCACCATGGCAGGCACTGTATGCGTGTTAGAATTAATACCTTTGCAGAACAAAAGCGACCTAGTTTTTCAAGCTGTTGTCTAGTGATTCTTAACATATTTTGCTTGGTTGGTCTGCTTTAATTTTAGAAGAATGGAAAATTGCATTTAAGGTTTGGATGAGTAACTTCAAATTTCCTATGTATTTTAGGACTGATGAGGCTCACATCTCTAAAAGTGGGATCTCACTTACAGACCAGCACCGTATGACTTACATAATACCTAAAATCAGCTGAATGCTAGGTGGGGACTGCACATGGTGACGTCTTTCTTTCTCAACCCGCTTCTCTTTCAGGGCCCTTAAAATTAGACAAGACAAAATGCTGTGTTACATAGTGGACTTCCTAAACACTGATGCACTGGCTGCCTTGAGAAGATGGGAGTTGCTGACCTAATTAGTCTTTACCACTGCCAAGTGTACGTAACCATAGTGCTATGATTTCCATAAGCAGAGTATGACTAAAGAGCTAAAGTCCAAGACTGCTCTCTTTCTTCAGCATTATTTCTTGAGGAATAGGTATGCTCCCTCAGGACATGTAAACTGGGACCACAAAGTCCCAACACAGCCAAGTGCTTCAGGGCATCATCTACATTCATTATTAATAGGAAACGATGAGACTAATGAAAAACTTTAATTACAATTATGACCATTTTCTGGCTCACCCTCAATGTAAACTTAACAAAGAGTAAGTTGGCAGGCAGTGGGGTTGGAGAGAATCCCACTGCGAAATATCCAACCAAAATGGCAGTTTTACTTCTGCTTTTTGTCTTTCGTGTTTTGGAAACATTAATAAAATCTGTTGCAAGGGTCAGGGTCATTTGCTAGTCAGCTTTTGTTCTTTCCTGTTGATGAATCCAAATATAAATGAATCAGGAATGATTTCATTTGTGAGCAGACAGGATTCTTTCTTGGGACATAAGGAAAAGAAAATATTTTTCATTGTTTTGGGAGAACAGTATGGTCTTTGTGACAACCTTTGCTTGGGCTGCCTGAGCATTACACCATCTTTCAGGTTCTTCTGCTCATTCCATGTTCATGATTCAGCAGGGAATTGAAATGCTAAGAACAAACTCGGACATAAATCCAAATTTCAATCTCAGTATAATAAAGAGGAAATGTGTGTCTGAGGGTCAGGTAGAGCTCTGGTCCACAGAGCCAAGAGATAGTCCAAGAGGCTGAGACGACCACTGAATCAACTACTCTTGGTATGCCATTGCAGGGCTCATTTGTTCAACCAGTTCTCCTTTGTCTTACTACACCATGGTCATACTTGCTCCAAGTGATGGTATGATCCATGCCTTTGCCTTTCTAATGCTTACTACATACTCACGTAAAAAGGTCTGAAATCTGTGGGTGGCTATAGCCTCTTGATCTTGGATTTGACTTCAAACATCAGGGTAAAAAATACCATACCTCAATCATAGCAAAATGAACTTCATGGTTGATTTCTGTGCTAAGAGAAAACAGTCTTATGAAAGAAGGATTAACTGGTACAGGAACAGAGGAATAATCAAACAGTAAGAACATATCTTTTTCTTGTTGCAACCAAACATCTGTAAAGGAGTAAATTTGAAAAGACATGCAACAAGTAGAAGGGTATCGGCCTTGGCAAGAAAATCTCTGGACATACAGGCAGTGGTTTCTATAACATAAGAAACAATGACGGTAAGAATGACCAGAGGCACTGTCTTTTATCCCTTTGTCTCAGGTCATTCTCTCACATTGAGAGAATCAGAAGAATTAGTCTAATTAGTGCAACGTAATAAACAAGGTTTTAATTTTCAGTTCAACGTTAAGAAAACTGCAGAGCCAGTCCAGCCTCGAGCACTCCTGAAGTTTCCCAACATTTATGGCCCCAAACCAGTAGTAACTTCACCTGAAATTGTTAACTACACGCAGTACTCACTGAAGACAACAGAAGAACCAGCTACTGGAAAGCGTGCTGGTTTGGATGAGAACAGGATGAAGATACAAGTCAATGAAGAGTTGTTTGTTCTCCCTCAAAACGGTAGGAGCATTTGGTCTTCAGACTAACAATTGCTTTTCTGGGTGTAGATCTGTAATACTTTTGAGCATAAGGTGATAGTAGTGAGAGAAGTAAACATGAAAATGAAGACATAGGGCACTTTTTGCTCTCTTATCATGAGCATTGTAGGTGAGTTCTGTCTTCAATTAATGTGTTTAATAGAAAGTAGTCACGGAGTTCATCAGGACATTCAGATAACAAAGCTGTAGTTTTGTCTGGTTGTAATTTTTTTTTTAACTAAACATCTTTTTCTGTTGAAGAATTTGGCTCACTCAAAGCAAACATTTTGTAGAAAAACATGTATTTAGTGTAGATTTACTGAGAGCAGTTGCTACAGTATGGGCGAAATATCTGGCCAAAAGTAGGCAGAGTATCTCCTCCAGGACAAATGCCAGCTGTCCAGCAACTGTCTTTGTCAGGGACATCGGCAGCATGGGTTCAAGCTTCTACTTTTTGTCTGCTGTTTTTTTTCCACCGGTTTGGTGAGATGGTCTTGGCTTGTTGTAATATGCAGCGAAACCAAAGGCTGACACCTCAGACATTTTTGCCAAACAGAATTCTTGTTTTCCAGCCAGCCCAAAGGGTAACATGCCAAAGGTTGGAACATAAGATTCCTGGAGCCTGAGAGAAAATGCAATGCTAATTATATACATCTGGCACTATGTCTGGGTTGCTTCCATACTGATTTTTACCTTCACAGCTGTCTTTTAACAGGATAATTGACTCTTATGGTTATCACATTAATAGAACCTTCCTGAAGATTTGCCAGAGACACAGTGCCATCTGTCATGATTTTTTTTAAGAGAACTCTTTTTAGTTTTTAAAAATTACTTGAGATTATGTTTTTATCCTTCTGGGAGGACGATTGCTACATTCACCCCTCCACCCTGAGACTTGTGAGTATGGAAAAGAAAGTACCATGAGAAGCAGCTGCATTGGAGGAAGAGACTGTCTGAGCCACATCCTTAGGTGTCAGGGAGAAGATTATAGGGTGGAGAGGCTAAAGGATGATGGCTGCATGTAGGCTAAAGCTTTACATAATCGTGTTGGTGTAAGAGCCTCTCTGCACTGCTAATGGCACAAGCAAGTTTGCTTCCTGCCGTGCCTGATTTCATAGCTCAAGTATTGCTGAAATAAAGCAAGAATTGTTGCGTTCTCCTTTTGGTGCCACATTGAACTAGTCAGGACTGTGGCTGAGATTTTTAGGAGGAAATGTGCTGGTCCCACTATTGTTCTCTATGTGAATCAGAACTGACCTTGCAGATAACAGCTTTTGATGACAAAAAGCTGCGGCTTCCCTTTTAGTCTTGCAACTTGCTTTATTTCAATATGAAATATGTACTCAGCTTCAAAATCACACGTGGAGAAACTGCCTCACAGCTTCCCAAGCTCATTGTCTTCAACTTGGTCAAGCGCTATGGAAACAGATATCTTCTGCATGACAAAGACTGTATTGTTAAAATTAAAAAATATTTAGAGAGGTCTGAACTAATGCAGAGTTGCATGGCAGCTCAAAAGCAGACTCAAGTTTTCATTCCAAAGAACATAAGATTTAATCCACCAATGCGAGTTAAAAACAATTTAAAACAATATAACAAGTAATGAGTGTAGTTTAGACACCTTGGCCTAGGCACAAGGTGAAAGAGCAAGTGTGTGAACCATCTTAGAGCACAAGGTGGTAGAGAGTAGGCTTGTCCAAGTGCTGTAGAAAGAGCTGGAAGAGTGAGAAAACAGAGCAAAAAAAGGAAATATGGTGATGGAACATAAATGATATTCCTGCATACAAGGTGCAGGAATAGAAAGACATTTAGAAAAGTCAAGTCAAGACAGGGTGGGTTTGTTCTCCTTGGAAGGTGAAGACCTGCTTGCTAAAGGGGTTATTTCAGTTCCAGGTGTAGTAAAGGACATGTGTGTCACAGAGCACTTGAACCCTGAGAGGGCAGCCAGCTGTAACCAGGCCCCTGAGCTGCGCTACTCACTTGCGTATGATCAACAGAAAGCCGAGCTGCGTGTGGCCCTTCTGGAAGGTAAGGGGCAGAGATCTTCCACTGGTGATTCTCCATCTGGAGGGTACAAGACACATGTTGCTTTTATATAGACTTGCCCTCCAGCCTTAAAAACAGCATGTGTCCCCAGGACCACTGGATGTTTCGCTGATTCTGGGCTTGCAGAATAGAAATACCTGGCAATGTCACTGCTTGAGGAGAGTGTGCAGGGTATGGCTTGGGAACAATTGTTTGCACAGCTCAGAAGCAGAAGTCAGGACCCAGTCCCAGACATGGTACAAAGCAACTTCTTCTTTTTATTTTTTTCCTTTGGGGGCAGGGGGGAGGGGGTTGCTATCTCCTTTCTCTCTATAACTTTAATTCTTCAACTTGACCCACTCCCTACTGCCTCTTCCTCAAGTCAAGTCAAAGGCTGAGCTGGAGATACCAGACTTAACTTGTAGACCACTGAGGAAGGTCCCTCTGGCTATGCCTGGCCAAGCAGCCAGGCTTTGTGTCACTCTCTGAAGTAGGAACTGACAACTATAACAGTTTCTCCACTCAGGGCTGAAGCATCATCAGTTCCTCTGGGAAAGTAAAATAAACTGACTGAATAATTCATGCACAGTGCAGATCTCTGTGGAAACCTAATCAAATCACACCCTCTGAAGCGAGAATCGAAAG
Organism: Nipponia nippon; assembly: GCF_047370975.1. NCBI lineage: Eukaryota > Metazoa > Chordata > Aves > Pelecaniformes > Threskiornithidae > Nipponia > Nipponia nippon. The sequence goes on along the minus strand of NW_028262291.1, from coordinate 26,467,768 downwards.
GGTGCTAAATGGCAGCTGCTGCTGTGGGTCACCTGCCAGCAGCAAGCCCACAGCTTCCCTCCAGGGTGGACACCCATGCCTGTGGGCTGCCACCCTGGCTGTCCTGCATGTGTGCTCCTCCCTGGGTGCCCCACTGCCACTCGGGCAGGATCCGGCTCTGCTTCCCAACTCCGCTCCCCTGAGAAACCAGGAGACCCCTGTGAACCATGGGACCTGGAAGCTCAGGAACAGCTGTCCTTGAACTGGCTGCAGCAAGGACTTCAGTTTTGCCCACAAAGCCATACTGTTTCATGACCCCTTGGAGGAAGGCATGCTCCTCTTGCTACAGAGAAGGCAGCACAATTCTGTTGATGCAACTGAAGAGGAATGTGAAATGCCATTCTCACTCTAGGCTTTTCAACATAAAAGGGGTATAAAATTAGGTATGAATGTCTATTGCCACATATCTTTGGGGCTGTGAGATGGCTTCTGAAAGTCATTTACCAGAGGTTGGACAAACAGAATGTAATAACCCTTAGACGTATCCCACACTGGCCTGCAGGAGTGGATGTGCACCAAGAGGAAGGTTTGTCCCATCTCTGATATCTGTGACTGACCATCTTGCTTTTAAAGCCTTTGTAAGAAGCTTTCTTTGTGTGCCAAGGTAAAAGTAAATGAGAGCTGCCCATCCCTGTGCCACGCTGTTTCTCATCTCATCACTGCTCTGCATCTCTCAACAGAGAATGTTTCCTTGAACTCAGCTGTTGCTCTCCCAAACACTAACAGAATCCTTCTGCAGTGGCAGAAGGACAAGGACATTGTGCAGCATGAGGAAAACACCAAGTTCAAGCTTAGTCTGCCCCGTGCAAGCAGGAACAGGGGTCAATGTCTATGCAGCTGTTTTATGGCTCTCGTGAAATAAGCAATTTAGCCACAGATATTTCAGGGCTGTCTTTTGTGAGAGGTTCTTACAATCAATCTTTCTTTTCCAGCTATGCATGGCAGAATGAGTGGGGACCAAGACACTGGCTGCCATTGCTACATATTGGGCACACTGGTGAGCAAGTCTGGTATTGCTGAGGCCCAGACAGAGCTGAAGAAGAAGGTGCTTCACACCCTCTGGGAGGAGGTCCTGCGATTCCCATTAATGGAGGAGGAGATGCCAGAGGGGACACTGACTCTCACCCTAAGAAACTGCGACAAGTTCTCCAGACACAGCATTGTGGGGGAACTCAAACTCAGCCTTGCTAACGTGGAGGAGTCCTTTGGGATGGCCCAGTGGGAAAGGCTAAAGACCCCAGAGAAGGTATGGACTCGGTCTGTGTCAGTAGTCCAGAAACTCTAATGATTAATTGTTCGGACAAGAGAATCCCTCTTCCAAGACGGCTGCATGTCAGTGGGTGGCTTTATTTGTTTGGAGCCAGGTTTAGAGGGGTGGTGTGTGACTGCAGAGGTCACTCAGCACTGCTCTGTGTTGGTCTGTAGCTAACCATTTCAGAAAGCAATCAAAGACCCATCAACCCAGCTCTTCCATCTACGGCTCCTGTCAGTTAAGATGTGTCAGAACTCCCTCTCCTCCTCCCCCAATTACATGACAGTCTGACACTGATATCAGTAATTCAAAGCCTATGTCTAGAAAAAGTTACATGAGTTTCTGTGAATTAGCGATGTGGGACCATGGTGGCAAGAGCTGAAATACCAGAGTGCCTACAGAGCAGGACAGAGGGACTCTGCAGAGCTGGGTGCAGGTAGGGCATACGGTGGCACCCCAGGGAGCTTCAAGCTAGCAGTGAAATACATTGTTGGGAATGAAATGTTTGACTGAAGACGACTTATCCTTACTGGGATCAATCCAGCAGTGCTATTCATTCTGGGACATGTCAAAATATCACCATTGCATCATGTTGGTTTTCTTAACATCAAAACCTCCTTTTCCTTCCTTATCCACACCTTCCCAGCTGTGCAGACAGGGAAAATGGAGGGAAGGATTCCAACAGTATTCGAAGGAGGTACAGGGGATGCTTCATGTGCACTAACTTCTTGCACATTTCCTCAGGAGTCTTTTCTCTGCCATGAACTAGGTTATTTTTCTAGCAGCAGCAATACACTTAACAACACGGCAGCAGGGTGCTGCTGTTGTTGCTACTAGTATGTCACTACAAACAGGTGCGTATTGTACTCTGGTATGGTACGGGGTGAGCAATGCAAAACACCACCAGCATTGTCACTAAGCATGCTGAAATAAATTATTGCCTGTCACCATCAGGGGTGAGGGCTCTCCACTGAGTTGGCCACTGACACAGAGTACAGAGTTAGCATTTCTGATTTCCAATAATGCTAATTTATCTGGTCGCCACTTGAACGCTCATAGGGCTGGCCATTCTAAAAAACCTCTGGCAGAGAGAGAGGCAACAGAAACAAATGAGTGGTCTGAATTAGTTTAATAAACTTCAAGCACAAGGCAAAATATTTGCCTAATAGCTGTAAATGGAAATGAGTTCCCAGTCTGCTGCTGTAAAAAGAGATGTCCAAAAGAAATTATTCCAATATTATGCTTTAAATTCCTAACCTGAGACAGATGAAGCCCCCCACCCCCCAATCTACTGTAATTTCTGCTTTGTAAGCAATACCCAAGGAACAGCCTGTTCACAGCAATGGTCAGTTGTCACTCAGGTACGCCTGATGGAGTCCTGACATACTGGGTACTCTGCCTTGGTCCAGCTTCACAACTATGCATAGAAACAGGGCAGCATTCATTTCTTCTCCAGGCTGACAGCACAAGGTTAACACTAACAGTACTGCTGAACAGTGCCCCAGTTTGAGCTGAGGATGTGCAGTGAAAGCTGAATTTGCGTCATCTGGGACCTGAGAAAACCAGCCAGTGCACAGATAGCTTATATACAGATCCTGAATCATTCATCAAGAACCAGAGCGGGAGGGAGTGAGGAAGAGCTGATCAAAAAAGAGGAGCTATTTTTGACAGCATCCATCCAGGAACAAAGTTACTGGGCTTTGTTTAAAGCCTGGTATTTCCTTGAAAACCATGAGCTGCAGAAATTTCATTCCTACCTTCCCAGTAATTCTCCCACACACAAGGGAAGGAGCTCAGAGGGGAGCTTACAGTTACCAGGTAATGTAATTAGTAAAGTAATTAACCAGGTAATGTAATTAGCATTCAGGAATTCATGGACTGCTGTGAGCAATGCAAAGCGTAGATATTGCAGACTGATATCCTTATCTTGTCTTCCTTCCCTCCCAGTGCTTTGCTAATGACAGCGATGATAGTGGCTCCTTGCATAGCACCTTCCCTTTTGTCATTTCATGGTGCCCTGCACACATAATTCATTGATGACCCCCTGATGCTTCTTATCCTTATTGCACAGAAAGGAAGACTGAAGCTCGGGTGGTTGTGTGAATTTGCAAGGTTGCAGCACAAAGTGCAGGTTATGGATTTAATAGGAAAAAGAAAAAAAAAAAACAAAACCCAGAAGGAGGGGGAAGGAAAAGTACCTCTGGCTTGGTTTCTTCACGCAAAACTCCAACAGACACCAACCATTGTAGGTTTTGGTTTCATGTGGATACAGGCTGGTCAAAAGCTTGATCAGAATATTAGGAGCTAGAAAGCCATAAGCACAAGATGTGACATGTGTGTACAATGTGTGTGTTGCTGTGTGCGTGCGTGCGTGTGTGTGTGCACATTTACAGAGCCCTGCCACCCCTTACCCCCCCCCCAATCTCCACTGTATCTCTCTGTGCCTGGAGCTACAGGAACCAAATTCTAGCCAAGAGCTATAGAGTGGGATCTGGTGAGATGTAGAGGGGATAAATAAACAAAAGCAGCTTGTGACTTGCCTAAACAGTGGTTTTGTATTGAGGTGGTATTTGTATTTGTCTCTCCATGTACAAACACCTCTTCTTTTGTAGTGAACATACAGCCATTTGAATCTGCCTCTGTTTGTTTTTACGTGTGGGATTTTTTAAGATCCACTTACATTTAGGACAGGATTTATAAGTGCGATGCATATGAGCCCTTCGTTGCTACCTGAATGCATGAAAAAAAGATTTACTTAGGCTGATTTGGGATTGAATTTCAGGCTTCCTTGCTAATGGCCTCCCACCTGATTTGTGCACGACAAATAAGTCATTCAAACCAGACAGCGATGACAGCCATGTTTTCTGGAGAGTCAATCAGCTCATGTGGAGCATACAGGGGCCTGTCCTTGCCTGTTGCGAGTAACTGGGTGAAAACTTAATTTGAAATATTTATGGCTCACTTAGAAGTGAGAGTGCAGAGCACAGAAATGGCCTGGAGAAGGGCTGTCTGTCCTAAAGCGTGTAAATCATGCTAAAGAGTCCAAAGGGAGTCTATTGAATTGACATTGGCTTTCTGGGACTCTTCTGGGTCATTAACCTCACACTAAACCAGATTTCTGTCACAAGCTCCTACTCACTGAGAGAATAACTGCTCCCCTTTTGCCCCTCGTCGCAGGCTGGCAGCTCTGCACAAACTGGTGTGGGCTTTCTCTTCTTCCTCGCCAGCTCCCGAGGAGGAAACGGCACTGCTCTCCCAGGGAGAGCCATGGGCGGTGTGGTTATGTCCCTCTGCTTCCCCCTCCGGGGGTGCTTGTCCAGGGCAAGTGGGAAGGAAGGGGAGAAAGGTCAGGAGGCTAAGAGGCCAACCACTAATGGGAAGAAAGGAATAAGAAAAGAAAAGAAAAAAAAAGTGTGGCCCTCTGAAGTGAATGCCTGATGGTTCAGAGCGTTTTCCCTGGAGGAAATCCTGCAGGGACTGCAGGGAGACCTGCTCACAGGCCTGAGGGAAGACAGGCTGGGAAGGAAAAGTAAAGTACTGTGCTGAGCTCATGGAGGATTTCAGGTTGGCTGGGTTTTTCCCATACCAAGTAAGGGTGTCAGAGAAGGTTCAACTCCAGCTCCAGGGTCTGGCTGTGTGGCACAGACCCAGATGTCACCTACTCTTTCCCAGGGAGCCCTACACTCCTGCTAGGCAGTGTGGACCGGGGTCCACGTCTGGTCAGAGCCTCCTCACAAAAAGAGCAGCTGAAATGAAGAGTGAATTATGAAAAGCAGTAATGGAAGTAGCGGGCATAAACAAAGGGCAGCTAGATAATCTCTCAAAAAAGGAGTATCTGAATACCTGCATGTAGTTCAGCCCCAAATCCTCTTCTTCTGACTAAATATTCCACTAAAAGTAGGTGTTAGGAAGCATTTACTTTCCAGCAAAGAAAGAAATCAGTAATTCACATGATGAGGGCCTTATAAGTGGAGGAGCAGACATCTTTGCCAGGTTTACTCTCATCCAGTGTAACTAGAAAGATCTCCTGTACAAAGACAGGGAGGTAACTTGGTCGGTCCACGACCTTCCACCCATCACCTTGTACCATTTAGTTTTCCTAATGTTATGGCCAAGATCGTATAAAAAATTAACCCTTCCTATGTCTCCGTTTCCAGGAGCCATCGACAGGCCATGGGGAGGTTCTGCTCTCTATCAGCTACCTGCCAGCAGCTAACCGCCTGCTGGTGGTGATTATTAAGGCTAAAAATCTCCATTCCAAGCAGCTGAAAGATCTACTTGGCAATGGTGAGTAGAGTAGCAAGAAAACAGAGACTGTTGTTTCTGCCATTATGTAAATCTAGAAAGAAAGTGGGAAGGGTGGTGTTTGGCAGAAAAAAATAGATATTTGGCTTAGAAAGCCAAAGAGATTTGAATAATTTCTAAAAAGTGAAAACCAACCCCACCAAGATCAATGTTTCTTATGTTCCCTCTCTCAGTCTGATGTTACCAGTTAAAATTCTCTTGCATTCCTTTTGTTGCATGCTCATTAATATGGTGTCTCCACTTCCGATACAGATGTTTCTGTCAAGGTGACACTGAGGCATCAGTCCTTGAAGCTGAAGAAGAAGCAGACCAAACGTGCAAAACACAAGATCAACCCTGTGTGGAATGAGATGATCATGTTTGAGGTGCCTCATGAGCTCCTGCGTGCCTCCAGTGTGGAGCTGGAAATGCTGAGCCAGGATGGTGCTGGGCAGAGCCACGTGCTCGGCAAGTGCAGCCTGGGCTTGCACGTCACAGGCACGGAGAGGAACCACTGGGAAGAAATGCTGAGGAACCCCAGGAGACAGATAGCCATGTGGCACCAGCTCCACATGTAGGCTCATCATGATTACTGCCAAACAGATTTCCACCAGGCCTCTGAGCCTGGGGGAATAAGCTGCATTTCACCTTCCACCTTCTCCTCCACAAAGTTGGTCAGCACAGCATTCTTCTTACACCACCTTCTCTGATTTTCCTGCCTCTTCCTAGCCCAGGAAACTGTCTGGAAAATGTATTTAAAGGCCAATCTCTCAGCTAATCAAGTGGTTCTCTCAAACAAGGGATTTGGCTGCCTGGATGATTTGAATTAATTTTATTAGCCTGTCTGTTGTCATTTCTGTGAGGTCCCTGTTTCTGCAGAGGAGCAGAGGGGACCAAAGGTATCATGGAAATGTAAGCCACTCCTTGGCACCTAGCACTGTCAACCCAAGGCGCTTGGTGAGCGCTGGCTCCATAATCACAAACACGTGGCAGATGTTTTACCAATCACTATTTTTCATAATACTTTACAAGACTGTGAGAAATGAAGATCACAACACTAACTTTCACTGCAGACCCAAAGTATCAGTATGAAAGAGAGAGTGAAGCCAATGTGCAGTAGATGGATACCTAGAAAAAGACACAAAACTAAGAGAGAGAACAGAGGAAGAAGAGAGAGTGAGACAGTCAGCGCTATCATCCTGTGTAGCCTTTGAAGCAAACACTGCCAAACAAGAAGTCAAATACCTTCCTTCACTTTTGTTTCCTGGAGTGTTTGATACCTTGTATTTAGGATTCATGAAAACTACTGAAAATATGAATGTTTCAGGATCCTGCAGCAGAATACCTGTATTTTCTATCTTTCTACATGTGTCACCCAGGAAGACCTGAAACATGGACAAAAAGTTATTGTTGATGTTACCTCCAAAAACTTGGACCAAATCTTTCTGCTTACTGCCATCTTTTCTGTTTGGGTTTTTCTGAGCTAGAAAGTTTCAAATACTCTAATTATATTCCAGGCAACATCTAAGACTAGACAAAAGAAGTGGGATCATTTCATACCTTAGCAGTTGATTGATGGTTTTTGCTTGACAGTTAACTATCATACTCAAATCCTCATACCAGTGTTACTCGAAGACAACCCTTAAGAACTGCCATGTATTTCATCACTTCCAGACAGAAGGAATTCACTGACCAGACAGACCCTCCAGGGCTTGGGTTTTTGTGTGCACTTTCAAGATTCGACGTGGCTTAAATGTTATTGTTTACTATCCTTTTTTTGTGTCTAGATGGACTGAAAGTCTGGCATTGGCAGCGATGATATTATGCCCCCATAAGCACACTGCTTGTCCTACCGCTTTATTTCAAGTAGTAGACACAGCTTTAAGGGACTTGCATGGGGACAAGGCATCCAAAAATCTAAAAACAAAACCATATAGTTTGCAGCACTGAAAAACTCAAGAGAACTTCATTTTTGCAGGGTCAGCTTGATCCTCTGTTTAATTCAAAATATTGAGCCAGGCTTTATCTAGTATCCATCCCATTTTGATGACTTAGCCAAACAAGTCTAGCAGACTGTCAAGTGAAGGCTGTCATCCTGTTGGCAAAGGGAAACCACCAGAAGCAGTATCTGAAAACTGGCTGAAGCGCCAGGCACAGAAGGCTATGAACAGGGGAATGAAGCTCTCCTGGAGGCCAGTCACTAGTGGCGACTGGGGCTGGTAGTGGCACTGACATTTTTTAATGTTTTCATAAATGACCTGGACAATGGAGCAGAGCGTGGCCCCAGCAAGTTTGCAGATGATACAAAACTGGGAGTAGTGGTTGATACACCAGGCGGTTGTGCTGCTGCTCAGAGGGATGTGGAGAGGCTGGAGAAATGGGCTGACAGGAACATCCTGAAGTTCAACAAGAAGCAGTGCAAAGTCCTGTACCTGGGGAGGAACATCCCCATGCACCATTGCAGGGCTGGGGGCTGACCATCTGGAAAGCAGCTTTCCAGAAACGGACCTGGGTGTCCTGGTGGGCACCTAGTTGACCATGAGCCACCAATGTGCTCTTGCAGCAAAGAAGGCCAACAATGTCTTGGGCTGCATTAGGAAAAGCACTGCCAGCAGGTCAAGGAGTGTGATCCTTCCTCTCTACTCAGCACTGGTGAGGGCACATCTGGAGTGTCATGTCTAGTTCAGGGCTCCCCAGTGCAAGAAAGATATCGACTTCCTGGAGAGAGTGCAGCAAATTGCCATGAAGATGACTAAGGGACTGGAGCATCTTCTGTAGGAGGAGAGGCTGAGACAGCTGGGACTGTTCAGCCTGGTCAAGAGAAGGGTCAGGGGGAACTTATCGATATATATAAATACCTGATCTGGGAGAGGAGAAAAGAAGATGGAGCCAGACTCTTCTCAGTGGTGTCCAGTGACAGGACAAGAGGAAAGGGCACAAATTGCAATACAGGAAATTCCATTTGAACACATGAAAAAAAAACCAAATAAAAAAACCCTTTTTTACTGTGAGGATGGTCAAACACTGGAATGAGTTGCCAAGAGAGGTCGTTGAGAGTCTCCATCCTTGCAGCCACTCAAAATCCGATGGGAGACAGCACTGAACAACCTGATCTAGGTTACCCTGCTTTTAGCAGGGATGGGTTTGGACAAGATGATCTCCAGAGGTCCTTTCCATCCTCAGCGATGCTGTGATGCTGTGAAGAGACCAACAAGGTTGATGCACACTGATAACTCTGTTATCTTGACACTGCTATTCGCTTTCTAGGTGGTGCAGCCAGGAGTTACAGGATCATTTTGAAGAGAGTGATAAAAACAGTTTTGACCAAACAAACAAACAAAGAGAAAAGCAAAGTATGCCAATGAATCTTATACCCAATGCTTTAATCTCTGATATTGCTCCACTGGCTAGAGGGGATTTAAACAAAAAGAAAACTGACTTCTTGTTTTGCTCTATGGGTTTTTGTTTATTAACAAAAAGCTGTAGGATACTGTGAATAAAATAGACACAGGGTTATAGTTGATAGTGAATTCTTAATAGTTTCTGTGTTCATGATTTGCCTGTAGATATTCCTATAGATTTGGAATCATTATTTCCATTTAAGTGTAAAATTCATTGTGATGTTGGCCTATTCTACATATAGGTTCCTGGCAGTGCTGTGATTCTTACTTCTTTTTAGGGTAATGATAAGAAGCATAACTTCATGGTATGATGCTATTTGGCTGGCACCAGAAAGCCTGAAGGGCCAAATATTTGCTTTTCTGCCAAGAGATTTCTCTAGTTCTGCCTCCTGCTTATTTTAATGAGTCTTTTATAAGATCTTGGTGACTGATTGTAAACAGCATTATCTGCCTCTGCCCCTGGTGATTTTGGCACACCCTGTAATTAGATAGCAATCCTATAGCATCTAAAGGAATAGCCCCTTCCAATCTGATTTTGCTGTGACAAAATAATGTCCTCTTTTACAGCAGAAAAATATGTGTATACACACTACTTAACCACAAATCTGTCTTAGGAGCAGAGCGATGCCATCAGTGTTCAAGTAGGGTGTTGTTCCCCCCTTTGCTACAATGGGATTTAAATGGGAAAGAGAGGAAGAGTGAGAATGCGCGCATCTTTCCCGGCTGGATCATTTTTGTTGTCTGGCATTTTAGCCTGGAAAGAATGTTTCTCACGTTCAGCACAGCCTGAACAAAGACTGCCAGGTGTTTTTTTAACGAGGCAGCCATTTGCTGTACTGGGGCTGAAAGCAAGCGCAGTTAAGGGTGCTGGCTGGCCTGAGCAGGAGGAATGCTGCGTACGTGTGGTACCGGAGGGGCAGGGACGCTCAGCCCGGGCCCTTTTGAACTCTGTTAATAGGAGCTGTTTGTCATCGCATTCCAGCTCCTGCCCAGGGCCCTGTCCTTATCCCTCTGAACCTCCTGTATCACCTGTTTAGCAATGCTTGTATGTCCCTGAGCCCCAGCACCCCAAGGGCCCGAGGTGCTAAAGCAGACAAACTGCGGGGAGTTGTGGTAGACAACAACGTCGTGAATATAAAAGCAAAGTATTTGGAAATGCTCAGTGCCATCATATCAAGCGGCTTCAGCAACATGAGCTGTAAAAGAAGCACTTAAGTGCAACATGGCCAGGGAACAGAGCCAGGCAGTCCCACGGTTTTCAGCTCCTGAAGCTGAAGTAAATACAGGACCATCAGCGAGCACCACAAACATATCTTAAATTAAAAGGTGCTTCTTATAAACCGCATCATAAGACAAGAAGCAAAAAAACAGTTATGGCAATTAATGTTCTTAAGCTACATGTGTGATCAAAAATAGCCATTAGATTCCCCAGTGGCTATTCAGTGGTTGCACTGATTATTTTTCCTTCTATAACCCATTATCATGAAGAAGCTGGAAGCAAAGAGACTGTAGGGAGGAAGGAAAAAAAGGGGGGGGAGCAGTCTACCTGGTCGGAATGAACAATCCTTTTCACAAAGGGCCAGAGAGCTGGGAGTTTAAGAACAGGGATTCACAGTCCCTCGTCCAGCGACAGAAACCAAACAACACGACTACTGTAAAACGATGAGAAATGCAGCTCCCATATTGCATCCAGCATCGCGTGGGAGAGGTGATCTCCTGCCGTGGCCTCTGTTCAGAGGAAGGGACTGAAAGGCCAGAGGAAATAATAACTTGTGACCACATTAAGGAGTTGCTTGGTTAAAATATAGATTGTAGCCATATGTTGCTTTGCCTTGACCTGCCGTCAGAGTTAGATTTTCCCAGAGAAATTATCCCATTCAATTTTAGGCAATTTGTGCTACAGTAGAAGAGATTAAAAAACACAGATCATTGACAGTCACTAAAACATCTCTGGGATGTTTTAGACTCATTACTACCCTCAGCCCCCTTCCCCAGTTGTAAGGCGGAGTGGTTGCAGCTGGTCTCCTGTAAGGGTAACACTTTTCCAGTGCAGTTTTCCCCTCACTTCTTGTCCCAAATATCCTTCCATGGTGACAGGAACAATGTTTGCTTTGCAAAGAGGTAATACATCAGAAATTAATGGAAAATTCCCTTCAACAGGGCTGGGAAAACTTTTAGGCTCAACTATTCTCCTAGGCATTACTGTGCTTTCAACATCTTGAATAAAACTACTTTGCATTTTGCTGACATCTCTCATCAGTATTATCTGGCAGTAGTGTCCAAAGACAGCCTTTTTTTTTTTTTTTTCCCCAGAATGCAGGAGGTTGTAATTTGGGTTCTAGAAATAAAGCCCCAGGTTTGCCCAAATTTTCCTGATGTCTAAGATGAGCTGAGCATGATGACGTTTAGTAAGAGCTGGGAGCTAAGGTAGCTTGGACCACGCTTCTTGCACTCTTTTGAAGGTCAGTTTGAAGTTTGATTGAATTGAAGGGCAGAGCTTTGACAGCATTTTTTATGTGTTTCAGAATTTAACTAAGTCTCAAAATGTGTTTGGTTCATTTGCTGAAAGATAAGCATGATGAGTAAATACTAATACTTGACACTTTATATTGTTTCTTCTGTTGGTAGTGATCAAATTGCGCAAGAACAGTAGCAAAGTGAAATAGTTCTTCGTGGCCTTCCAGCATGAGAAGGCTTTTCTGCTTACTTGGTCCTTTAGTGTCCCAGTGTGTTTATCGTACAGAGCCAGATATTGTTTGTCAAGACTTTATATTGTTCGCACAGTCCAAAGCACAAAAACAGAGCATGAGGCTCAGCCATTGTGTCTAATGTTACAGCACAACATGTAAATCACCACAAGTAAATAATTCCAAACTGTATCAACAGTGTGTCTGCGTTGTTTACTCTAGTGTAAGTCCCCTCTGCTTGCAGCTCATGTCAGGGGTACAAAGTACTGGGGTGAGTCAACAGAAGGTCCTCTGAAGGGTGTCATCAAGGGATGGGTGTACGATGAGAAAGGGAGCAGTCAGCAATGGAGTCCTATCCTGGCCAAGCATAGGAAATCTATTGGCTTTTTCAGCAAGGTGACAGCTAAACAAAGCTGTAAAGGCTTTCCTGCAGCTGCGAGGAGGTTAGGGAATAGGATTTGGGAATCAGGTTCCTCCCAGATACTGGCTCCATCTCCAAAACAAAACTAAGAAGTGAATTTGGATTCAGCCTTTTTGCCAGCCTCAGTACTTTCAAGGCGGTGCTGATGATACTCTGTAAACTGTGCATCTGTAAGGAAGAATACCTACTTAGCTGACCTAATACCATCACTGGTATTAGCTGGCTCCTAACAAGACACAGAGATCAAAAACTGCACATAAAAGTAAAAGAAAACAGATTTTTGGGGCAGGGGTGGGAAGTATTTACCGCATTGACAGTTTGGGAGCACTCTCACCCATCACAGTCAGTGTTAAAGCACAAGGAGAAACAACAAAGTGAGCCTGCCGGAGCCCCAGGCTGCTGCTGGCTTCGCAAAGGGGGTTGCAACCAACCTGTCAGCTGCACAGTGAGGCTGATGCTACTGAAGCATTTGCGCAGAGGTGGAGGGAAAGGAGCTGTATTTTTGCCGCACAGGGAGTTGAACACCGGTGGTGCATTTGCCAGGGATAATCCTTCCCGCCTCGGGGATTAGCATGGGGTTACTCAGTAATTCCCAGCCCAGCGTATTGAACAGCAGCAATAGCCACCACAGAACCATTCTTCTCTTAACCCTGCTGTTCATTGTCACTTCGGATTTATTAGAAGCTTTTTTTACCCCCACGGTATTTAAAAATTAAGATGGGACTGGCCCGTAATCCTCTGTCTGCCAGGAGAGAGTGGCACCTAATCCCGCAGCTGTGTTGCACCCATTACCAGTGCTACCCCTGGAGATTTGCAGCTGGTTCCTCCGCTTCCCTGAACTCTTAGTGACCGCTGAACGTGGAATAAACCCAGCAAGGAAGGGGCTCCAAGATGCCCCTGAGAAGACAGCTCAGACTTGAAACCTACCAGCTACCCAGTTTTCCAGGACAGGTCTCCCAAGCATCATGGGGTGCGGCAGCAGCTCGGAGTGCAGCTCTGCAAACCCATCCCCACGCCACACATGGCTCCCCATCCCGGCCCCAGCAGCTCCATCCTGCTCTCCCACCACTGCGTGCCTCTGGAGGCACCACCAGTCTCCCCAGAAATAGGGTGGCTGACAGCAGCGCAGACAGCACACTTATTTTTCCCCTTGGATCAAAACAACTTCAAACGGGGGACTTCAGAGAGCTGAAAAGTCTAGTTAGCACATACGCTGTTCTGCAGGAGCCTTTGATTATCCTTCAGATATTTTTAGAGCCCCTTGTAAATGAGCTGTGGCTCCATTCGTCTGTCAACAGCTGTGCAAGAAGCAGCTTCTGGTCCCCTGTGCCTACTTCTCCATGCCACCGCAGGGCCGCACCCGGCACCACCCTGACGCCTGTCCCGGCCCCCCAATTTAAACACCCTGGCGGGGCACCCGCTTAAACCCACTGATGTGCTCAGCTGCCCACGTTTTCCCTCCTGCCTCAGGAGAGGCAGGCAGGGAAGACAGCCACCAGGAAGCACTACACACCTTCTCTGGTTATGCCTGCAAGCCCTCAGCATCGCAGGCACCACAGTCCTCCTGTCTCCAGGAAGAAACAACACATTGGGTTTTTTTGCTAAATCAGGTTTTAAGTGCCAGCTGCAAACAACAGCCACCTCTGTAGAGCATGTCCAGGACACCAGCAGAGCTAGGGAAAAGCACACCAGGCTTTAATGCTAAGACAACCATCACGGAGGAATTTTTCAATTTCCTTTTCACTCATATCGACATGAGAATCAGTGGTCCTAAAAATGAAGGGCACCCTTAGCCCTAGATCAGATAAATTTGTGCAAGCTTCCCTTCCTGACACCGGCTCAGATCATGCATTTTGCTTGAAGGGATCTTGCTTTTAAGTCCTTGGTTTGAAGTTATCAGCAAGGAGGCTGATTGCTGCCAACGGCAGTGGTCAAGTGTCCACAGCACAAAACCACTTCTAGAAAATTAATTACTAATCAGCAATGCATTTCACATGCCACTCTTACTCTTTACACATGGTTGAGCTGCTGAAAGTGAAGCATTGTCCTGCTTTGTGTGCTGCTAATCGACTAGCAAAGGCAAAACTCCAGAGATGAGGTTTCCACTGCTGGCTGCCAGGGTGCCCAACAAACCCGGAGCCCACTAAGTTGGAGCTAGGCCCTGACAACCACCAGGATTTTGCTGGGCTTGCTTACTGCTCAAAAATAAGCGATTTTAAATCACTACAGTGAAAGCTGCCAGAAAATGGCAAATTGTTTGTAACACTTGGACTGCTCGATGACTTCAAAGAAGTAACTAAAAGCAACCTTTTCTATTGGATCACTAATTTTGGGCTATTTTCACTTCTGAGTCTGGAAACTGCCTCTCACTTCCAGCCCTGGTGGCTACTCTCCCTGGTTAGAATTGTGGGGCATTCGCTCTGAAACCAAAGCTTCTGCACAGCCCACGGGGACTGACCCGTCTGCATGCACGCCTTCCCCAGACCCAGAGCCCTCTAAGCCCAAACCTCCCTCAAGGCCAGAATTTCCACCAAAATTTCCTTTCCTTCAGGAGGACCAGCAAGCTGCATAGCACTGCCACCCTGCAACCAGAACAGCCACCAGTGGGACACAGCTGGGCATCAGGTTAAAGTCCAAGGCTATGAGCATCCATATGACAGTGAAGCCTCAAAGAGGGGGCAAAAACCTTTTTACACCATATGCATCCATTGCATTAAACATTTGCTAGAGGGCTAAACTACTTGCCTACTTCATGTAACACCGGCTTATCTGGTGGTATCCATTCACAGGTATCCATACCCAGGATCAATTGGACAACTGAGATCCCTTCAGACCCGGTTAAATTACAAAGCCAGCCCTGTTTATGAGAGCTTTCACCTATACATACCGAAGCTCAGCAATACTATCAGCATCAACATTTGCAGTATGCAGTGCCACATATAACATCCATACAGTCGGCTGCACAGCTTCATCCTGTGTTTTCTGGTTCCCCCCACTGACACACAGACACATTTACATCCGAGCTAGCAACTGTGTGAGCTGGAAGGGGCTTTATTCTGCCTGTGTTTCTCTCTAGCTGCGGCTGGCACCCTATAGCAGGGTTGGCCTAAACCTTTGCAACATCCGACCTGCTTGCACTGCTGTGCAAAGCTGAACTGCAGTGAAGGAGGGACGGCCCGTAGTCCCTGCTGCGCCTTTGCTGTGGGGTGTATCTCCAGCAGCAGCGAGGCTGAGCCCAAGGAGGCAATGTTTGCACATTTGAAAGCTGTATGGTCAGAAAACACATCTCACAGCCCAGTGCTAATCCATGGACACTTGTACCTGTTTCAGAGGTTGGCTCTCTCACCCACGCTGATTTAGCAGATGTAAGAATCTCCGCGTACAAAATAATTACTCTTATTTCATTGAACTGTTTTAAAAGTTGCGCCTTTAGTTAATCCACTGTGGACCCAGCCTCAACCAAAACTTTCATGTCAAAGAAGAAGAATCCAAAGTTAAACCAGCCCTTTCGTTTAAGGGTAGAAAAAGTCCAGCTTCCCCTGGCTTTGGAGCACGTAGAGCTCAGGAAAAGACTCTCCATCCTTCAAACCAAACCAGGCACACATGCAAGGTTTTGTCAACGTGCGTTACAAGCACAGCTCACTGCAGCGAAGCCAATGATACCGCCGCTGTACCCAACTCGAAAGGGAGCGCAGAGGCTGCAAGGGCACCCACTCCACACCCCTACCCGACCGCAGCACGTGCCGACATTCCTGCGCCAGTGCTGACCCAGGGCAGCTGCGGGCTGCTGGGAGGCGGCAGCTCCTGCTCGGCGCCGCTGCAGCCTTGGCACAGCACCGGTATAACCCAGCCCATGCTGAAATGATGCAGCTCCATCACAGATCATGCCGGACCTGCGCACTGAGGTGAGGACATTGAGAGGCTGCAGTTACACCCAGCACATGAGGGAGCGAGTCACCCAGGAGGGAGAGCTACCAGCACCTCAGGGGGCTGAAACTGACCCTTCCGGATAAATTAGCACTGGACCCGCTCCTTACAGTCATGGGCTGGGGAAGAGGGAGCGCATCAGCTTGATGCCCTTGCTCTGGGAAAAGGACATTAACCTCCAAGAACGATGTAAAGAATTAGCAACCCCAACTTGGTAAATTTAAATGTTTTTTTATTAACAATCATTTTACATTACAAGGATAATATGACAAAAGGAAGGTTCTCGTGTACATACTATGATATATCAACATAGCTCTATTCGTATCCAGTGTCCTAGGTCCTTTCACACAGGTACTATAAAGCATAGTCTGTAAAGTAATAACATTTTAATGTTCTCCAAAAGAGTGATATTAACATATTAATACATATGTAGTAATAGACGTCTAGATATTTTTCTCTCATTTTATGTGTGTGTGTGTGGTGGGTGGGTGGGTGAGAGATCGCTTGAAACAGTTCAGCAGGGCTGTGCTTGGATGTGAACGTGGAAAGGTTTGAGACAAAACCTCTTGTTTTCTGGAAGTAGAAATGCATTTTTGCCAACAGTCGGGTGAGTCTATGAGGATGCCATGACTGGCAGAAAACTCTGTAGCCCTCCTATAGCATTCCGGACATTACAGCATATGAGACATGGTTCCCCCACGTAGCCCAGCGAGCTTATTTGACATGAGGTGCAGTGCATGGGAGCCCCTCGCCGGGCGGCAGCACCACCGGCACGGGTGGGCGGGCGGCGAGGACACGGGCTGAGCCTACGCGAGTGTCAGTGGCATCCGAAGGAGGGGGCTGGGAGCGAGGAAACCGTCTCTGAGGTTTGTGAGAAACATGTGCCGGGGAGCTCCCCGCCGGCGCTGCGCGGCCGAGGGGCTGCAGCGGAGTGGGGAGCCGCCGACGGCAGGTTGCGGCTGAGGTGGATTACCAGTTGTGTGGAGGAGAGAGGCCTGGGAGAGGGCACTGAGGTGTGTGACAGGGCTTGGGGGAAGCTTGCACAGCATCTGCTCATGCAATACCAGTGTAACGAGTCATTCGGACGTCGGAATTACAACTCACCCTCCTCCCAACCAAAGCCAACAATTAAAAGAAACGGCGAGGAGTGCAGTGGTTGCCAGGCCTGGCATGGAGCTGCAAAGCCAAACCTCCATTCCTCCCCTTCGACCCTCGTGGGGAAGCAGCATGGTGACCCACCACCCACTGCCAGCCCGGCCAGAGGTGCCTCTCAGGTCCTCCCAGGTGCCAGCCAAGGGCTTCACCCTGCAGCGGGGTCAGTGTCCTACGAGTGGCTGTGTGAAGGGAGGAATGGAGGGATGAAGTAGCTGTCCATCCTGCAGGCATCGGCAGACACTTAGGGAAGGCTGATCCATTGCCCGGATCCACCCCCAGTTCCGGCACAGAAATGCCTGTCACGCGAAAATAGGTGTCTTTTGCACAGGCAGGGTAAGAGGGTTGCACCCTTCGGTGCTTCAGTCTGGCAAGGTCAGCATGCCATGTGTTGGGGCCCAAAGGCACACATGCGCCACCAACCACATCTTCCACGCAATCACATCATTCCCTTTCCTCCAGAAAAACCACCCGAGCCCCCGGTCAGGCAGGCTGCTCACCAGCTAAAGAGTGGCTGCAAGACCTGAGGAAGCAAAGCGGCTCCTGCAGCAGAGCAGCAGCCAGCCTGACCCGACAGAGCTGCACGTGCCTCCCCAATGGGGCTTGCACGCTCCCATCCTTATCACTCCAAATTTGTGGTCCCTTCTCATTCGTGCTGCTCCAGCTCCATATGCCATCCCTGCCACCTCCGACCGTGTGGCAGTGACCCTCCCTCCATTCAGTAAAGCCTTTGCTCTCTTGCTGCCTTTATCCCAGCACCATGGCTGTGTCGCTGACTGATGCCCGCGAGCAAACCCACGCTCTTGCTGGGGGCTGCGCGAGCGCCTGCCGGTGCAGGGTCTCCCTGGCAGCATGCCGGCAACTGCCAAGGAACGCCGGGCAGAACAGCAAAAAGCCATGTTTTCATGGCACCGGTACCTGCAGTTGCTAACCGCATCCATGCAGAGAGAGAAAAGTGCATATGAGGGTGGGATATGTATCTGTCCAAGTGTGAACACAGAGGACCTCAGCCAGAGGCTTACTCGGGAGAAGACAAGGACACTCGAGCGTTTTTCCCCACCAAGACATTCCCCTATTACACAAACCTTATTTAGCACTTGGTTAACACGCCAGCAAGGAAACCCCTTGCCCTAACCACAGCAAAGCCCCTCTCCATAGAGTGCTATACACGTAAATGTAGGCCTCAGTGTATAGCTAAAACTATCCCAAAGTCTTCAGTGTTACATGCCTTGTGCCAGAACACAGGGCCAGCCTTACACAAGGGTGGTTGAGTCTATCATCTCTGTATTATATCTTTATATCTATCGAAAACATAGAAATATATAAATATATAGGATTTTATTTATAGATATATAAGCATGTGATTTTAATCTTTTGTACTGTGTGTATATGTACTGGGATGTGCGTATATACAATATATAGACCATACGCATATGTACTGTATACATACACTAGCTTACATGCACACACATCATACGTGTCTCCAAGGGAGACAGGAATTGCATAGGCATTACTGCATTGAATACAATGGCTGGGGGAGCAACGTACCATTTCTCTGCTTTTAAGACCTCTTTCGACAGGGCTGAGAGGGGAATCTGCAAAAGCAGAGGCTGTTGCTGCTTATTTGCAAGCCGGCTGTCTAGGTTGTCTTACCCACTGGTCAAACAAACAGCAATCCTCATGAGATAAGAAAGAAAGGGGACTCCGAAGACCCCATGGGCCACCTGGTTGAGTTTGTGCTGTGAGAAAGAGATGGACCGAGCCTGAATCACATCTGAGGAGTAGTATCAGCAAAAGCGCAACCAGCACGGGGGACATCGCTGCGGTCAGCTTGAGACCCAAGGCAGATGACACACCAGGACCCTGCCCACCGCATCCCCTCACAAGCCCCCCGTGGCTCCCGAGTGCTTTTGCTGGTATGGGAAGAGCTTTGGTCTCTTGTGAGGATTATCCCTGCTGAGTTCAGTCTCGTGGCTGGAGGGCCCAGACCCCTGCAGCCACTGGCGAGCCCTGCAGAAGGACATGTCTGCATGTGCTTCACGGATTTCTGCTTCACAGCAGGGTAAAAGAGGCAAGGAGCCTGAGCAAAAAGTGGGGAGGGGAAACTGGCAACCAAAAAGCCCGCAGGCTAGAAATACAAACCCGAGAGTCTGGAGAAGTGTGCATTATTCACAGTCAGATGCTATAGCTAAGACGCGGGGAGAAGGAGAGAATAAAGAGCTCACTTGAGAAAAACTAAACCCTTCTCTCTTTGCAGCCAAAGCAGTTCAAGATGCTGTGAGCAACACGTTCAAAACAACCTCCTCTCACTCACTCAGTGCAGCAGGAAAGGCATCGATTAAGCCCGATGCATGGCGAACTCCGAGCCAAGGAAGCCTCCCTCTGTGCCACGCCGAGCCCTCCCCATGCCTGCCGCTGCCTTGCTGCCACCCAGCCAGGCCCTGGGGTTTGCAAACAGGGCCTAGAAACGCACCTTCTCCCGGGAAAGGCTGGGCAGGCGGGGCACTGGGAAGCCAGGGCACTTTGCATTGGTATTCTTCCCTCCTCCCTATCTTGCTCATGCCGGCAGTCACGTTTCCATCCACAGACTATCCATGGGAGTAACAGCTACAGATCTGAGATAGGCAGGTAAACCTAGAGGGAAAGCTTGCAAAGCACCTGCATTTGTCTAGGACAAAGGCTGGGTTTATTTTCTTATGTGGGGGCAATGGGGAATTGTTTGTGTTGGGGGAGCTGGGCTGGGCCGGGCCGGCTGATCCGCCAAGCACTCGTTTCCCCCCATCACCAATGCAAGGGGTCTCTGACCTTTCTCATCGCGGGTATCCGCAACATCCCATGGCAGGGAATCATGCTTCCTACTGACACTGCTCACAGGTGCACGCAAAGGTATTTGCAAAAGAAAGAAGTGCTTTCCCTTTGCCAGCTGACTGCCTGGAGAAAAAAACATCACTCACTGCATGTTTTGCTCTGCCATTAGGAATAAGAGCAGCCAGTGAAAGATGTCACTGAGGAGAGCGGGATTTGCAAAGGAACCAAAGGAAAGGAGTGACAAATTAGAGGAATCATTTCTGAACAAGCCTCTGGCAGCTCTTACCTCGCCGAGAAGGCAAGGCATCATTTTCTCCCCAGTGGCAAAAGTAAAGAGGCTTAGAGCAGGAGTTGTAAACAGGCCTCTCAGGTGGCTCAGCACAAGCCCTGGGGGAGCGCTCCTGTCTGCAAAGGTGTCTGGAGACTGCCTGCAAGTGTCCCTTCCCTCCACGTAGGCCAGGCACTTTGATGGGCCTCTGTGACATGGCGAGCCATGTGCCGAGGAGCTTTCACTGCTGCAAACAGAAAGGCAGGTGATTTTTTTTCCCCCCAAAAAGAGCTATGGAGTTGAGCAAAGGAAAGAGAAAATGAAAAAAAAGGGGAGAAGGGAAACAGTCTTTACCGCCTCTCTGACAGCCACAGCAGCTTGCATCAAATACGTTTGTTACTTTTCCTTCTGCTGCCGCATGCACGCTTGACAAGGAATACTCTCCCCCAGCTGCCCATTCCCTTTCGGTGTGTCAATTCACTTCTTGTCTCCCAACATCTACGTTCACCTTGCCCATCTCCAGGTCAGAGACTAACACAGCAGAAATTCTTCTGTCTTTTTTATCTTTTTTTTCTCTTTACATCTCCTCAAATTTTAACTAAGGAGGGAGCCTGCCATCTCCCCGGCAGGGAGCAGCTCTGTGAGCTTCATGGCAGCGCCTTGAGCAGAGCTGACTTGCCAGGCCTGGAGGGCTACAAACACCTCGTGTGGAGAGATCCCTGTTTTACGGTCAGGCAAACGACTGCCCAAGTCTGCACAGCTGACGGAGGGTTTCCAGTTTAATTTTTACTCCTCTAGGTAAATGGATCAACTCGATCACATCATTTATTGGGAAAGACGGGAAAAAATGCAAACAAAGCCATTTTTTTGCTTGCTAGGCATTGCATATCGATGCCCCTGCTCTGCGACGGCACAATGCCCTGACCTAGTTCACGCTGTTTCTGTGAGGACCGCAGGGAGAAGCGCCCGGCACAGATGCCCCCTCCTGCCCAAGCCAGCCCGCGGGCTGCATGTGCCATCTGAGGTAAGGCAGGAGGGGACAGGGAGTAAGTGCTACGGAGGGTACGCCGCCTGCCCAGCCCTCGCCGCTACATTCGCGGGGTCCGCTCTACTCCCCTCAGACCGTCTGGCCAAAGAGCCCCGTTCTACAGTGAAGGGGGCAGAGTCAGGACACAAGGATTGGCCACCGCTAGTGCTTCGGGCGGGCTCAGTCCCTCCTCAGTCCCATAGGGACAGAGGGGAAACACTTCCAAAACCCTGACCAACACCAGTCTAGCTGTTCCTGTGGGGTCTGAAAGCTGCGCCAGTACGTAGCGGCTTGGCTGCACACCTCTGCCCAGCGCTGGCTGCGTAGTTCTGCTGAGGGCAAAGGGATTAGCGGGAGGTGAGCGAGACCTAGGTAGAAGTGCGTGTTTTCCCGGGGAAGACAGTGCGTGAACCCTGGCAGTGAAAGTGACTCTGAGAGAGATCGGTTCCAAACATGCTACATCTCCATTGAAAACAAACAAAAAAGTTTAAAAAATAAAATAATATTATATATATATATATTTATATAAATGAAAAGCTATCAACTAGCAGCAACGGTTCTAGAGATATCTTAGCACCAAGACCAAGGGCAGGGGTGTAACAGGAGAAAGGAAAGGTTCAGTGTTGCTGATACCACCATCATGTTTCCAAACAACACAGCTTGGCACAAAGCTCATCCCTCTGGGAAGTGAGAACATGTTGGCTCGGACACCTTCTGGACAACAGGTTCTCACTCCCACGATGGTCTGGTCAGGTTGGTGCTGTCCATGCCACATCAGCAGGGCAAGGCACTAGCATCTGTGGAGTTTTTGCACCTTTTTTATTTGTGGTTTCTTTTTTTTTTTTTTTTTTTTCCTTTTCTAACCTGAAGTGATATTGTGTGAATGCCTGGAGCTCATTATTTACTTCAAAAGAATAAAACAAAGAAGAACCCCAAGCCCACAGAACAATCTCTTTGTGATGGAAGGTGCAAGTCCCCTATTCACATTTCAGCTGGACTCCGCATCCCTTCAAGAAAGGAAGAAATATTTCGCAGAAAGAAGCAGAGCATCCCTTCTTCCTGCTGTCATAAGTCTGCTGTGCTGTGGAACATGTTACCTTGGTCACAAGAGAATACGTGAACCTTTGTAGGACATCATCACATGAATATAATCCAAGATAATCTTGCATTGATAGCTCCTGCCACCAAACCGCAGCAGGTTTTTCTTTCAGTCATTCCAAACAAAACAAAACAAAACAAAACAAAAAACCCATAACAATCTAGGATTATAAAGACATAGTATAAATAATGTAAATTAGAATATAATTTTTTAAGCCTTTGAATCTCCGCCCAGAGATGGCTCTTGACTCATTGGCTGTCTAGCTTCCACAGCAGCCCTGGTTTTGAATGAATAGTTGTATATATATATATATTTATCTCCTACAATATAAAAATATAAATGCAAAAATTTCCCCCTGCCTTCTCTATTTTGCTATTTTATAGTCTGCACATGACATCATGTTATAATATATGTATGATAGACTGGTACTACGGTTATCATAAAAGGAGCTGAAAGCCAAGTATTACTCTACAGCCCAAAAGTAGGGAGAACTGAGAAAGGGGCATCACAGTTTAGTGGAGGCATTTGTTTCTAAATCAGAAGAAAACCCCAAAATCACGCCCCCAGACTTTCCCTCCTGCCAGTAATCTCTGTGAGTGAAGAAAGCTCCCACTCGAGCGAAGAGAACTGGGCGGAGCTGGAGAGCCAGGGGCAACATAAACGCACAGGATGCTCTGTCGGAAATCAGAAATCTGACGGTCATCAAGAAAAGGCTCAAATGGCTCAATAACTGGACTGAACAACGGAAAGAGAGGCAGAGATTAAAACTGTGGGGGAAAAAAACAAACAACCAACTCCAAAACAGAACAACACAAAAAACAACCCAATAAACCGACAACACACATACAAAGGAAACCGCCGGGAGGATGAGGCTGACAAAGACCCGTCGTCTAGCTTATAGATCATTAGGTTTGAACATGTAGAGTATGGCCCCAGCACATGCTTCTAAAGAATGAAATGTTGCCACCTACACTGCAGCTGCCATGGTTGGAGACACCATTAAATGTCTAAACATTGTCTCAATCTTCCTTTAAAATTCTGCTTAGCTTCTATCAGACGCACATCGTCTTAACTTTTAAATTTTCAGTGTGGGTTTTTCCTTAATATATATAATATATATATATTTTATATAATATATCAAAGTTTAGAGTATAGATTAAAAAAATTATTCAACAGCTTTCTGATCTGAGGCATTCCTTTCTAAATATCAGGGTAAAACTCAGAGCCATGGTCCATGCTCTGCAACATTGGCTTCTGATCAAGAGACGACATCCTGCTCAGCATTTCGGCTGACAGTGCGTAACTATTGCCCGACTTCTCCTCGAACCAGCTATCTAGTGCCCTTTTGCAATCAAAGTTGGCAATGGGCGGCCCATTAACGGCAATCGTCAAAAGATCACTGAGCTGCTCCAGCGTGAGCCGAGAGCGGTTGTTTTTGCGCACTCTCTGCAGGGCAGTGCGCCCCTTCTCACAGCAGGCCGATGAGGTGGGAAGGACTTTGAGGATCTGAACTATTTTATTTAGGAGGGGGAATCTCTGTTTGTATTTACAAATGTGACTGAGCAAGTCTTTAAAACCGTTTTTGGTATAATAATCCACCTTGAGTTCTCGCCACTCCATCAGCAGACTCCCTCGGGTGTCCATCCCCTCTCTGCACACCTCTCTGGAAAACGATGGGACCGTCTCCAGGTGTTCAAATATTTGTACCATATCCTCCTTCCCATAGCTCATGAGCTCATCAGTGCTTCTGGGCCAAGCTGCAAGGTCAAATACCTGGCAGGCCTTCACAAATGTCCGGCTACGGGAATCAAACCTTTGGGCTAGGATCACCTGGGTCTTCTGGCAGATCTTTTCTCTGATCGACTGGAATTTGGCTTCAGCCACCCGTAGGTTTTTCACAGCAATGCCATTAAAGCTTTCACGGAAGTTTTCTTCAAATTCTTGCAAGTACTCCCCAGGTGAGTCTGCTAGCCGGCTGATCTCCTGGATGGCCTCCTCTATTTTATCGTCCACCTGCGACACAAGAAGGTACTCCCCTTGGAAGACATAGGCGAGTCGTGAAAGGACAGCAATCACGTCCAGCAGGAAGTAGATGAGTTTAATCGACTGGTAGTCCATCAGGAACTGCAGGAGGGCCAAGGCAATGGCAGAAGCGTCCGCCCTTTGGGTCTGGCCGCTGACATCTTTGAGATGGGCCACAACCTCAAGGTAATCCTTGATTAGAGCGTTGAGCACATTCTGCTCTCCAATGATCCACTTCACTGCTCGAATGTCCCCCAAGAACTCGGTCTCCTCACATAGAGTGGCAGCAGTGACCCGCAACTCACACATGAGTCGGGGAGAGTAACGATAGAAACTGAGCAGTTGTTTCAAATTGTTTTCTAGCTCCTCCAGGCACGGTAGTTCCTTCCCACTGATTGCATCCAAAATTTCCAAGTGGGGCCTGTGCACCATAAAGGGCAGGCAGAGAAGCCAGGGCAAGGTCTTTCTGATTGTCATGAACAAGTTGGCTCTCAGGCTGGCGGTAATGTTAGCACCATCGACTCCCAAGCCAATAGTTGGCTTCTCATCCTGCAATCGTATTCCCAGGCTGGAAAAAGCCCTGTCTAATGCTTGGAGGTAACTGTCTGTTGTAGAGAAGCCCAGTTCCTGAAGAGAGAGGAATTCGGTTGCTGGAGGTCCATCACTGCTTGTGTACTGTACATAAACTGCAACCGTGTCTGCAAGCAAGTCATCGCTCTGCCCATCCAGAATGATGCTGAGGAAAGGAGACTGTCGGATACGTTCAACCAGGTCCTCTCGAAGAGCCCGGGCAATATGGTGGATTAAGATTTGGCAGTCTCCCTCATTCATGTATTGATCCACCACCTTGAGTTCACACTTTCTCAGTAGTTCTGCCAGAGGCCGAAAGTCGTAGTAGGGCCTGCCCTCTAGGGCCAAGTGGTAGGCTGTATTGAAGAGCAGGGTCATATTTCGGCACATCTCTTCTGTCTTCTCTGGGTGCATCCTGAGCTTGTAAAGCTGCAGGCACTTCTTGTGGAGGTTGCTCTGGCTGTGAAGCTTTATTGTATGTATCTTGAACTGCTTTGAGCCAATGATGAAGGCTGAAGTCCGAGAGGATTGCACTGTGTACTGCCTACAGACGTGGCACCACATTTCATTCAATGTTGGGGAGTACCGCAGAAACCAAAACTTTTTAAGCCACTCTTGCTTGAACCGCCGTATCCTCCGGCCCGTCGCAGAAGACATCTTGGAAGGCTCATCTGTAGCAGCAATCATGTCATTGGAAACCGATTCATCAGCAGAATCCACCTCTTGGTCATCGTCCTCCATGATGGTGGGAACAGAGATGATGCTTTCTGAAGCTGCAAGAAAAAAAAAAAAAGGGAAAAAAATACGGCATTTACAAAGTTGCTGAGCTAGAGAAGCATCCTACTGGTGACAGTACAGCATTGCCTGAAGAGCTGGCGACAACCTGCCCTCTCCTGCCTACAATGCACTATGGGTAGAAATTGAATCATGGCTTTGAAGGGAAAATAAATCAATGTTTTTGCATATGAACTTTGTCTCCAACATGCCACAATGGACAGCAAGAAAGGACACTACATCCTGGCCACTTGCACAATACATGGTGTGACCCAAATATTCCCTTTGGTGAAGGCTGCTCGACAGCACGTTCCTGCAGAAAATGAAATGTATCTTCAGAAAGGGACACATGGTTGTGTTAAGGCAGTGGAGGAAAGAGTGGGCTTTCCAACAAGGGACACAGTGGGACATCATTTCATACACAAAGAGCACACATTTCAGTGTTACCACAGAGTCATTCAGACTTTCCTGGTAGCATGTGAGGCACTGCGGAGAGGCTTCCGCTGAAAGAGAATGCATCAAAAATACAGCAAACAAACTGTCTGCAATGGAATGTCTTTTTTATTGGCAGTGCATTATCGATTACAAAGGCAACAAATAGAGCAAGTTGTCATACAGAGTCTTTCCCAGACAGTGTTTTCCACTGTGCCCACAGCTGTGTCAGCTCCTGGCCCACCCGGTCACAAAACCTGACAACAAACCTTCCATGGAACTACGTGTTCACCTGAATACTCAGAGCAAAACGCTTTAGATGGGTACATAGCACACAGGCATCTCAATGCTCTCCTTAGGCAGGGTTTGGAGAACGCTGTTACTCGGCAAGGCTTACCTGTGGGGTCTGAGAACTCTTGGAGCTCGGGTACCTGGGGTGGTAGCACAGGTGGCTCAGGTAACTTCCCAGATCTCAGCATGTCTAACTCGGCCTGCAGCTCCCGGATCTTCTTCTTCAGCCGGATGCAGTTGGGGCAGAAGGAGGTGGTAGGGATTTCATGGGAGTTCCCTTGTGCAGAGGCCAGTGACAGCTCGGTTGGGCTGTCTGCTTTGAGTGACAGGGGCTCTTCTTCCTCATCTTCAAGGATGCCCACCTCTTTGGCTGAGCTGAAAGAGGAACTATGGGGGACCTTCCATTCCCCCTCGCTCCGGTTTCTGCTGAGGTTCAGGGAGCCGTGCTGCATGGCACTGCTACACCTCTCGAAGATGTCTTCAGCCTGGTATTTAGATCCTTTTCTGATGGAAAGTGGCGTACTTGTTGTTAACTGGTTCTCTTCAAATTTGGCAGACTCCAAGGAAGCCTCCAGGACATCTTTGAAGATGAGGTCAATCTTTTTTTTCTTTGTTTGCGGATGGGATTCCCCCTCGTCACAGCTGCGCTTGTAGGGGCTCTTCCCTTGCTTTAAGGTGGTGAGCTGGAGTGGCCCCCTCATGTCCTCTTGATTTTCCACATTCTTTTCTGACTTCTCTCTCTGCAACTTCTTGTCTCCTGGAAAGGAAAATGAGGGGTGGGGATTATCACCGGGAACCGAGCAACATCCCTCAATCTAAAACTCAAACGAAAAAAGAACAAAAAGGCAGGCTGAATCCCTGCAGGTCTGCACGTTGCGTTACAAACCAGGGAACTGACACAACTCAGTGGAAACCGAGGCTCGCGAGAGGAGGAGCCCTGCTAATGGGCACATCTGCAAAAACAGAGACAGTCCTGGGTAGCCACAGCAGAGTAGGACCCACACACTTTAAAGAGAAGAGAAACTACAGGCAGCTTGTTTAACCTGAAGGTATAACCAACCTGCGCTGGAAGAGGACTACGAGGTGAATGACTACGAGGTGAATGACTGATCGCAGTGGAACCTAACGCCCAGAGCCCAAGCGCCATTTTGGCTGGCTGGAAGACCTGTGCCTGTTTTGACTTGGTAAAAGGTATCAAGTGTACAGCAGTGCAGCGAGAGATTCGGACCGTTTCATGACAACCCCAGCGTCTGTGCACAACACGGCACAAAGTTTGCAAGCCCCTTTAATCTCGTTCAGTTTGGAGGCTGCTCCAAGTAAAAATAACTTGCACTCTTAAACCCCAAGGTACTCATTGTCAACTGAGCTACAACGGGTGAATGCCCTCCAAGGATGGGACATCTAGCTTGTCCCGGTGGAGTCTAAGAGTGTGGCCATTCAGTGATTAAAAAAAAAAACAATAATAAAAGCAACCTCATACAAATTATTAATTGCTTAAAATAAAGGGAATAGCCAGATTTCCTTACCTGGAAATTCAAAAGACGATAGGTTTGGCTCAATTTCCATCATTCTTCTATCTTGTAAATAACTTCAAGCATTGATGGCTTCCCAAACAAGACGCTGCTTTATGCTGATTTTTGGTTTTGTTTGCTTTTAAAGTGTATTCATGCTTTCATAAGAGTTACGGAGCAAAAGCTACCATTCCCTCTCTAAGGAGAGCAATGCTAAGAATGCAGAAAAGATGCAAGACTCGAAACAGTTAGAGTAAGGCACCGTAAAAAGGGCTGGCCCGAATGGCAGGGATTTTGCACTGGGTTTTGATGCTGGCTGGCAAACCCAGCCACTTCTTGAGTGAATCCGTAACAACAGATCTCATTTTCAACACATTGACAAGAGTTTCTACGGGCAAAGCTTTGAGTCTCTGTCTTAGTATTTCCCCTGTTACGGACTATAACGACTACTGGCAGAGGTAGGGATTTAGAGAATGGTTTCTTCTTCTTTTCGGTGATTTTTTCCCCCAACCAACCAAGTGGTTCAGCCCTATCAAAAAGCTAGAAATCACAAGACGATCCCTCATAATATTGGTCTCAACTCCATTGATGAGGCGGGTCAGAAACTACCAACAGAAACAAAACCTGGGAACCATGTTATTTTTCTGTGAGTTAATAAAGCGTGCCACTTCACTTGACAGGCTCGTCTGCAGGGGATTTGAAACCTTTTAAATAGAAAGTGACTCAACAGATTTTGGTGCTGCTCCCTGACCGCCTCCCAGTGCCCTCCCAGCTGAGGCTGTGATGTCTCGCAAGTCTAGCAATGGCCCAAGTGATGCTCCGTTTTAACAGCGACTCTGCTCCTTTTGCGAACGCAGGCTGAGCCCAGCTTGGCGCAGGAGGAACTCACTGAGACGCCAGGGGGTTTCTAGAGCGGTCTCTGCAGCCACATGGGTTTCTACCTGAGTGTGTGGTAGGCTCTGGCAGGTCCTGAGGAACCCAGAGGCAGATCTTCACCACATCCGTAGCACAGAGCAGGCTGTGAGTCACCATTTCAGCTCACACAAACCATGACACCGTGACAAACCATGACTAAAGGCATGTCTGTATGGCAGGGCAGTCGTTCGTAGCCTTGATGCCCCTCCAGAGCAGCTGCTCCAAGGGCATAGTCTTTCTCTTGCCATATTTTCAGAAAGTACTAAGCCATCTGGACAACTAATGTGTGCATGGGATGCAGCAAAATCACTGCAGCCTGTACCTAATCATTCAGTGATGTTTATTAACATAAAAAAGCACATTCACACCAATGTTAATTCAGAAGTGACAATTGCCCAAGTACAGCCACCAAGAGTAACACTCCAAGTGCATAATAACTCCAAGGTGATGGAGGATAACCAGCTTTTTTAGGACATCTTGTCCACCCCATGATTAAAGAGGAGACACCTTTTACCAAGTCAAGGCAGCAACAGCAGCTGTGTAATAATATACACGGGAATCTTAATTAGAAAGTTATATTTAGTGTGGCTGCCCCTCTGAGGCCCTGCCATTCTGTGGCCAGGCTTGGAAAGAAATGCCCTTAATTAACTTCAGGTCTCAGCATTGTATAGATGAACAGATGCAGTAAGAATTTTTGCCTTCCTCTAAAGCTTCCTGTATTGCTGACACTACACTGACCTAAAGGACTGCTGGGTTTGTTCCAGCATGGCTACTCTTAAGATAAGATAACAATTTTTATCCAGGGAAGAATCAGTCTGACAAATACAAAGCCTCCTATATGTTGTACATGCACTCTAAGGTTGTGAGACTAAGGAGTCTCTAGCTGATGTCGCGCTGATCCCAAATTATCTTTCTGAAGAAAGAGGAGATAAATTAAGCGAGGAAAATGGACATACAAACACACCAAGGAAATCTCTCTTTCATATGCACACAAAACCAGCCAGAGCTCCCTCAAACAGGCTGCACACAGGAGCCAGAGAAAGCAGCATGTTCAGAAGAAAAACCTAATGTTTGTCTGTGGGAGCACCAGCTTGGCAATCTTCAGGCCAGAGAGTCTTGTGACAGAGGAGTTCTGTGATCCCTGGGCTTTGCATCAGGCCCTTGCAGCACACACACGACACGACACAACACGACACATGACACAACACGACACAGCACAAATCTTTCTTTCATGATCTCCACGACAGTGGTTATATTATTCTTCTTGTACACCCGTCCATCCATGCCATGCAGGGCTCTCACCCAGAGGTGCTCTGCTCCTAGAAATGCAGCTCTCCTCGCACAGCCTGTGCATCACCTACTTCACCCACTGTGCTCAGTCCAACAAGCGTGGCAGCCCAAGGGGACTGGGGGAGAGGGTGGAAAGGCAGGGGACTCACCACTTGTGAGATTTCTGTTGATGGTCTCCTGGGACATATTATGCAACCGCTTCATGTAATCCTCGCTGTACCAGACCCGCAGCTTCTCCCCAGGGCGGATGTCACGGCAGGCACGGAAGTAAATCCTCTCACTGTGCTGGAAGGCCATCAAGTTCTGCTCCCTCTCCTCCCGGGAGATGATCACGTACCTGAGGGTGAGGTGACAAGGCAGGCATGAAGCACAAACTTTTCTCCTGTGCCCCCCCTCACAGCAGAATGACAACCATGATGAAGCCAGAATGACCTTCAGAGAGAGCCATCAACACAGCCAGACTGGAAAGCATGGAGTTATAAGTAATGGTGTGCAAATTGCCAGAGAAACAGGACAACGAGCATGGCCACCCAGGGAATACTAAGCCAGTGCGTCCATTTCTGCTGTGGAAGGGATGACAGCAATGTACATCCAATCTGAAGGAGTATCTCTGCCAGTAATGGTGACACAGACTCTCATGGGCAGAAATTTCTTTGCCTAGTGATGGAAACAAGGACTTCTGGATTCCCCACCATCACTTCACATCCCAGAGCCTCCTCCTTTGTTCTCAGGAGCATCCGGAATATGGCAGGGTCCCTCTGCCTGTCTCTTTCCCAAAACCACCATCTTCCTTTTCAGCAGAAACAGATTTCCTTGCTTCTCTCCCCTTGGACAAGCAGAATTCAGATACCCAGGGCAGAAACAGGGACATCTAATGTGCATGGGGGTATTCGCCGGTTGTCTAAATGGAAACCAAGGACATGCCAGTACTGGAAGGTTTTGCACTTGGGCGTTCAGCAGGTTGTGACATAAAAATAAAAACAGCCCTGCAAGTCTCAGGAAAGCCCAGCACCATGTTGTGAGGATCTCCTGGCAGCGATGACAGAAAGATCGCCTTCTGGGCATGGGGTTTATTTTCCTGATTTAAAACAGCTAAATTTCAGCTCAACAGAAATGTATTAGTTCACACTCCAAACAACTGGCCCTCTGTGCAACTTGGTAAGACAGAGATCTATAGCTAGGATTGTATTATTTGCTCTCACACTCCCTGTGCTCTTGCTAGAGGACACAGAAAAGGCTTGGTAATACCGGTTCCAGCTACCACCAACATGAGCTCGTAACACCCACTCAGGACCAGGAGGAGGCCCTGTCATGGTACATACAGACCCGAGAGCAGATCTGAACAGTTCACAGCTAAAAGCTTTTTCTTCTCTTATGCCATTTGTCTCTATTATTCAGCACTCCCTGCCACAGTAACATTAACGAAGGCAAGCAGCATATGGCTCCTCTGACATCTGCTGCCCAAACGTTCCATTATAGCTCACAGCTTAAGAAATCCATCATTTTTTCCTTGAACGCTCTCCCCTTCTCTGGCCATGTGCATGCACAGATAAAGACATAAGCCCACCTGCATGCCATCACACCAACCCACATACATAATGTCACAAACTTGGTGAAACTTCCCGCAAAACACAGAAAACAAGTCTGCAGTGTCTCAGACTGCCCAAGGCTCCAGCAATTCTGGTTTTAATGTTAAGCAACTGTGCATGTGCCTGCAATCAGCTGTATCTTTCCTAATGTGTGCTACCCAGGATGCTCTGCAATCTTCAGTAATTGTTTAAACAGCAGGCTCTGGCACTGCCAAAATTAGCGGAACATTTTAAACCTCCAGTTTGTGTATTTGAGAAGGAACAGAGGCCTGGACCAGCATGGTGGGAAGGAGGTCCTGCAACGGCACACTGTTGCTGCCAGACTGTCACTTCTGGGTGTTAGCAATCACTCCACAAAAGGTGTATCAGGCATTCAGACAGCCATGAGATACACAACCCTTGAGATAAAGCAATCTGCTGTGGTCAGTCTGATGCCTTGCAGCACAGGAGATACTAGAGTCCAAGCAAAATGACAGGATGCTTCATAGCACCAGCTACGGAGAGCCCCTGCGGCTACTCTGCATCCCACTGCCCAAACATCAGCTGGAGCAATGACAAGATCAGGCTGCCCCTGCAAAGGAGCCCAGTTAACTGCAGAGATTTATCACCTCCAAGTCACTCACAGCTCCTTAATACAACATACAGGACTCACATCCCCACAGCCAGTGGCACTGAGGAATTCACGGGGCAGTGGCAGGACGGTCCAGTGCATTCCCAGCAAACTGCATTTGACAGCGAGATTTAGAAAATTCTCTAGAACACAACTTCGCATGGAAAGGGAAGAGCCTGGTTAACTATTCCCACCAGGGCTCACTTTTATTACGAAGCATTTTATTAAGCATAAGCATGCTTTTCCTGTTCGCTTTCCTCCTGCCTGCAAACCCCTACAAGTTTCTGCCTGAGAGTGTCCTTCAGCTCTTCTGCCTGCGTCCTGCAGCTCCGTCCGCTTCCCGGCGTGGTGGGGAGCTGGGAGGAGAGCGCAGGCTGGAAGGCGTGAGCTGCAGTACTGCTGCAGCCCTGCAGCATGCCGCCCAGCCGCCTGCTCCCACCCAGCGTCCTGCAGCGACCGGCGCTGCCGATTTCACCAGGAGGTATGAAGAAAGCCCTTAACAGACAGTTGTGGAATAATCCAGTCACAAACACGCTTCTTCACAGCTGCTGGCAGCTAGTAACTGGTTTATGCTCTGAGAGGAAGCTTTACATCTGTGACACTTCCCTGAGGGTAACGTAAATGGGGATGAGATCATCCACATAAATGAACCGCTTTTGAACCAGCACTGCCCAGCCCCGGCTCCAGCTACCCGAGGGGCACAAATGACACAGGTTACAAAGGACTGCATAAAACCCAAATTCCACCTGTCGGTCTAAGACACCTCATGCCGCTGCACACCACAGGTTAGGGGCAGGTGCTTTCCCAAGGACAAAGTAAGCCACTCCACAGAACAGCAGCCTGCTTGGCGAGACAGGGGCACAAACTGCCTGTGGAGGAGAGGAGAGACTGTACCAGTCTGCCTTCACTGACACATCTTCCCGAGGCTGAAGCACTCACGTCCTGAGCAACCTGTGAAGGCTGGAAAGCAGCCAGCCCCCCTCCTGATGCCAAACTCTCAAGCTGAATCGAGGCAAGGCGGCTACCTTGGTTTAGATGCCCAGGACATGCATGGCTAGGCTGACACAAGTACTGTGCGCCGACGGGCACAGCCCCACTTGCATAGCAGGTTTCCCAAGGGACCACAATCCCCAGAGGAAGAGCAGGGTTGGGACTGCTGTTGGGGCAGACCCAGCCACCCAGAGCTGCTCCTGTTCCTGCCGACAAGCATTGCCAGCAGCTGCAAATAGGTCATTTCACGTCCTGCTCAGTCCCTGGGACAAGCCAGGCTCAAGAACACCACAGATTCTGCCCAGGCTACTCAGGACCAGCCATTGCACCAATGGAGACCACTTATGACCCATTTGCAACTATTGGGGCTTGGATCAATCCCGTGGCTGTCTGAGGCACAGCTCCTTGCTCCGCAGGGCCACTTTTCCCACAGCATTTCTAGCTAGCAGCAAAAAAATATCCTCGTCTCCCTTTTTTCTAAGCCACAGCCCACTCAGGACACCAAATTGCCAAGTTTTGGGATGGCCCAGTGAGCATGCCCAGAAAAACATCAAGGTATTTTTTGGCAGCTGGGACCATTCCTCCCTAGGTGGGGAACGGAGCAACCAGGAGAGACAGTGAGGAGGAAGGAGAGCCCTGCAGCTGGAGGGAGGCTCAGGCTTCTGCCTCCTGCCTCCCCCGCCCCGGATTTGCCTCATGCCTCTCCCCTGCCTGCTGGCCCCTCTGCTGCTCACCCTCCGGCTGGCCCCGGGGCGTGCTCCACTGATGCCCTGCCAGGGCAGAGCACTGCACGGAAAAAACCACTGGCCTTTCCCAAATCAACCTAGAGCAGAGCCAAGGCAGGAGATCCCATGCAAGAGAGCTGCCAGCAGCCCAGGGAGACGCCACGGGGTGCCATACCCGCAAACCCTGCCTCAGCTCTGTGCCTTCTGGAGACCCAGCACCTGTGACAGGCTTGTTACCAGTTCAGGCAAAAATTGTAGGAGAGAAACAAATGACTCAACAAGAGCTGTGTTAAAAGTGTTATATATTTATTGCATTCTTAACAAAAATACTTTTAAAGAGAGAATTTTTTCAGCATGTACAAGACATGGAGATACTAGGGTTGAGCACAGCAGTTTGCTTTGACATGGGCACTTACTTCAACAGCCAGTTAACATGATGGGTGCAGGAGGAAGTATCCTTTGCGAGCCAGTACAGAAAAGCCACTCCACCGAGGGGTCTACACAGGGCAGGAGATACGTCCCCAGATCTGGGCCAATCTGTAATAGTCCACAGAGGAAACTGGGGGAGACATCACACAGTTTATAGCACAAGGTCCTTTCTCCTGACCAGAGGGGGTTTGCATTGAAGGCTACGTGTCCTGCACCAGGACAACAGGGTTCTCTCTAAATGCGTCTGTGTGGGCAAACTGGTGGCAGCAATGATGCCAACTCCCCCCAGTGCCCCCAGCACCTGCGAGAGTCTCCTCTGCAGACCTAAGGGTTCCCGGAAGGGATCCCCCTGGACAACATCAGAGGAGCTAATCCTATCAGTATACCCATGGGAGAACATCAGCAGGGACCAAATATCATAAAAAAATAAAATACTACTTCTAATATATAGCAGCAGCACTGTATTGACTCAGAAAGCCTTTAAAACATGTCACCATTTTTTCAGTTCTCTGTGATTCATAAATTAGATCCATTTCCACCAGATTTCCCAATCTTCCCTTCAACTGAAGAGAGACTGCGACTTTTGCAGAATATAAATGTCACCACAGAAGTAAAACGACATTCTCGGAGGCAGGTGAGCGAGTACTGCCCTGGTCTGGCACCAGCACTATGAGGAACATTTTCTGCATGAAACCAGCATCAGTCATTCCTCGGAAAGGAGGTTTTTCTCCTTGCCAGACCTCTACTTCCTTGAGCAAGGGCCTTTTACAGCACCACTAAAAATAAATTACTTAAATTAGAATTACAGAACAATGAAAAAGAAGAAAGGAACGGCATGTCAGGAATGCCTGACACACCAGACATACAGTGAGCTTTCCAGAAGAGAAGCTAGTGCACTATACTTTCAAAGAACAGACCAGACAGATTAAGAAAGATCCTTCAAGATCACATAAAACAAGCCATCCTTCTGCCATACTTCGCTGTCTATGTTCAATTCCCACTGAAGTTTATACAACTTTTCGGCCAGGTCTGTAGCCCAGACATGGCATGATGATGGGGATTCATATTAACTTGAATAGTTTCCTGCAACCCACCTCCACATACAACAGGACAGCCCAGAGAGCAGCAGCATGCTAACTGTGCGTGGGTACCACCTTGGCCCTTTTCCCTGCTGAAGCATGACATGATAATGGTCCATATTTTTCCAGAGATGGGAGCAGAATGGTAGGTACAGATGTGCAAATCAAGCAGAAGACAGACATGTTGTAAAATAGCTGCCGCATATATGTTATCACCACCTGGGGTGACATTATTAAAGCCTAGTTTCAGAATCAGGGTTGTACATGGAAACCTCATGCAGCACTGAAGCAATTTAAATGTTATAACACAGTTCTTTCTTGTGTCTGTACGGGGAAAGAAAGAAGTACAAAACCAACATGTCTAAGATTTTAACCTATACAGATGCGAATTTAGATTGTAAACTCTTCACGACAGGAGAACAGAGTACAGATCCCACCCTAAAGAACACTGAGTAAGTGCAAAGTAACTGTACTGAAATGGACAGAATTACAGTGATACAAAACCAAACTGTTCCTGAGGTCAGAAGCAGGCCCTGTATCTTTCCTTATTTCTGTGCAGTCTCTCACATTTTGAAGAGGGTGAGGTGGTTCAAAACTGAAGATTATAACATGCAAGAAAATAATACGATACAATTCTCTTTAAATGTTGTCACATTATGAAATAATTGTATTTTAACTGCAATTGTAAAGGGTAGATAGGGGTTTCAGACTGGAGCAGACAAAGATTACACTCTTTGATATAAGTGCATGTGGTACTGCAGGATCCAGGCACGTGCCATAGCAGCCCTTCTCAGCAGTCTAAAACCACACAGTGCTCAGACCTTTCCTCTTGTCCTCAGCATTGTGCCTTTTTCCCTTCCCTGCATAAGCTCTGCTTTTACACCCCTCTCCCCAAACCTGTGTGTAAGTCACAGTAAGCCCTGGATTGCCCATTATTGCTGAATGCAAGATAAAAATAATGAGCAATAAGAGTCTTTAGAGCCATAAGGATGTATCTCTGCACAGTGCATATACTAATTTGCAGGAAGATGATGGGAAGGCAGTAGTAGGGTAAATTTGTGGGCTGATTGCAAAGGGAGATCTGTAGTATGCTGTCTCAGTAAATAACGTTTCACAGGCACAAGAAAAGATCAAGATAATGATTCCTATTACATTTCTTAGCTTATAGAGCGTGCAAAGCACGGGGAAGCCAGTGAAAACTCCTAATCTCCATGAACAGAAAGATGTCCTACATCCCAGGCTCTGTAAGATTTGAGATTCCCCTTTGCCATTGCAGAGGGTCAGCCCTACTATTCAGCTCCCACAATTTATACTGCTCTGTTAGCTAGCACAGGGGTGGATGGGTTAGGGTGGCTGTTGACCTTCCCCACAGAGTACTGATACACATGGAGAGGCCACGTGAGCATGCAGCAGTTCAGGAAGGGGCACCCTTCTTTACTTTATATGAAGCAGACTAAAAATGGTGTTTTCTCTTTCGTGACCTGGTAGTCCGTGCAGAAGGAGTCTGTTTTGGGGGGTTTTGGTTAGACTCTGCACTGGGCTCAGGGGGCTGTTTTGAGCAAGCTGCTTGCAGAAGAGACCCCTGCATGACACTAGGATCCTGTATCCTATGGAAAGCCTGGACCCCGTCACGGATTTCCGACAGGGTCTGGCACATCTGGCCAACCTGGCTGGTGAGGTCAGCCATCCTCTGACTGATGACATGCATGCTGTCTGCCATGTCTCTGTGAATAGCCACCAGCTCCTGGCAGAACTGCCTGAACAGGTCTGTTTGCTGCATGTGGGAATGGAGAAGCTGGCGATCGAAGCTGGAGAGGGGCGGGCTCCTTGTGCGGGGGTGTGGGGGTCTGCAGGACGAGGTGGTGCGCGGGGATGGACGGTGCAGTTCCTGCCTTTGGCTGGTAGCTTCTGAGTGCTCTGATGAGGAAGAAGTGTGGAGGAAGGAGGGCCCGGAGAGCTGGCTGACTCCTGCACTGGCCCTCTGCAGCGATGAGAAGCGGTGTTCCCGAGAAGTGCCTGGCATCTCTTCGTCTTCATCAGCTTAAACAGAAGAGGAGGCATGAATTATTAATGTGAAATCCCTCACAACTCTGACTTCTGTTTCATGGTATCTCAAAGCACATGGAAAAAGGGTTTCCCCTCCCCCCAGTCTGCCAGTTGAGACAAGCCTGTAGCTCCTGATGCATAACTCAACATGCACGTGCTGCAACATTAGCATCTGGGTGACAAGCCTAGCCATAAGACGCCTGAAGAGCAGGAGAACCCAGTCAACCAAGGAGGAATCCAAGCTGCTATGGTATCCTGTATACAGCATTGTTCATTACTAGAAGATCAATCCATTTCAGAAAGTAGCAATGACTGCCTTCCCCAAAACCATAACTAGCTAGAATACTCCAGTGTTTTGGAGGGACAAAGGCTCCTGGCCTTTGGTCCAGTCTCAGAACACCCTGACACATTTGGTTCCTCGTGCCAAAACCCTGCTCCCATGTCGTTTCTTACATCCTCAGCACTGAGAAAAGCATAGACATAGTATTTGCTGCTCACAAAGTCTGTACTGCAAGGCCACTGCGTGGCTTGGCATCACTAAGAGAACCAGACAGTCAGGCGTAGCAGCAGCAGGACCTTATATTAATCAGGCAAGTATACTTGATGCAAAACCAAAGCAAAACACCATGGGAAAGTTCTCATTAGTCTGATAAATATCTAGTGATATGCCAGTTCACAGGTACAGGCACATCAAGTGTACAAAGAGACGATACTTCACTTGTTGCAACTGCCTACTATCTCCTTGCATGAGCTGTATTCATTTTACCTCTGTAATAGCGCAGCTGGCTTCCAAGATAGATGCAAAGAGTGATCAAGTCCCACTTTGTCAGTTCTTGCAGATTTTTGTCCTTGCTTTCCCACTAACAACATTACTTCAGATAAGAGATAAGACCTAATGTGGTAGGACAGTGCCACCCATGAAACGTTAGTTGGCTCACTTCCCAAGATGTTATCCCCTCTTTCTCTCCTTTGTATCCCTAAAAGCTCAGAGACCAAGAAGTTGCACCTCCACACAAGAAAACTGTATATACGCAACTGGGGAAAGAACCTGCAAAAAGCAGCATGTGGTTCAGCACTGGAAGTTGTCTGAGAGTTGTGGTGTAAGAAGATTAACTTAGAAAGCAGGTCCAGTAGCTTCTTAAGAAACAGTGAAGAAGGGAGTTGTTATCATCTACCTTTTTCACAGCACTTATACTGAGCCTTCAGACCACTAGTGAGAAACCATTAGTGGCCTGGCCTCAGAGCATAAATACTAGTGATCACAGAGCCCCCTCAACAGCCCTCTTGGAAGATGGTTACCACGTAGTGATCCATTAGTGACTGGCACATGGTTCTCAGCTTGACAGCATTGCTCTTTTATTGGGGTGCATGCAAGATGAAGAACTAATCCTTTACAAACACTTTTTCACAGACTGGAGGTAGTTGCACTTCAACTACAGACGTTCCCTCACTTGTAGGATTAGTTCAGACTTATGACCCATTAAGAAAGTGGAATCTGAACAATGTCTACCCTTAGAAGACAGTATGGAAAAGGACTAGATAAACAGATAAAGATGATGATCTCAACTTAGAAACAGCTTTCCCTCAATCCATCTCAACACCCCATGATCACCAGAGTAGGCTGTCTTGGAACCAAACACGGCAGTAGGACCTGGCTTGACAGGCAACCCAGCATCTAACAAAACACACAATGCTCTTCTGGTGTCAAACTGAGATATGCAAGCATAAGACAAAGAGGTGTTAAGGCAGTGATACTTACAGCTTGTTGACGGGCTGTCAACCACGTCCAGATCCGCTCTCCGGAAGCCGTGCATCTGGCGTGACGAATGAAGCGTCGACTCGATGGCTCTCTCGTGGGCGGTCAGGACGATGGCCGAGGGCCGCCCCGTGCTGCCGGGGCTGGAGAGGGACCTCTGCATGAATGCCAGTTTGTCCTTGGTCCTTCTCTTCATGTCGTCCCATCTGTGTTTAATGTCTTTTACAGACCTGGGGACCTGGCTGACTGATGTGATCTGCCTGGCTATGCCTTCCCAGATCTTGTCCCTGTCAGCATGGGATAGACGCATTGTCTCCCTCCCAAACAGCATGGCTTCATTTCGGGTCACCTCAGTGACCAGAATGTCCAGTTCTTCCTTGGAAAACTTGGGCTTCCTCTTTCGTTCAGCCATGTTCCTTGGGTTGAACATCCCACAAAGCACAATTGGGTAAAAGGAAATCAGCGCAAAGCATCCCCCTGCATCCAACCACTTGGCCAGTGTGGCACTGGGGCAGAGGAGTTCGGTGGGATCCAGCTCCCCCCACCCGCAACAACCTCTCAGTTTTCCTCAATCGCACCAGGAAAAGGCAGCCGCTTTGTTTTTAAGAGGCAATTTTCAAGCTTAAGAAAAAAACCACCAAGCAACACTAGCGTGAAGGAGCCTTCTCAGCTTTACAGTTGAAACGAAATTTTACACTTCGTCTGATGCCCTGACTTACGTATGAGAATTTCAGTACAGCCTCGCATCACTTGCCGCAGTTTGTGCACAGAAAAAAGTGTGAGAACTCACAATCACATTGATGAACTAGCTTCTAAGGTGACATTGCTCAAAAACGGGTTCTTGAGGAAATTTAGAGGCCTGAAACATATCTTATTGTTCTGTCTGGCACAACATGCAATGGAAACTTTTACACCACCCTTTCTGTTAAAACTTGCAGGATGTCATACAGGG
The DNA here is from genome assembly GCF_047370975.1 of Nipponia nippon. NCBI lineage: Eukaryota > Metazoa > Chordata > Aves > Pelecaniformes > Threskiornithidae > Nipponia > Nipponia nippon. The sequence goes on along the minus strand of NW_028262291.1, from coordinate 26,427,422 downwards.
GCTACACCAGATTGGGCTTTTTTCACGGGAGGGAGATTTTGATTAGACTCACAGGCAATTTCTGCAACTCACTTTTCCTAAGGAAAAGTCTCTTCTTCAGCACTGGTTGTACTGCACATCCAGTGTTTGTCTGCTTCACAGCAAGCTCTTGTTTCACCCAGAAATAGTTGCTGTTTTCTATTGTTCTCAAAAGGAATGAGGCCACCCACTTGCTTTTCCTGGCTAGGCTTTGCTGTCCCTGCCACTGACAGGAGCCTGCTCCCAGTTTCTGGTGCTTCAAATGAAAAACTCATAGCCTCAGCCCATTGAGAAGAGGCAGCCATCCTGAGAATGAGCAGTTTTGTCCAAAGAGGTGTGTGTGTGTGTATGTGTTAATTTTTCCAGCCACAGTCAAAGGAAACTTCAAAAATAAACAAAACATTAGTCCTAAATCGGGCTTTGGGGGGGCGGGGGGAAGAAGGCAGCAGATCTATTCAATAGGGAAGGAGAAAACAAACTGTGTGAACATGCAGTTCTGCACATAAACAAGGTGGGATTGCAGACAGGGGAATAATCCGCAGCCTGGGCAATGGACACCTGTGTATAAGCACACAGAACAGCACGGATGAGACTAGAAGCTATGGAGGAGCAGAACTGCTGGGAAAACGTAGTGTATGCCTTGATTTGAATTATAGCGAGTGAAGTAAAATGCCAAAATGGTTATTCTAGTGCTACACATTACAGAAGACTGCTTTTACACATCTTCAAACAATTAAAAGCAGGGATGTCGGGAACTTTTCTGCAAAAGGGCAACCTTTTTGGTGCTCGTCATACAGTTCTTCATATTTTTAAAGGAAGTTCTCGGATAGAAATCTACATCAGCATGGAGTTACAGTGGAGAGCACAACGCTCATCTGAGGTAGAAGACTTCAGTGTTAACGTAAACCACCCCAAAAATCTGTCACTACAAGCCTAGAAAATTAATGTTTGAAAAGGATACTAAGATGTAACATACAAGAAATAAAACATCTTAATGGTTAGGACACCTAACAACTGTAACTCTGAAGTGACACCATGGGAGGGAAAATCTACTGGCTTCCCCATGTGTTAGTTTTCTTTCTGCTTACGGTCCCAAATTTAATGAAACCAAAGATGTTATCTAATAGTAATAGCTAGTATTACTATTAGATAGCATCTTTGGTTTAATTTAATTTAGTACCTACTGTTAGTATCTTTGCAATGTTAGGGGGATAAACTGGCTGGGATAGCTCAGACCCTCCTTTTTCAAAAAACTACATTTAATCCTAAAATCTTGGCTGAATGCTTTGTCTCTCGCAGGCAGACTTTAGCCACCCCAAAATACTTTCTGAAAAGTCAGTATAAGCAAAGGCCTCAGCATTTTTCCCACTTGCCCCATGTTTGTGATTGCCCTGCTGGCACCTCCTCAGAGGTGGGTGCCTTTCTGCGCTGCTGTGGCCCAGCAGAAGAGAGGTGGTTTGGGGTGCTCTCATGTGAAAGGTGCTTGTGGGCTGCAGGCTAAGAAAAACCTACAGAAAGGCAGAGTGACCCTTGTCAGATGTCATTCTAGGTCTCCTTAGTGCTGTTACAGTGCTGTTTAATGAATCTCACTGACACTGCTGCCCTCCATTGGGGTAAGTGTCAGAAGCTGTTAACCTTGGTTAAAGCTGGAAAGCCAGCAGGAAATGCTGCTCAAATCCAGGCCACATACAGGGAGAGCTGGGAGCTAAGTGCACAGATGCATTTCACTGGGACAAATGTAAATGCATCCTTGAGATACTCTTTTGGTGGAGCTACATTTATGGAGGGATAGAAGGAGCGTTAGGGAAGATGGTAATGAAATGATGGAGAGCCAGCAAAACACTTGCTACACTGACATCAAGAGGGGGAAAAAAAAAACCCAAACCAAACTCAAAAGGAAAAAGGAGCTCTCCCAGCTGAACACTGGAAAGAAGGAAAAGGCTACGTGGAACACTGAGCAAGGGAACATTTATGGTTTGATTTTTATCACATTCAGCAAAACTGGGCTTCATGTATATTCTTCACAGGTACCCACGACTGCAACAGTATCATCAGTGCCTCCACGTGGTAGAAACAAACCTCCACTGCTAAGCTGCTCTGGTGAAAAGCAGTAACAGTATTTTGCAAAGTGCCCCTGGGTAGAGGTGAGCTTGCAAAACACAAGTCTCTCTGGAGCTGCTTGGAGCTGCTGGCAGTGTCAGAAAACCTGTGCCCCTTCTTCTCTGCTGAACCCATGGCTCCTGTCACTAGCAAAGCTGCACCAATGGGGAACTGGAGCCCTTTTTGCTTTTCCCAGACAGGGTATCCCATCAAGTGCACTTAGGACAACCTGTGGTAGACCTGGATATTCAGATTTCAGGGTTTCCCCTCATTTGCTCCAGCATGACTTGGGTCAAAACTATTTAAGATAACTTAAGTATTCCAACAGCAAACTCACCATGCAAAGAGTAATGAGTTCTGGCCAGTTTTAATCACGAATTCAATTAATGTTAGGTTCCCAGCAGGCCCATTAACTTCCTCCTTATAAAAATGCAGACAGTATTACTGTCAGAGAGGTCTTCTTCCCCTCACGCATTTCCTCCAGCATGCAGGATGCCTCTAGGAGCAGTCACTGATATTTGGAAGTACCTCTCTGGGGATGCTGTGTGGGTTTTAGCAAGCTCCAGAGGAGCCCCAGCTGTGGGTCTGCAAATTCACACCTCAGCCCAGGTCAATTTGAAAGTGCAAGACTGTACAGCTATTTCTCAAAATGTGACATTGTAAACTATGTGAACAGTGGGCACTTAATGATCACCCCACAAATACATCAGCTGACTCCACTTTTCTGGGCCTCTAAGAAGCAACCACTTCAGAGCCCTGGGGAAATTTTTTTTTACAGGTATCACAGTCCTGCAGGACTTTAGGATCCCTTTGCTCTGCATAAATTTCAGTCTGTAATGCATAAAAACTTTTGCTCCACTTGCTACAAGGTAACAGAGACCAGTTTGTGAAGTTCAACAAAATGACTTGTGCATAGGCTGGTGGCTTTTCCTCCCCCTAAACACACGGGCAGCCATGGTAACCCTGAATTTTTAAAAATTTTTATTTTTAAAAGGTCCTGTAAAGTCAAAACAGCAGCTCAGTACTTAAAAGATCTGCTTTGAGGAGGCCATTGGAGTGCCTGACCAGAGCTCCCTTCCAAGCTCTATCATTGTATGAAGATCAAATCGTGGACATCTCCATTATAAGGAGACACACAAAGACACACAGAACAGCCTTGCTCCCCCTGACTTCTTTGTTACTGTGATTGGAGGGGAAAGGGGGGAGAGAGGAAGGGAAAGGAGAACGAAGTGAGGAAGTCTTGCACCAGCCTTTTCACATGGGCTGAGGGAAAGGATGAATTTGAACTGTGCCAAAAGCCTGAGAACTCGGGTACTCACATGTAAGAAGGGATACAGACTATAAATGCCAAAACTAGCCTGGAAACCCCACACATGAAGCCCTTCAACAATTCGGTTAGGCACCACCAGTTTGCTGGTGCTTCCTATCCTGCATCTCAGTCTGGGCCAAATGGTATACCTATAGAGAGATGTTTCCTGGACTTTCTGAATTATTTTCATTTTTTGGTCAGATCCATTTTTCTTAAAGGTCCCCAACAACGGAATAAGACAATTTCCTCAGAAGTAACCAGGAACAACAGCTGGTTCTGTGCAATCCTTCAGAAGCCCCAAGAACTCCCATCAGCAGCAGTTTATGGTTTGTGTCTGAGAAAGCACCAATTTTGCTTGAGGTTTGTTGCAATCTATGGTAATCGATCACCCTGAGCCCCCAAAAAATAAAAGCAGAGGAAGAGGTTTGCACACAACCCTGCAGGTCAAAGCCATGGAGTTTCATAAAGTACTGGAAACAACCGTGCTTTACACTGGACAGAGATGATGTGCCAGCGGCCAGCTTAGGAGCACATGCTCCCAGCATCAGGAGTTTGTCTCGACTGACTGACTGAAGAGGGAAAGAGCAAGGGGATGTTACCATTGCCATGCCATCTGCTACTCTTCGTACTCACTCCTCCCTGTCATCCACTGCCCTGGGTAAACAGCCACTTGAAATTAAACCAGCAAGTGCTGCAGTGTACACAGTCCTCAGTGGGAACACGAAAATGGACTCAGATGTGGTAGTCAAACAACAAAAACAATAGCCAGATCTACAAGAAGAGAGAGGAGTCAGCCCAAGCTGCCCTCCCCGTGCCATACCCACCTACCCAGAGGGTGAGTAGATCTGCTTTGCAAAGCACTCCATCTGTGAGTGATGGCAAAGAGCACCATCTGAAAAACAAAAAGAGCGCTGTCTACAGCGTCCTGGAAGTACGGTTTCTGTGGGTAATCTCCATGACAGGTAATGTCCTAGCACAGGATGTGTGTCCAATGTCGAAGTGCACCTCTGTTTGAAAGCTGCTAACAAACAAAACCAAGGCTTTTTGAGGACTACTATCTCCACTTAAACTGTCAGTCAGACTCTACATAATACTGCTATTAGAAGCAATTTTCAAGAGTAAAACCAGAAAGATCAGTAAGACTGGTATAGCCTGCACAGGTCCTTTGATACGTCCTTCCCCAGAAGAGTTGCAAACATCACCTTTCCACAAACTTGTAACCTCCTCGCCCTTCATGGCTGTACAGAATGGCCCAGACCATACTCGTCTTGATACTTAACCACTGCAAATACAAGTTTAGGCAAGAACATTCTGTTCTTTGGTGCTGGGACCATGGGTAGTGCCCATTTAAATCCAGACGTCAAGCTTACGCTCATGGCACTAGGAAGAAGAGTTCATCATAGGATTTTTTGCTTTCCAAAACTGTGTTTTTCTGCAGTTTCACTGTCATCCAGATCACATAAAGATCCAGATCTAAGCAGAAAAATCTCACTCTGATTTTTGAACTTTGCAGTCTTTACTTCAAGATACATGTACCCCTACCTCTCTGTCCACTGTACCACTGCTTGTTTTTGGAGTGACAACTCCAGCCTCAGCCCAGCTCTAGCATTTTCTCTCAACCAGTAGTGAACAAGTGTAACAGCTGAAACTCTTACAGAAAAATTAGACCCTTTGCTGAACTTTACGAGCATGTCAGAACAGCTGCTATCCATGTGAAGACTCAAATGGCGCAAAAGTGGTGCAACCAGCTTTGACCAGCTAGGTCAGTCTTGCATCTACCTGTACTTCACACTCTCTCTTCCCTTAGTGAGTAACAACTGAAAATCCTGGGCATCCAGGCCAACGAACTAGTTAATTCCCATGCTGCTTTACTCTTGTATGAAATGCCTTCTTGACAACAACCGTGTCCAAAATTCACCCTTGAAAGCAGGATTGGTCCTAACATGGGATGGGCCACAGTATGCAGAGATGTCCTGTTCTGGTGATTCACCAAACTCACGAGGCACTTCAGTGCTTTGCCTCTGCCACAGGAGGCTGCAAGAGTGACCTACGTTTTGCTGATATATGCCAATACCTGAAGCACTGTGTCATGGTTAAACATGTTCCCTTACTGCTGCAGTTAACAAACCAGAGCCAGCTCCACTCCTGGTTCAGTACTGACTGGTATTTGGGTTCTGCTCTGTTGAGATCCGGGGCCGGCAGAGGGAGCGCAAGCACATGCGTGGTTTCTGCATTCAGAGCTGCAGCAACTCACTCCATGTTTCTCCTAACACAGTAAAAGCTGACACTACCAATGACAGCCACCACAAACAACTGTTTCAAATGAAGCCCAGAAAGAAAAAACAAAAAGTACCTCTTTCAATATCCGTCAAACGGGAAAGGACAAAAAAACCCCAAACAGAATGTTACCTTGGGGATAATGCAAAGCATTTTGCAAATATTTGAAGTAAAAAAAAAAAAAAAAAAAAAAAAAGGAGTGAGACCTGTCAGCATTTCTAAGAGTGGATAAATAGGATCATCTTTATCATTTGTCCTCATTCCAGAAAATAGCCATCCTCCATACACACATCCTTGTTTTAGTCCCTTTCATTGAATCTGACTCCAAAGGATTCTCATAATAATAAATACTGAAAGAGCACAAGCACACCCTTTACAGAAGGTGTTGTGGCATTTTGGTTTGCTTTTCTGTCACAGAAAATAACAAGGAGTGTTTGATGGCCTCTCTCTGGAAGACAGGGCCCCACAAGGGAAGGCAGAAGAGAACTGGACTCACCTCATCCAGTTTGCTTTGGTTTCATCTGTCCCATCGATAGATTTGTAGCGGTTGTTCTTATCAACGATCTGCGGAACAAGAGAACAGACACAGCATGTCAACTAGCTGGTCCAGATGGGAGAAAATCTATGACTTTCAAATCACTGCTTCAGTTCCAGCCTTAAGTCAGGACACGAAACTCTACGCCATGAATCTCAGCTCTCCTAGTACTACAGGCTGCTGCCCTGGATATGTGTGTGGAGGCTACTCTGAACTGACTAAGAGGCATTTTTCCTATGTACAAATATTCGTAACACGGAACTATGGATGCAGTTGACAAAATTGTTAACAGTCCTGAGATATAAAAGATTAACTTCCCTTTCAGGACAGGGCTGAAACACACATTTATTTTACAGACAGAAAAGCATGAGCAGCATTTCATATCAGCAGCTTTCAATTTTTTTCCCCACCTATAACTCAAGTCCCACATCTCAATTCTCATAATAATATCCGTCGATCTAGTGACATCTCTCTCTCATAGGCTAACCAAGGCCTGTAGTACTACGGTAAAAAAATATGGGGTTTGGTACTGGAGTCCGCATGTACATCAGTTCCTGATGGGCTGGATCTCCTCCTTCCTGGCCTCTTGGGCCACCTGCTCTGCTCAAGTGGGCTGGGAGGGAGTGCTGCAGGCCCAGGAGAGAGTTCTGCAATCTCTAGAGACAATCATTGCTCTGTCCTCAAAATGATGACCAGAGCAGAGAAAGGTACTGGAGGAGCCCTCAAGGTTGAGTGGGGATGGAAGAACATGGCAAGGGGGAGAGGAGAAGCAAGCTCTGCTTCCTACAGCTGTGAACTGAATTCGGGTGCCATGGCACCTGGTCCCCTTTCACATATCTATACCCTTAAGCTGCTAATAATTATGGCAGGTCAACGTTTGCCTACTGCCCGTGTGGGTCAGCAGAAGATCTTCAGAGAAGGGGGAAGATGGCTAAGGTCTGGCTCCACAGGCCTGCGAGTCCCCCAGCTCTGAGCTGCACAGCTGGGACATCACTTCATTGGGGAGACACATCACTCACCAGCCACGAGAAGAATCCTGCAGACTTGTCCTGGCTAGAGATCTGCCCCTCATACGGCCCGAAGATGTGACCTTTGGGGATCACCTCGTTCATACAGCGCACGTCGTTCTCCCCGTTGGGCTCTTTCACCACCTCCATTCCAGGTGGGATGGTCAGCGCTGCCCGGTCAGGGATGCCAACGGGCACTGGGGTGTCAGACACAAACACTGGGGGGCCGTGGTTCGGGCACTCATCCACGAAGTACTCCTGGCAGGACTCACAGACTGCGGGTGCGAGGGGAGCAGGGGTTAGGTTGGGCAGATTTGATGCCTGTACAGGCTCATGCAGCTCATAGGACGCACAGCACTCAGGACAGCATGCCCCAGCTCCCCATCCTCTCCCCGCCCGGCCCAGCCCCTTCCCCAAAGCTTCACACGCAGATGCTTCACCAGCTGTGCACTTGTTTCGCCACACATCTCTCAACAAGGGCTCTGCCCCAACCCACACCTGCCTGACCAACGCCTGTGCTTGTGTGAGCCCTGGTGCCCTACAGATTTGCCACGGACAGCTATATGCACAGGGAAAGGCCCTGTCACCATTTGTAGAGACAGAGGTTGGGGGCTCCTTGCACATCACCAGTTAGCAGAGCTGTCCTCTAGCCAAAGGTTTGATTCCCCACACACCAGAGAGAAACTAAAACAAATATCCCTGAAAATAAATACCCTCGTCATACAGCTTTAATTCTGTACTTGGGAGAGAGATAGCATGGCCAGGCACTTGCCCTGTGGCCAGACAGGGACTCAGGACTACAATTTGATATTTTGTAGGTATGCCAACATAACTGGCACCAGTTTTCTTTCCCAGAATATTAGGGAAGGGAAAGAGTTGTCGTCCGCGCAATACTCCCTTCGCAGTTTCTGAATTCAAGCCTTTGACTCTTGTGGTTTTCCCATATGCATGTTCATGTTTCCAGCATGCCTTCCATCCATCTCCCTACCACTGCATAGCCCCATGACAGACAAGCTGCTTTTGTGCAACAGCTTCCCTATCAAATGTGTTGGGCTTTGCAGGAGAGCACGCAATTTTGTCCCTGGCTTTTTTCTTCCCTGCTTCCCGCCCCAAACCAGCAGGGTGCTGACTAGGAAAGACCGAAGTCTATACAAGCGGCGGCATTGCTTTTCCGTCACTCACAAGACACTTACACCAGAAATCCACTTGCTGAAAGCTCTTGGTCATGATCAAGTCCCGTTTCCCTTTCAGTTTCTTGGGCTCCACCTCCATGGACTGCGGGTCAGGCCTTCCAGAGCTGGGGAGGGAACAACAGACAGACAACATTAACCTACCAAGATGTTGGGACTGCACACAGAGAGGAGCAGAGGCAACAGAGTCTGAACAACTCTCTTAGTCCCCACTGCAGCAGAGAAATGGTTCAACCTGCCATCCAACCTGCCAAAAGCTGGTACCTGAGATGGCTTAAGGCTAAAGCCTACAGCAGGTAGTGGCTTCAGCTAGAGCACCTCCATGCACGGCACACACCTGGCACATCCCACACCGGGCAGAAGAGTGGCAGACGGGACTCCCACCAGCAGAGAGGCAGCGCAGCTCTGCTACAGCCCGGGAAATGCGCTGCTCAAAAGCAAGGCACAACCCTCAATGCATGCCAGTGCCGCAAGGCCTGATGTGAACTAGCACGTGTAGCAGACATGTGCCTAGCAGATGAGTAGGTGACCACCCCGTCATACACTGCAAGGCGGACCTTGCAAGGGAGGGTTTTAATAACTTTGAGAGGTTCAAGTGTATCCCTCAAAACCACTTTAAGCTGTGGGGGGAAGTGGAGAGAAGGGGGTTAGAGTACATCGGACCGAAGCTCAGCCACATACCAAGGCCGTCCATACTCCTGGTCCCGGCGTGGAGAGCAGGCCTCTGTTTTTATTGTCACCATCTCCCCTAAGGAAGCCTGGGTCTGGATCAAACAGTCCTTCAAGTTTTCACTCATGTTCTGAAAAAAAATGAAGGGAGGGAGCAGAAGAATGAGCAGCCAGGAAATCACAGCCTTCCTCCCCCAGGCCACGATGCAGCCAGCAGAGCAGGCTCCCTCCCGGCACCAAGAGCCACCATCGTGCGCCGGGGCACCTACGCGCACAGGTAGGTGGAAACCCCTTCCCGCGCCAGGGAGGAAAGAACAGTTCAGTCGCAGGTCAGGTGAAGAGCGTGAGATACCACGGAGAAACCTGAGGCACGGGGAATCTGAAGTATGCTCCACAGCACCCATTAAAAATGTTGCGCATGGAATTTAACACGGATGGGTGGGATGTGTTATAGGAACACGGAGCACCATTACTTCAGAGTAGGTCTTTCGGGACAGAATCACAAGAAAAAGGAACGCAGGTCGTGGCATGAACCAGGATCCATCTACAAACATAACATATGCCAGTCTCTACCTGGGAACAGAGCGTGGTGTACTACACCCCAGCAGACGCAACTTTCCGTGTGCTCCTGACACCTCTGACAAACAGGTAAGTGCCTACAGTGCCCTGCAGGACTCCACCAAAATTGCACAACTCATGCTCTCCATCTTCCTGTCCCTTGCGATGACTAGAGCTGACCTACCACCACCCTTCTGGCACGCAAGCCACTATAGTGAAAATGCTTCTCCCTCAGCTCAACACAAGAGCCAGGAACCACTTAATGATGTCTAAGGACAGCAAGCTCTAAAACGCTAACACTTCCCTCCTCCCCCCACCATGGGACGGTGCCGAAGAGAAAATACTGATAAGGCAAGTGATGATAATTTGGAACTGAATTTAATTAATATTAAGATTTTTGGAAGGGCCACTAAGCTTCAGAGCATTCCAGCTTGAGACAAGGAATAAAGCAGAGCGCCGCTCATCTCTTCATTGCATTTGTCTTAAGAGACTTCCTCCAAGGCACACAAACTGGCTGCTCTCAGGCAGATCGGACAGACTTCACAGATGCTCCCCAAAAAGTCACCTGTGATCCCACTTCCCATGTCCGCTGCCCGATGGCACACTCTGTTACGCTGCATACTCGCAGTGCCCGACGGAGGGGCCTCAGCAGCTGAGCAGACCCCTTCTGTCAGGGGAGCTGATGGAAGAGCCCATCCCCATTGCGACTCAGCTCTGGGCATCCCGAAATTCATGTTCTGAGGTCACAAACCCCTGAAGACAGGAATTTTCTTATTTCACATGTGCTTGCGCAGGACTGAGCACCATGTAAGTCTGGTCTGCATTTGTGCCCTGTTTACAGCAAGAAGGAATGCTATTCCCAGCCTCTGTGGCTCCTCTTTGTGTCAGGGGACAAATGATTAATTTTTCCAGCCCAGCTTCTCTTATGCCAATGTGCAGCCTGAAAGACTTTTATCAAGCCTGTATCAAGGAAGCACTAGTTAATATTCATATAGTGCTCTGAAAGCAAAGCCTCAGCGTAAGTCCAACTAGATACATGCAAACACACGCACTATTAAGCCTTTACAAGACGCCCAAAACAAGACACATTTTCTTTCAAAATTACCACAGCCAGTCAGAAGGAAAGCGATATTAAGGGCTAGGAGGGGCTCATTATTTTGGCAGGCTGAGCCCCTGGTCTGCGCTCTCCAGAGTGAAAGGGAAGCTCTCCCCATGCACCGGCTGGTGCTGGAGGCCCAGGCTACCTGCCCTTCCCAGAGGAGAAGGAAAGGTCTTTCCTGAAGTCTGCAGTAAAGCAGCTCAGGAGGGAAAAAGCAGCAGCTGGGGCAGGGGGGGAAATATTAAAAAACAAGAAGAGACGGGTGCTGCCCCAGAGCTGTGGGGCCTGCGCTGGCGCAGGAGAGGCGGATGCTGGCTGTGGGGCAGATGCTCTCGGTCAGAAAACCCGCTTGTTTGGGAAGCCTGGCGTACAGGCACCTGGAGTTTTAACACCCACAACCCCCAAGGCTTCAGTAGGAAGAGATGCAGACATCTGTCTCTGAAGAGACAATGGCTTTTCCTTTCCCACTCTTCCCTCATGGAGACTCCTCCATTACGGAGCGAGAGAGAACCTGTGACGGCGCAGTCTGACCTCCCGCGCAAGGCAGGCCACTGCACTTCCTTCAGTAAACTCCTGGTTAAACTACAGCGTACCTCCAACAGGAAAAAAAAAAAAAAAAAAAAGAAGAAATCCAGTGTTTATTTTACACACAGAGCTCCTCATTTTACTGTATGGCACATTTTGCAGCCCTTCCCTCTCATGGTCCTCCCTGAACTCCTTCCAACTTATCAGCAACATTCCTGCGCAGCACCGGCTGCAGCACTCCTGCGCTGATGGGAGCAGTACCTTGCACCGAGATAACGCCCTCCCTGCCCCTGCTCAGGATTTCCATGTTTCCGTCCAAGTACCGCATTTAATTTCTAGCCACTGTGCCCAACTGGGGTTTTGCGTTTGGTGAACCGCTGTGCTGCCTTAAGAGCCATAGCTCCTGCAACAGCCCCCAGGCCACCGTGCACCCCCTGCCTGCTCTCCTACCTGCTCTGCGACTAGATGCCCGCTTTTAAGACATTCACACAACTCCTTGCTGTCTCGCCCAGCATACATGCGAGCACAACTCCACCACTAACTTGTCTCTTTTCATTACTTGCGACTCTCCCAGACTTTTTGTTGCCCACAAACATAATGCAAATTAACTTTGTGTTTTCTTCCAGAACACCAACAAACTTAGAATTATAGAATCATTTAGGCTGCAAAAGATGTTTAAGATCATAGAGTCCAACCGTAAATCTAACACTGCCAAATCCACCACTAAACCATGTCCCTAACCCGTCTTTTAAATACCTCCAGGGATGGTGACTCAACCACTTCTCTGGGCAGCCTCTTCCAATGCTTGATAACCCTTTCAGTGAAGAAATTTTTCCTAATATCCAACCTAAACTTCCCCTGGTACAACTTGAGGCTGTTTTCTCTCGTCCTATCTCTTTGTTACTTGGGAGAAGAGACCAACACACACCTTTTGATTAGGATCAAGCAAAAAAAAACCAAAAACAATTCCCAGCTGACACTACTAGAAACACACTATCAGCAATGGCTCTCCTTTTGCTGTCACACTGTGACCTTTCTTTCATTTAGTCAGGTTTTTGTTTATTCATAGATTCACAGAATAGTTTGGGTTGGAAGGGACCTTTAAATATCATCTAGTCCAAGCCCCCTGCAATAAGCAGGGACATCTTCAACTAGATCAGGTTGCTCAGAGCCCCATTCAACCTGACCTTGAACATTTCCAGGGATGGGGCATCTACCACCTCTCCGGGCAACCTGTTCCAGTGTTTCGCCACCCTCATCATAACAAAATTTCTTCCTTATATCTAGTCTGAATCTACCCTCTTTCAGTTCAAAACCACTACCCCTTGTCCTATCACAACAGGCCGTACTAGAAAGTCTGTCCCCATCTTTCTTATAAGCCCCCTTGAAGTACTAAAAGGCTGCAGTAAGGTCTCCCAGAGTCTTCTCTTCTCCAGGCTGAACAGCCCCAACTCTCTCAGCCTTTCTTCATAGGAGAGGTGTTCCAGCCCTCTGATCATTTTTGTGGCCCTCCTCTGGACCCGCTCCAACAGTGCGTGACACATTGAATCGTTCTCGCTGCTTATGTCGATGACCTGTGGCACAACTACAGTGCATTAAGCATGCAAGACATACTAACACTTTTACCTTTATTAGGCAAAATTACAGCAACATCAGGAAATCATGCCACATTAGAAAAGACCTATTTCAAAAAAATCTGTACAGACTGGTTATTACAATTAACACCCCCTTAAATCATGACCAATCCAATCCCTATCAGCTATTACGTTATTTTACTGGAAGCCAACATCAGACTGCAGGTAGCCTAGTATTCTAGTTTGCCCAGGTTAGACTTGATATTTTCAAATAATTAGCATTTATGGCCCAGAGAACGTTGCTCAGCCAGCCCTTTTAAAATTCCTGGATGCAAGTTAGCCAGAACAGCAAACTTAAAAATGCACTGCTGTAGTAGCTGCTGTTTGGTCACCTCCCAAGCTACTGCTACAACAGAGCGCATTACGCTGCTGCTGTAACTGGTACCATTATCTAGCTTTTCCGCCAGCTACAAGAAAGAAACATTCGACATTTCTCCAGTTCCAGGCATCAGTAGGTGACTGTGCTTTTAAGACTCTTCTAGCTTCTGATGTATTTAAAGCTGCTTTTAATTTTTCCTAATTTCATTGCCCATTAGTTTCTCTTTCTTGCCCTTTCTCCTCCTCCTTTAGTTTTCCACAACTACAAGAGTCTAGTTCATACTCAGCACCTTTCGCTCCCTCCACTTCATTAGGGCTTTTTTTTGGCAATTTTTCTAGTTGTCTTTGTTCTAACACCTAAATACGAAGATCCTCTGAAGATTTCAGATGATGTGGAGAAGCACCATGTAAGCATAAGCAGAGCAGGCTCCTTGGTTACTGCTGAAGGTATTCCCAGGGGGTACTCAGCCTCTCATGTGCATGTCCCTCTGGCCATCAGGACAGTCAGTCTTCCCCATGTCAGTCTGCACACAGCCTACTGCAAAGTCCTAGCAGCATGTCAGAGAGGACAATCCCTAGGTGAGATGGATGCTGTGAAGATCCAGGTGCTGTCTGCACACAACATCAAGTCCTTTGTACAGCAAAGGCAGTTGTGGTATGAGGCACGATGCCCCTCAGCAGGCCCAGGACACCAGCGTGACTGCTACAAATCCCAAGAGGCATCTCCGGGTTCACAGTGCCACATAACATATCCCGAAAGTAGGCAAGGATCTGTCATGTTTCTGCATGACACATGTTAAGATCTCCAGTGACTTTACCATGTTGCTCACAATCAGGGAAGTAGAAAACACAAGAACATCTGAGCTGTTAATCTCTAATGCAGGAATAAAACATCTAAATGGGGTTAAGCATGAACGAACCTGTGAATTCCTGTCCTCAAGTATGCCACCTTTATCACTCCCCCTCTTGTAGTTAGTAGTTAACAGCCACAGACTCTTATCTGCGTGGATCAGCCTCCAAAACAGAGCTTTAATTTTACATTTTACTGGCACGTTTCCCAGATTGGGACATTCTTGCATGTGAAACAGCCATATAGGAATCCATCCCCTCCTCAGCACACAGCTCCTTCACTCAGTTGCTCACTGCCAGCCTTCTGGAGGTCATCCCCTCTTCTTTTAAGAAAGATCTTGCGTAGCTTGTACCCCATTTTAGTTTTGAAGTGCAGACCCATGGTGAAAGATGGACTTGAATTCATATGCTTTTTCTACAGTTGCATATTATTACCAGAAATAGTAATCCAGAACAGTCAGCTACTGACGAGCCGAGTAGGGGGAATAAAGCACAGCATTCAAGGCTCCGAGCTCCCCCCTAAACAGCCACGAAAGACCCAGGCTGACTGTTTTCCCCGAGGTGAATTCCCTTACCAAGGTCCTCGGCCATGCCAACCATTTCAGGCCACTTTATGAAGTACCAGCTGGCTACACAGCTCATGCTCGCAGCCAATGCAAACACCGAGAGATCCCACGAAATAAGAGGGAAAACCAGTTTGCTCAGAGGAGGACCACTGTTCACAGACAGACACTAACCCCATGCTCCAGTGGGAAAATGGCTTTTGCCTTGACAGTTGCCACAGCACTGGCTTGACTTTCCCCCCCTGAAGTAAGACGTTCGTGTAGGCGAAGCTGTCCTCCACCCGGCGGTGCAGCACAGTAGCATGCCAGCATGGTGAAGGCTGGTGGCAGAGCAAGACTTGATGACCTGCCTCCCATCTCGATGCAAGGCCAGGGCTCTTCCCCGACAGCCACAGAGCAGGGCTGAATGCAGCCTGCGCAGCTTGAGACAAGCTGGGGCAGTCACAAGTTCGAACTTAATCAGTGAAAATTATAGGGCATAGACCATGTAGGATTTGAGCAGCATGGGCTGCAACTAGAACTTGTTTAAATCATTGCCAATTACTCCACTACAGCCAGTAGCCATAAATTCACCAGAAGAGAAGTATGAAACATTTTATTTGAGTTTTGAATTCTCAAAACACTGAAGAAGGTCAGGACTACAAGAAAGATACCTGGAAGCACCACCAGTTTTGCTGCAGCTTTCTGAAGAAGCTTGGAGAGCAAGCTTCAAAACCACGAGACTTAAACCTGTTTTACAGCAGGGAGGGCTGAGAGTTCCCAGTGGCTTCAACGACTTGCTCAAGACCAGCAACTGACACGACAAACAGTATTGGGGTGCCACGACACCAAGTTCTCAGTGCCATCCCGACTGCAGACAGGCTGGGGACAGGGAAATTCCCATTTGCCAACCTGGAATTCCTCCTGTCATTTCAAGTGGATGTGAGATACTTTCACACTGTCACTCTTATGTGGTTCATTGGCAAAACATGTCATCAAAACCTGCCATGATCTACTTTATGACCGATGCATTTCAGAGGGGGAAGAAGGAAAAGAACCTCTGAAATAATCCTTGAGCTAGTCTTAAGTTTGTCTTATGGTGGCTTCTAGAGAAGGTGGAAAATGCTGCTGACTTTACAGGATTGGAGACAAAATTCCGTATTATGGTCAGCTGGGAGCATTTGCCCTTTGCTGATCTCAGAGTAGGAAGCTGGTGTCATGGATCAGCACAAGCCTCTGCAAATTGGCTATTATTGGGTGCAATTTCTCTACATTAAGTGTTGAGTAAGGACTCAACACAGCGGGATGCTGACAATGTAAAGCTCCAGTGCAGCCTGGAGTTAGCTGCTCCAGTGCAGCAGCAGTTAGCAGTTCTTTCAAAGGGCCCTGCAACCCGGTGGGAAAGGCTGAAATACCCAGCACGTTGGGATGCTGCTTTGAGCAAATGGAAAGAATTGCTTCCCAGGTTAATGGCTGTAACAAACCTCACCATCTTTGGTCAGGACTGCCAGTTGCACTTCTTTGCCTTTGGCTTCTTCAACATAAATATATACTTACATTTATAAAGTTAAAACAAACAGGCACAAAACCCCAGTACTAAAACAAGATGCTATTCCACCAATATTTTTCTCCCCAGGGACAAAGTAAGAGTACAACCAAGTGGGAGATGTAAGCCTTGTTCCTTAAGGCACTACCGAAAGGTGTTTGGATAGCAATAGTGATAAGCACTGAATAAATACACATACATAGCAGAGCCCTGGGTATGTATCCATGCAGTATCTTCTCAGCTTTCCAACAGTTTTCATCATTCTGTGTAACTCTTCCAATTTTCTCTACATTATTTTAAGATGCTGGCACCAGAAAGCCATGCTGACACAAGACTGACTCCGAAGTAAACATAAGGGTTACAGACATAAAACTACCTCATCACCCTGATCTATTACCTCCTCGTTTGTGTGTCCAAAATCACAGTTGTCTTTTCCAGCGAGGACCTGGCACAGAAAGCTCCCTGGAGCCGCCTGCCCATTCCAACCCCCACGTTTTTACACGGGACTGCTCGGGACACAGCCCCCCGCCCCCGTTGCAGATCACGTTCAGGACATGCCTTTCCAGGTTCATAACTCTCCACTTGTCTGCATGAAAGTGATTTTGTTTCAATGGGTCCATTTACCAAACAAACTGCATTACTCCATCCTGCCCCTATCAATAGCTATAATTCACCAAATTTGTTTCATTTACACATTTCACCAGTGGTGAGTCATGCTTTCTTCCGCATCACTGAGTGTCAGGCAGAATTGGCTTCTCCTTTCCCCTCATTTGAAGGGAAGGGTCATCGCGTCTACTTCTTTGAAAATGTAGTCTCCACATATCATGTTGCAGAGACTCTTCTGTAAAATGATCAAGCTCTAGCTTAAAATAGCTGGATTATAGCTCCCCTCGTCTAAGGTGGCAATGCCAGGAGCCTTGATCTTTTGACGCTGAAAAACCATTTTCTACGTTCATCTTAAAGTTAATCCACAAACGGTTGATTTATTAGTGTGCTAATACTGTCCTTTAGCTTAGAGTATCCTTCATTGTCCTTACTGTTTATACTGCCACTTCAGTTTATTTATTGGATGTTGACTCCCTATCAATCATGACCTTCACTTCCTAAGCCACTCGTATTCTATTGATATTCTTTGGTATTAGATATTAATTGGGTTCTCCTGAACTGAGTTAACTGCCTTATATACCTAAGTATATCACATCTACAGATCTTTCTTGAAACCAATGGTAAGCTTCTCAAAGAACAAAATCAGACCTGTCCGAGAAGTACAAGACACTTTCCATAACATCAAGTTTCACGCATGAATTACTTTATATTTACTCGGGATTGGTGTCATGCTACACAACCTGTAATTTCTGGGGACATCCACCTGGCCATTTTCAGAACCACCCCAACGCAATCACTCTTCCAGCCTCCTGGATTTGCTGTGATCCGCCAAGACTGATTAAAAATGAACATCGGCAAGCTAGAGACCTCCTCTCATTTATCTAGTGCTCATTTTGTTTCAAGGGAACGTGTTTTTTCCTAAGCGCAGCTGCCAGCAAAGCTTTGCTTACCCACAGGACCCATGCTATGCAACTCATGTGCAAGCCCCTGGATCCCCACATACAGGGCTCAACTTTTGGATAATCAACTTATCCTTTCCTTGCTGCTGGCCCAGATGGCAGCCTCGATGGCAATCAAGAGCACACAACTCAACAAAGGGAAGTTATGTTTGGGTCTGGAAAAGTTAAGTTTTTCATCACACAGATGCTTTCATAGAAAGCAGAGATGCGAATTTACCGCCTACATGACCTTCTACTCCCATCCGTGGACAGACAAAAAGGCTGGAGTGAGGAATCGCTTGGTAGGCATGCAGCAGGCTAGGCCACCGAGGTGCTCCTGCTCTTCTGCTGTGCCAGGAAAGGGAAAAGTTACTGGAGTGCCTTTAACATTTTATAAGGCACGCGCAGAAAATTCAAGACACCCTGGCCAGGTCCTGCCAGCCTCACCGTGCCCCTGGGACCCTGCCACATAGCACTCAGCACCCACCTGCTGCCCGCCGCCAGCGTTGCCCAGCCGCCCACCGCGAGCTCGTGTGAATCCAGAGGACCCCTGCATTGCACAGGCTGGCCAGCCTAAGAATTTCTGTGGGTGAGCGACACCAGTGATTCACGTATTTGAACATCGACGGAGGTAAAAAGGGAAAGGGAAGGGAAGGCGTGGGGGTGGGCAGGAAGCAAACCCCAGACACTACTTTCTAAATAGCAGATGTGGCTATTCTGGCTAGCAAACTTCCACTTTAATTTCTAACCCACAGAGATGGGAAATGATTCATGAAAAATCAACAGGATAAAATTAGCTGGAAGGCAGAGAGATAATTCATGCAACCCAACCGTCATGGGCTGAAGTGCCAGCACTACCAGCGCTGCCTGGCATTTCAGCCTCCGGTGCCCTTCAGTGACTGGCACCCGGCCAGCAATCAGCTCCACATATATTTCCTTAGTGTCTAAATTAGCCCCTCTGGAGAGCACATCCATCTTTTAACAAGACGGCCTTTCACTCAACACTTTTCTAGAAGTTCCAGCTTTTTTCTTTAAAAAAAAAAAAAAAAAAATTACCTGCAGCACTCTGTCTTTTTCTTCCACTGGTGAATGTTTAGTGGTGTTAGAAGGGATGGACTGACAGGACGGACAGGCTTGCACACACATCTGTAAGCCATGGCCAAGCTATGCATGAAATTCAAACTGCCCCACCGAGTCAGAAAGCTCAGCGCATTTCACCAGAGCTCCCTTTTCCTGCACAAAGCCAACAATGCACTCAACAGTGACAACTGAGCGCTGGTCTGCCTTTATACACACTGGTGATTTTTGTAAGACTGCCCTTAAATTCTGTCACGTAAAAAGCATGAACCACAAAACACAGTTTCACCCTTGATACGGCCACATGACAGCAAGTTTCTTGAACAGATGGTATTACTTACAAATTGCAACCCAAACCTCTTTACCCCAAAGTCAAATGAGAAACCCCCACCCCTCCTAGAGACCTCTGGACTTCAGGTAGGCACTTAGTTATTGAGCAATGCCCCTTCCCACCACCCAACTCAAAAGTTTCAGTAATCAACCATCACATTGCAAAGCCTCTGCAGCACCAATACCTCTAGGCAGGCAGTCTCAGCCGCAGGGGGATCCCCATTCTATCGGAACCTATGGGTACAGGCATAAAATAAAGACAAAATCCTGCTTTTGTACCATTTGTCCAGTTCGTGCCTGTTCATTTCTGTTGAAGGATGTTACGTGACAGTTCCTCTGGGTTTGTTACAGTGGTTTGACTCTAACTTGGGCTTCAGGACATGGCAAGTGGCTCCTTTCTTTTAACTTGTTCAGCAAAAAGGGAAAGAATATTTGGGGGGCGGGAAATGAGAAGGTAGGAGCAAATCATATTTTCATTTGTTCCTAAAATCCTACCAAAGTAGCTCAGTCCTTTAAAAGCACTAATGAACACCAGGCAGAATGAAAACAAATCAACTGTTCCCCAAAATGCAGAGGAAGCAAAAGCAAGAGCCATATTTATTTCTCCTCATTTGTACCCTCTTGCAGGCCATTAGGGAGATAAGATCTCACAGTACAACAGACATTATTCAGGGCTGGTAAATCTGTCTACAGGTTAGGGGCTCATGTTACACCGCCTGGATGAGTACTGGCTGAGCATGGGTCACACCGACCCCCTTTTCCTTGGGGTAGGCAGCAGTCCAGATACTCCCAGTGACAGATCTGCCAAGAAATCAGATATCCGTGTGCTGAATTCACCACCGCCACCATTTGATCTGCACATTCCCTTCCATACAGAGAGAGGGATGTTCAGACCCTGTATATCCTAATGCAACTAACTACAAAAAAATTTCCAGCAGAGGCCAAGCACTTCTGGTCCATTCCTTTAATCCTCTGCTCCTCAAGTGAATCTTCTACATCAAGGTATTGGGTTGCATAGAAATACCTGGTCCTCTACACCATGGACATTTTAAAAATGCTGATTAGCAGAAGCATGGAAATAACCCAAGAACTCCTTCAATTCCAGTCCAAAAAAAAGAAGGAGCATGTCACAGTGACTTCATGTATGCAAGTCACTGAGGGACTACAAAAGTACACCGACTACCCCAAGAGAATTCAAAAGCAACATTTCAACACCTGACTACAAAACAAGGCCTAGGTAAAAAAAACCACCCAACCAACCAACAGTTAAGTTCATCAGACCTAAAGAGGATATGTTAGCATTTGATTTAGTTGGTGCTAGCTCTCAACACGTCCAGGAGACACAGTAAGTGGATCCGTCTTTCTGGAGGTACTGCCTTTGCAACAGCAATGCAGCGTTAGCCGGTGGGATTCTGCACTGAGGGTCAGGTACTGCTGCACCCATCCAGTGGTCCCTCGCTACATGACTTAGGAAAAATTTCTCAAGGAATAAAGCAACTTACACACATACCACACACAAGAAAATTCTCTTTCCAATCACAAAGGGAAGAGAAATTCAGTAATTAAAAAGCTTCTGTTCTTCAAAAGCTGATTGATCTCATTTGAGCTCAAAAAAGATAATCCACACGCCTAGGTGTGTACACATGACAGCTCTAGAATGTATTTTATTGTTCACAAAAGTATGTTGATGTGTCATCAGTATTGATTTTTCCTTCAGTCACTTTCCAAGTGTTTTCATTAATTTCCTCCAAAGGGATAAAAGGACTGGACTCTGCAAACTGTGGCGTATTTAACAGTTGCGTTAGCCTTTCCAAGCAAAAGGTCTCCAATTTAAAGAAAGCAGCAGACCACACAAAGTACTCCAGCAGCCTCAGAACAAAAGAAATTAAAAAAACCAACAACAGCAAAATCCCCCGATATACACAGACATGAGGAAGTCAACGTTTATCCAAATGAAAAGTGTAAAGAGGAACATGCTAGGAGTGGGAAGGTCATCCCAGCCAAACTTACAATGTCTTTCAAGGAAGATGCTATGTACACTTAGTCTGCTCAGCTGTTTGAGTCTGCAGTTGAAGGACCACATTTAATTCCATTCAGCATATTATGATACAGTTTATATGATACATTTTCAAAATAAAGGTTCATTGTACTGAAAAGGAATGTGCTGGACAATATTTCACATCGGTTATCAGCCTGGAAACAGCTGATGTCCCTGACCAACACCAGCTCCAATTACCGGCCTTCAACACTCTGAAAGGGTGTTGGTGGGGAGCCACGGGAGCTGAATGCCCACAGCGCCCTGATCCGCACTCAGGAACCTGGAGCCAGCGCTCCCCAGCGCACCGGGATGACCTGGCTTGGGGACTGGCAAAGGATGCTCAGTGCATCGGCTCCCTGCTGCATGGCGCTGTGCAAGGCGGGAGCACTGCTGGCTCTCAGGGGTAGCTAATTAAAGCAATTCTAAAGCTGCCACAGGAGATAATCCCCCATGTCACCTCCCATGCACTTTCACCACTCTGTCCTTATGCATCACCCCCAGTACCCACGGTCAAGCTTCCACCGGCAAAACCCAGCCCCCAGCTGACAGCAGCACAGGCTGAGCCGCCGGGACTGCCGGCCCCAGCAGGGCTCGACGCTGACACTTATTTTGGAACAGCACTCCCTCCTCCGGGACAAGTCACTACAGTCAAAGTAAAACTAGCCTCGCTGAAAAGCCAAAGCCTAAGGAGGAGAGAAAAAAAGGGGACAGAGAAACGAAGCCATTTATCAGAGCGTGCTCAAATTGGACGACTTAGCTTACGATACCCTTCTGATGGGCCCCTTATTGGTGGCTGTCCGTGACCGAGGGACTGCACTGAAACGGTCTTCTGCAGTACGCATTACTGATCTCTCTCTGGAGGCTGCCAGTTTCTGCAGCTTAAACCTTAAATTATATGTATAATGTCTTTACCTTCTGACTGCAGAGAAACTGTTCTGAGTCTGAAACGCTGGAGTGCTGCCTCCCTGCCTTCCAGAGAGAGGAGGCCTTTGAAGAACAGCTATCAAGGATGCAAGCTACCCTGCTCTCACAAACAGACCAATGACCAGGAAGCACAATAGCAAAGCTTTAAGTGTCAGTATTTTTAATTACTTGACTGTCTCTCAGCAGAAACATAGGTTCTTGCAATTATGTGCAGAGTTTGGGATGGAAGGAGGAAAAACGCCAGTGCTAGTACCACCTTCACTGACTCTGGCAGAAGTCCAAAGCCTACATGGTGAGGACAGTGACTAGACCCCTAAAAACCTACACTGTAAACGTGATTCTAGATGCCAAGTCAAAATTTACACCCTTCACCTCTGCTTTTTTTCCCTCCTTGCTCTCAATCCTCCCCGTCTTTTCTATTAGCAATGTAGTGCCTATCACACGACGGGCGTTTTAAAGAAAAACTTCTCTAACATGGGATGCCTGTGTTGCCCTCCTCGCCAGGTTTCTTCTCCATCCACCTTCGCTGCTCCCACCTTCCAAAGAAGCCACAGGACTGCTCTGTGTTTTCCATCGCTCTTTGCTTGGCCTCTTTTACCTGCAAACTTCCTTCCTTTCTGAAGCACTTTTCCCTCACCTTCTTTCTGAAGATGCCACGCAGGGCAACACAAACCTGTCTCTCACCTTGTCCTCTCTGCTTTTTCTTTAGGAGGCTGGACTTGCTACTGGAATCTGCTTGCATGGGCAAGTTTAACTAGCAGGGATTCCTGAAAAGCAACATTTCACTATGCAGCTTTAGGAGGACCATTGCTCTAGAGGCTTTGTTTAAAAACACCTCCAGCAGCAGAGAAGAGGTCACAGGGAGAACAGAAGAGCCTGTGAAATTAAAGCCCTTTTTACTCCACTACTGTAGAGAGGTCAGTGCAAGAGGAGGCACTAAAACTGTCTGCAGCTGCACAGGAGCTCTGGTCCAAGAAACCTCACCCTGTACGACAGAGCTTCAGGCAGGAGTGCTGTACAGAAGCGCGTGCAATGAAATACACCACAAGCATGACAACAAGGGGCGAGACACGGAGCAGGAAAGCTAGCACCCCACGGCAGGGCTGCTCAGCGGCAGGCTGGGAGGAATTCTGCTACTTGCTCGATGCCAGCGGACGTTGCACGTGCCCACCCCCCTTCGCTGTCACTGAGGCGCTGCCTGTGCCTCAAGCAGCTCTCAGCCCTGGGGGGCAAAGGACCTGTGCTCAGGTGAGAGCCCAGATGAGAGAACTCAACGCTGACACAAGAAGACGTGTGAAGCCTACCCAGATGCACGTCCAACTGACTCCAGATTCTTAAAATGTCAAAAAGCTGCAATCCAAACTGAGGAAGAAAAAAAGCAGTGTTTGCTGTTTTGGCTTTCTCAGGAAAACTGGTTGTTCATAGGCCTCAGCTACGCATTCCCAACACAAAGTAGGCATCAAAAGTTGCCACCTGAGCTCACGCCAGTGTGAACAAGAGTCATCACTTCTTACAGCTACCCAGCCTCATATCTTCAGAGCAAGTGTTGGCAGCTCGTTTCTTCCTTCTGGAGGTCCCCCAGTTAATCTACGGTATTATTCTTTGATCGTCAAACAAAACAAAACAAAGCGTTTTGTCTTTCAGACCATGTTTAGTTTCTCCATGCAAATCTTCACATACATGCCAACAACACTGGATTGGCAATAACAATGTTAAATATGCTACTCTGAAATGTTATGAATCTTAGGCTTTTTGTGATGGTCAAGGCAGTATTTTAAGAGTTTTGGAAATGGGTAGTAGGACTTATAGCAAGAGAGAAGCCCTGCTAATAGCAACTTTAAATAAATAGGTAAAAGCACATGCTTCTCTTACATAAACGGACATGGGGGGAAAAAAACTGCAAAAACCACAAGCTTTGCTTGTGAATTAACCAGCACGAGACAGAAGTTACAAAACGAAAAAAGACTATTAAAAAAAAAAAAAAAAACAGAAGGATAAAGCATACATGGTACTCTTTATAAAAAGACCAAAGACCTCTCTTGCCTGGGCTTGTCACTGTTCTCTTCAGTATACATACTTTACTCCGATTCCTGGCTCAGGGTGGCAACTTCCACTCACTGCAATGCTTGCAGTCCCCAGATCACAACACCAGCCTGCTGCAGCGGAGCAGCCCTCCTGCTTCAGGCTCCTCTTGCAGTGTTCATGGACACAACCTTACCCCCCTCCTACCCATTTTGAGCAGGTCCATTACTTTCCGGCAAGCCCTACAAGCAAACAACAGGCCCCCACCCCATCCCAGTAAGACCGACCTTGCCTTAGTATGTCAGAAATAAGATTTCAGACAAGTCCTTGCTTTTGTCCTTATTATTTAAAACCAGATATGACCCTCACAATAATCCTCCCCCTTAGCCTGTCAAAAAAGCATAAGTAATTGCTACCAGCGACCAGAAAGGCTCACAATGAGAGAATCCCCCATAAACTGGCCCAGAAAGCATTGTACTTCATGCATGGTCCACAAAGATGCTGGAGGAGCAACACGCTGCTCTCCCAAAACCAGCAAGCTCTGCACCAAAGCCGGCACCGAGGCGGGAGCGCAGGACCTCCCTCACGCCCCACGGACAGCCAGAAGGAGCAGCAGCTTTTGACATGACCCCCAGGCAGGAGGGAACAGCAGCTTCCCCGGTCCTGCTACTCCACTCCGGTCAACTCAGCATCCAGCCAAGAGCCAGGGCAACCTTCAGCGTCTCCCGCTGCTACCTCAAATCCTCCCCGGTGAGCAGTTCCAGCTAACAGGCCTTTGCTTCGTTACCACAGTCTTTCCACCGGCCACACCAACAGCCCTGATGCTTGAACTCTTCGCAAGCTGCATGTGATTCAAGAGCCCTATGTCGCTCAGCCCTGGGGTAAGCTACTATTTTTGGAGCAAGAGCACCTTTGGTCAAAGCACCCTTTGCAAGAAGGAAATACACATCATCCAAATACTTTCATTTCCGATTGCAGCTTGCACTTGAAAACAAAAATGCACCATCCTCATCGGGGATGCGCGTCTATTGTGGGGTTTATACACAATACATTAGAAAGTTGAAAGAGTCATTTCCCTTTCCACTTGCATTGCTTTTAATCTCGGTGATCGCACAAACGGAAATTTAGGGGACACGAAGCCCAACCCAAGCAGCATGCTCGTGCCCTGCCGGTCTCACTGGGAGTCAAACCTCGCTGGCAGGAGTGGATCCAGGGGGCTGCTGGATATTTGGGGCTAGGGCTCCTTCGCTGCTCAACAAAATACCGCGCACACCTGCAGTGCCGGAAAACAACCTTTTCTTACGGTCAGGTCGGTATTTTTTTTTTTAAGCTGGTTCTGCCAGTTCTCCTCCCGTTAAGGAGAAGCATTAATCACTGGAAAGAGAGGAAGCAACAGCGAGCCAACGGTTTTGCCCATGGGCCAGCTTTTTTTTTTTTTTTTCCCCAGGGATCTGCAATGGGACACTGGAGGCATCTTCCTTTTCCCTCTGGAATACGCCAAAGGATAAAGGAATTTGGTTATAATGAAATGTATATATGTTATGTTCTTCTGGAGCGTTTGCAAAGAAGCCGCAAAGATTTAATAACTTAACAGAAAAAATAATAATAGAGGGAAAAAGGCCAGAAGATATGCATTTGGTGAAGTTTTGCCACGCCAGTCAACAAAGTATCCTGGCTAAGGGGTGCGAGGGCAATTCTTCCGCTGCCCTCTGCAATGGCCCCGGGAGGTGTTGCGGGCACGATGCCTGCAAGCGGGGTGCAGCTACCGCGGGGTTGCCGCCGCCACGGGCTTCGCCGCGACCCGCTCCGCCGCTGCAGCGGCGGAGCGGGTCGCGGCGAAGCCCGTGGCGGCGGCAACCCCGCGGTGAAGTCGCCCACCCCGGCCGAACAAGCGCCCGGCTGCAGCACCGCGTCCCGCCGGCTCCCGCCGCCCCCGGGGAGCGCCCCGCGCCGCCCCGCCCCCGCGTTCCAATGTGGCGCGCGCCCGCCCGCCCCCGCCGCCGATTGGCCGCCGGCCGCGTCACTCGCCGGCCCCGCTAACGGCCGCGGGGAGAGGAGGGAGGGAGCGGGGAGGGGGGGGACGACGGGGACGACGAGGGGAAGGGCGGGAGCGGCGCGGCGGGGAGCGGCGGGGACGGGCCGGGTCCAGCGCCGCCCGCCCCGTAAGGGAACGCCGCTGGGGGGGGGGGGGGGCGCTACCTGTGCCTGCGGGTCGCTGCCCCGCCCGCTGCGGGCACCCCTCAGCCGGGCACCCCTCAGCCGGATCCCCCCCGCCCCCGTCCGGGCTGGGCCGGGTTCTCCCCCCCCCCCCCGCCCCCGCGCTCCGCAGCCATTTTCGTGGCCACCTTGGCTACCAGCGGGGCTGACTCACCTCGGCGCTGCGGGCGCGGGGGGCCCGCCTCGGCGTCGGGGGGCCCGCTCCGCCCGGGGAGGGGAGGGGGGGGGAGAGCCCAGCTGGCTGCGCCCTCCCTCCCCGCCGGCCCCGCCGGCTAGTCCCAGGCGAGGACGGGTCCCGGGGCCGGGCCGGGCTCGGCGGAGGCGGCGGCGGCGGCTCCCTCCCTCCCGGCCGTGACCACCATCTTATTAGCACAGGAAATGACATGGAGAACGGAAGAGAGGGGCGTTCGGGGGCCGAGCCCGGGGACCCCCCGAACCGGGGGGAGGCGCCGCCGGCCCGCCCGGCCCGGCCCGGCCCGGCCCGCCAGGGCTCTCCCGGGGCCGCGGCGCTCCCGCCTTCCCTCCCAATACCCGGGGTGGAAGGCGAGGAGGGGAAAAAACATACAAAACAAACCCAAAAAGCCGCACAAAGCGGGGGGGGGGGGGAAGGAAAAAAACAGAAAAAGCCGAGCAAGCCCAAACCGCCCCCGGTTCCCACCTCCTGCTCCGGAGCCTGCGAGTTCCGCGCCGAGCCGGCGGCGATCTGCGCCCGCGGCCGGGCAGGGGCTCGGGGGGGCTCTTAAGGACAAAAACCGCCCGGGCGGCCCGCGGGCAGGGCGCGGGGGGAGCCGTCGGCCCAGGGGGCCCGGCCCGGCGGAGCCGCTGGGCTCCCCCCCACCGGCGCTGCCGCGGCCACCACCTGCCGCCGCCCGGCAGCCGCCGCGGCGCCCCGCGGAGCGGGACCGAGCCGCCCGCCCGCGCCGTCGGGGCCGCCCGCCGCGGGGGGACGGCGGAGAGACCTGCCCCCGGCCCGGGGCCGTGCCCCGGGGCCCCTCCACCGGCCGGGGAAGGGTCTGAGCGGCGGCGGGGCCGGCCCCTCTCCCAGCGGCAGGACCCCGCCGGTGCGCGCCGCTTGTCGCCCGGTTGGAGCCTCATGCCCTTCTGCGAGCGAGAAGTGGATGCGAAGACACGGTGTTTCCCCGGCGCGCAGGGCTCGATCGTATTTCAAATTACCCCCCCAAAAAGCAACCCACCCCGCAGCAGCAGCAGCAACAACAACAAACCCTACCCTCGAGCTCCGTGCAGAAATTACAGGCAACATGACGGATGACAAAAAGTAGGCATAATTTAATAAACAGAGGAAGCATGTCTCACCAATAAAACAAATTCTAAATAAAACCATCTGCAAGCATTAAATTTGAAACAATGCAAACTGTTTAGCTGCTTTGCCAAAAGAGGCACAGCGGGGGGGTAAAGAGAGGGATGGATAAATAGCCATAATTTTCCAGTTCCTTTGGTTGACAATGGGCTTGTATGCAAACAGGGCTGTGGTGACAATGTGCATGCTTGGATACTTGGAACTACTTCCCTTTTTCCGCAGCCCCGAGAAACACCCTTTTCTGCAGCCCCAAGAAATAAAATGCTTTCCGAGTATCCTCCACCCTGAGGTGCCTACTATAAAAGGATGGTGTGGAGCGGAGAAAAATCAGTGAGGGCACTAAGTAAACAAGGATGTAGCCCAAGCAAAACAGAGGCCCACTTCTGCCATCCTTGAGCCGCTTCCACTGCCATCACTGAGAGCTGGGAGGGTGGCAGGACTTCGGGATCAAGTCTTGATGGATCACTTAAGTCAGCAAAAGATAATTTGTCTGGCAAAACAACGAGGAAGGTAATCAACTCGGGTTCAAAACAAGCTTGCTTTGCAAAGGCAGCCAGCGTGGCACAGTTGATTATTTGGAAGTTCAAATGGGTATCATTCGTCAGCTCTCCAGCTGTGGTATGCTTTTTGCTCCCCACTTCTAACCTCAGGGGAGAAGATGCCTACTCAGAGGGTGAGCGTGCTGTGTAATTTTAGCCCCTCCAGTAATTGCAGATAGATGGACTTTGAGGCACTTGCACTTGCCTGGGAAAGACATACCATAAGCTGTCAGCACCTTCAGACTCCCCAGAAATATTGGAGATCTCATAGAGCTGCCCTAGTTTGCAGTTTCTGTCTGTGTGCCGAAATGTGTGAGAACACTAAACTGGCGGCAAGAACGACAATGGGCTTGTAAATATGATTGATGAATGAACCGAAAGAAAAAATAATAATTAAGAAAACCAATAAAAATCATGGAAGTAATACAAATGCACGCCGAATGCCATGCTAATTTGGAGTAATAGTTTTGTTGTAGCTGTTGTAGTCTAAGGCTGTAAGAGCAGGCTCAAAGGGAGGCATAAAGCTTTTATTTATAAAGAAAATTAAATATGTAAGTACAATATAAATAACAGCTATTATGTCTCCTTGCAAACACAGGCATGCTAATTTATTGGGAGGGAGTTGCCTTGTCTTTATGTGTGCCTGTTGTCTCTATACATTTAATAGCCAGGCAATAAAATCCCCATGAAGAAGATTTTGCATCTTTTCTATTTAGAAACTAATTACAGAAGGAACACAGTGCAAACTTGTACTCTCTCTGCAAAAATCTTGCCTTTGGGGCTTGCAAAGGCTCCCCCTTCCTCAGCAAACTGCCCCCTCACTTATTAAGACATAGGATTAATTTTTTTTAATGAGTGCTTCAGCACTTTTTCCTTGCATTCAGCCCCCACTCCATCACCCACAGCAATTCCCTTCTGTCTGCCAAGCTCTCAGGAAAAACTTTACAAACGGTAACATCAGTTAGGAATGAGGTAATTAGGTGTCAACTTTCCAGTATTAGAGTCAGATCTGTTCCTCCATGAAATGCTGGATAGTCTCCCGGGAGGCAAAAGGGTTCTTCTACTGACGCTGAGCTTTTAGCCAATGGTATAAAAAATTATGTGTGCAAAAGTGGATAAAACAGAATCCAGCTTGTCAACAACTACGCTTAAATGGTCTTCAGAGCTCAAGATGCTGGGAGTTGCCAGGTACCTCTGTCAGCTGCAAAGTCCAACCCCTCCAGCAGAAGCGACGGGACATATTTTATGCAATGAGCATGTCATTCCCTAAAAAAACCCGGTGGCTCAAGCGCAACACTGCAAAGGGGGGCAAGTCAGGACCCGTGCTGGAGGTGGGGTGGCGGGGGGCTGCCTCCCCTGGGGATGCCTGGCTGTCTTCAACAGGGTGCCCAAGGAAAAGTAGAAAAGCGTTCAGGTTCTTCTGCAAGCCGATGTGCGCAGCAGCCGTCACGTTACCGAATAGTCTCTCCTTTAAGATTGTCAAAATCCTACATAACCATGTCAATACCAAGAGGCAGGGGCCTGCGTCCCAGGCTTCAAGGAATGAGCTGCTTGCGGCCGGACTGCCTCTTCCTCCAGGAAAGGTTGCTCAGTTGCAAGCAGAAAGGAAAACCCTACTGCCATTACCCAGACAACACCTTTCCTGCACACAGAAAAGATTCAAATCATCAGGACCATTGCGCTGATGCTCTCAATCAGTGTGAAGTTAGCTGGCGGTTAAGTCTGTTAATTGGCTTTTAGGTTAAAAACACTGATAAGAAGCCACGGCAAAATTAGGGACATTTCTCTTCCACATTGATGGTTTGTTGCATGGTGAACTGAAATACAGATTTTTCCCTTTGAAAACCTGAAAATGTCCCATAAAAGAAAAGAAAAAGGAAATTACATGATTGAGAAGGAAACTCGTCCTGAAACCCATAGTTACAAATCACTGCAGCAGGGTGGGACAGGCCCCGAAAGAGGCGCACTGGAAGAGCTCTTTGAAGAGCGTGTAACTGCGCAGAGCTGCAGCTTGTGTTTATTTCTGCTGTACAATAGAAGCGACGATGACCTTTACCCAGCAGTGCTGCATCTTTTTCCTCTATATGTGCTATATGAATCTTTCACTGTTATTGGTAGAAGACTATGCATGCTTTAGCAATGCAGTGCTCTCCATGAATTTTATGGATGTCACTGGATAAAGCCTGATGAACCATCCCCCAAGGAGGCAGATAAACATCGCTGAGTTCAACTGGAAAGCAAGAAACTTCTGGGTGTGACCTTCTCCCCTTTTCTTTCTTCTCTGGGCCCTGGCAGTTGTGCCACCATCTGCTGAGCCCATCTTGAGAGCTAACCCGAGCCTGCTCACCCCCTGGCCGCAGCAGCTCTGGTTGCTAACAAGAAAGGAGGAACAGGCAGCGTTAGGGACAGTGGGGAGGGTGGGATGATCCTGCCTGGGGTTTCGATCAGTGTACGGAGCCAGGGAGCCCTCCCTGGGAATGCTGTAGAGCTATATGGCAATTTGAGGGTATGGTTTGATGATAAAGATGACATGATGCAGCAGGTAGGTAGAGCCACTCCAGCAGGCATGGTGCCTTAGGCTGGTACCGCTGCCCTCTCTGAGCTGGCTGGCTAACCCAGCAGACAATTAGCCAGTCAATTGCCAACACCAGCAAAAGGAGGTGGTGGGACCGTGCTGTCCGGGAGGAAAGGAGGAAAGCCGGACCTCTCCCACGGCAGCAACAAGCCACTGGATCAGCCTCGGCATCCGTGCCTCCGAGGCAGTGCTGGCTTTAGGATTTCCTGCTCTGTGGCGGGTGAGTGCTGCCATGGCTGCCCAGCCCCGGCTGTGCTGAGGCAGCTGTTTGCAGACCATGAACTGGAGCAGAGAGCTGAACTGGGTTAAAAATAATCCACCAAAAAAAGAAGAAAGCTGCTTAGTTATCGTAGTATTTGTGCATGCATGTGGATTGCCTTTTACCCAGATCGGCGCCCATGCCCCAGGCGTAGCCAGAAACCGTAGCCAGAAACCCAGGGATTAGATCACCTGCCCAAGACCAGTCCTGAAATCTTTTGGACTAGATGAGGCACACACAAATAGTGCCTTTTTCAAATAGTGGGGTTTGAGAATTTGCACTGGTGTGTTTTTAATGAATAATCAGAACTGCTTTTCCATATGAAATGGTCTCTCTGTAGCTGGCCCAAAGACTGGAGAGCGAGGAATGTTTCCGCTCACAAGCACTTCAAAACTCGGTGGTTTGTTTCTAGGCATCCGTCACATGTTTTGGCAGTCCATAGGAATGCGCACTTCTGTATATCACAAGCAGCTACCCTGTCTTGAGCCAAATAACTTGTGTTTAACTATAAAGCTGTCTTTAAGAAAGACACCGAGTTCTGATCTGAAGAAATCAAGAGGTAAAGAATTTCTCTTTCCCTTTGTCCTTACTCTCCTCATTCTGAACGTCAGCTTGAATTCTCTGTATGAATTTGGCTGCATCCACCTTCTAGCCACTGGCTCTTTTTATGCTTTTCTTTGTACTTTGATACGTTCTTGATATTTTCTTCTTGGGAAGATACATCTATGGTGTAGTCTAGTTTATATTTCTTTCTGGGTAAGTCAATAAATTGATCTCTTTAAACCTCTCAACAAAAGACATTTTTGCCAGTCCTTATATTGTTTTCCTGTGAATCCTGCTCAGTTTTTCAACATCCCTTTTAAAATATGGTTGCCTGAACTGCCCCTGGTCCACCTAACCAAAAATACACACATATATGCACATCTCTTCCTTACTGCTACACTTTCAGGATCACCCTAGTATTTTGTCATGTCATGACACTGCAAGTTCCTCGTGAACTGTTTGTCCTTTTACCCTTTCCAGAGCTGCTGTTACCCAGGGGATGTTCCATCACTCCGTGGGAATGGCCTGTGCCTGCATCACCGTGCATGGCGCTGCCCGCAAAACCCCTTTCTGGGAACGGGCCCATGCTTCTGACATCAAGCACTCTCAGATCAGATAGCGTAACACCTCCTCTTCCCTAGCTTGCTAATCTTGATGTCACCTGTGAGTTTTATCAGCAGTAACTTTATATTTAACTTTCTGGACACTGATTGACATACTGAATATGTTAGGTGTAAATACCCTTTCTTAGAAAGTCCCACCACATCACCGTCTCTGCTGGGGATTCTCCACTGACAATTTAGAGATCCAAAAGGAACCAGTTCTTAATCTAGTTAATGGGTGCATTATTAATATAAATCATGCTATTCTGGATTGATTAAAATGTCATCAGTACTAAGTTACCAGGTTTCTGTAATGCTGATAATATGCAGTTTATTCCTACCCTGGGGGACTGATTTCTTGGTACAAACTTCTTGCATTGGCTTCTGAGTTGGAGAGAAAATAGTTCTTCTCTTATACACGGCTATGTGGGTTTTGTCTGTTCAGGATATGCCAAATTTGAGTGCGTATCCCAGCTGCTCCAAAGACGGCTGCTTCCATGCAGCTGGCATAGCGGCGCCTTGCCTGACCCGCTCGGCCACCGCCTGCCCAGGCTCAGCCCCTGTGCGTGGCTGCAGGTCCGGCTTGGTGCTGGGTGCCGTTCGACAGCCCACTGAGCCGATGTGTGCTCCCCTCCAACTGCATCCCAAGTAGCAGGAGCCCAGTACCCTCTGCTCTGCTGTGCCATGGGACGAGCACATCACTGAGAAGAGAGCTGGGAACGCTTTCAGCTCCCTCCTGAGATCCTCGGCATCTTCTGTGGCATGGGGGAGCTCCAGATGCTGCTGTGTCGTTTGCTCAGCTGCATATCCTCTCCCAGGGATATTTATCAGTGCGTTACTAGTTGTTTATCTATCACAGTACCTTTGAGACTGAGCTCCTGAGCAGGGGACACAATTTGTGAGCGGCTGTTGTCGCTCCAGCCCACGTCTTGGAGTACACGTGGTAGTTTTGGGCCGCATCAACCTTTGCTGAACCCTCTACCCGCTCTTCTTACCAGGGAGTCGCAGCTACTCCCTGCTGCTTTTGGGAAGGCTGGGGGACCCCCTTTGCTGCTTGCTTCATCGTGAGAGGACGGCCCTTGTCAGGCAGCTCTTACAGTTTGACTTTAAGACAGCCAGACTGAATGCCTCCTGCACACATCATTTATTAATATTTCATTTTACTGGGGGGGGCGGGCGGGTTGCACTTCCACAAATGCTAACACAGTACATTGCAGACAGTCTGTGCTACGGTTATCTATTAGCTGTATGTTATCCTTAACAGGCTATTTTATTAAAATAAGTTAATTCAACTGCATAACCAGAGCAGAGAGCTCCAAAGCAAATAGCTCCAGCAGATTTTCACAGGCGGAGCCTCCGCCATTCACTGCTGCACCAGCGTATTATGTTACGGGCACTACATCATGAGAACTTGATCTATAAATCTCAGGATTCTCTTCCAAATTAGAGATGTGTAGATCAAATTTAGCTCTGAATTAAAGTTTTATTTAAAGTAACCAAATTAATCTACATCAAATAAATACTTCCGTGTGGTTTTGAAGTCCTAGAGAAAAAAAGTATTTTTGTAGCAAGCAATTTGTCGCCTGTTTTTTTGCAGTCCAAACCATTTCATGTTGTTCTAATGCATCAGAGTCTGAAAATGATTGTGACTGGAAGCTAATAATAAACAAAAAGCAAAATTACTGTCCAGACCTTATTGCCTGTAATGAGAAGAAAATTGGATATAATTATCAAACTTTGATTTTTTTTTACTAATCTCAGCTGTTGATAATAGCATAATTGAAGATAATCAAATTGTCTTGTAAAAAGAGCATTCACTTAAAGGGCAACACATTGCACTTAACTATAGTATTGAAGAATGTAAAGGGAAAACAGCCTTTAATTTTGCATTAAAAACAGGATCTGAAGAAAAACAGTGGTAGGGAACTACATTGTTGCCAACTCTCATGACACTTGGTATTTTCCTTAAAGCTTCTGATTACATGGGTTTCTCAGCTTTCATTTTAAAAATAGTGCTTTCTTGTCCTCTGGCTAAGAGGCTGCAGAAAGCCTGAGCTTAGGTACAAAATATTTAAAGATCCCTAAGCAAGAAGTAAATAAAAGGTATCCACCTTTTCATTATTAGTTTAAATGTCATGATTTTAAAGCTAGTTCTGGCTGCTCTGTGCCTGGCTTTTTTTTCCTGAGCTCTCCAGCCCGCCAGCGCTCCTGCCTAATCACAGTGTCAACCTTATTGTGTTCTGCATTTGAGTAGCACCTGGGTCATCTTACAGTCTCTACATCTTCCATTAATACAAGTAATAATAATGACTAACACAAGTAATAACAATGAGTATGATGCAGGGTGTTTTTAAAGCAAAACAAAGTACTTTATCAAAAGCATGAACTCTAAAAGTACAGAACCTGTTGAAGGTGAAGAACTCCATCAAAAACATCCCACTGAGCTGAAAACAGTGTTTCCATGGGTAAGACCTGCATGAATAAGATATTTCAAAAAATATCTTTAAAACAGATTCAACACTTTAAAAAATTTTCTGCCAAGTGGATTTTCATGTTTTGATGAGTTCTAAGAACATGTGGGCAAAGAAATGCCTTAAAAGTATGGAGAAGATTCAGTGGATTTTCCTACTAAGAATGTTTTTATTTTATTTTAAATTCCCACTATCAGTTTCATCCAGACTTGTCTGAAAATCCTTTGTTTCATGTTCTTATAACTAGCCCTTCAAGTGGGAGGAAAAAATAAGCTGGAGTTTTGTGTTGTTTCTTTTTTTTTTCCCCCCAATTTACTTTGTGAATGTGGTAGTACATTATGTACATTCCCTTTCATTGTTTCCCCAGTATGGGCATTTAGGCAATTTCCCCCGTTTGTGTGGCTCTTTCATACTTTAAAGAAGAATTGAGAAAATGCCCAGATCAGCCCACAAACCCTTGCAGGTATAAGCTTCTACTGGCTTCAAACTACTTTTCCAAGCTGGCCGGCGCCAAAGGTTTTGATCGCCCTTCTGGTGGACCTGCAGTGCTTGCCGTGTTGGCTCCCCAATGCCGCCGAAGTGAAGACTTGCCCACGGGGGCCAGACATCCAGCCCCCTGCCCGCTGCGGAGCCAGGGCCCACGGGAAGATCCCGCCATGCCAGCCGGTTTCACTGACCGCGGCTCTGGCGGAGGCACGGCCAGCGGGCCGCCCCGCAGGATGCTCCAGCCCAGCCTCCCGCTCCTTCCCGCTCTGCCGGCGGGGCTGCGGGATGGCTCCTTCCTAGCAGCACCCACGCCGTCGCCGGGGCCGGACCGCGAGTGCCCGTGGCTCGCCCTCCCTCCAGACGGGGCGGCCGCCTCTCCCGTCCCCGGCACCCGCAGGGGTGCGGGGGGGCCCAGCTTTCTCGCAGCCAGCCCCGACCCTTTCAAGTCCTTACCCCCAGGACTACGTTGCTTATTCTCCATATTCTCCTCACTTTCCTTACCGGCGGGATTTTCCTCTCGGCTCGTCAGCTGCCCGCGGGCCGCTGCCGCTCTCCCGCTGCCCTCCAGCCGCCGCGGCCGCGGGCGAGGCTGGGGCTGCGCCCCCGCGCGTCCGCGGAGCCGGGCGCTGCCCCGGGCGGCGGGACCCCTCCCTCCGCTGGGCGGCCCCGGGCGCGCAGCCTGCCCCGCCGGCGGGGCGCGTTCCTGGCGGCGTGCGGCGGCGGCGAAGCGTTGGCCTGGCGGGCAGCCGGCGCCCCAAAAGCATCCGCGCTCGGAGGTGCCCCCGCGGCCGCGCAGGGCCGGGCAGCCTCAGCACGCTGCGTTGTGCCAGCGACGGGCAGCGTCGGGGGGCTCGGCAGTGCTGAACGGCGAGCAGCGACAACCGGCCTGCTTTGGGGTTTATTTTACAGAAAGCAGGTGTAGTCATCTTGTAACTTCCGTTGTTCCGTGCCCCTTCATCCGGAGACTTTACTGCGGCCTTTCAATACTTACAGGGGGCTTGGAAGGATGGAGAGACACTTTTTACCAGGGCCTGTAGCGGTAGGGCAAGGGGTAACTGTTTTAAACTCAAAGAGGGTAAATATAGATTAGACATAGGGAAAAAAAAATCTTTACTGTGAGGGTGATGAAACACTGGAACAGGTTGCCCAAAGAAGTTGTGGATGCCCCATCCCTGGAAGCGTCCCTCTCTCATGGTCAACACGTACTGATTTAAAACAACTTACGCAGGAGACATCTCTGGCGGTTTCTAAGCATTTCCTTTTTGTTTATTTCCTTTGTGTCTAGCTGGTTTTGGGTGCCATTTTAAAAGCATGTTTTCTTCTTTCCAATTTATTACTTGACATACTTATTCCAGAGACAAGTTTTTATTACTTATTTCATTATTTAAGTTTTTTATTATTTGATAAAAATAGAAAATTTGTCAATTTCATATAGAATGCAGAAATTTCTTTTGAGAGTAAAAATCTTTTTTCGCCTTTGCAGTTGTCAGAAATGTGTGGCGGCTGCTGCTTTTAGCTTTGGAAAATCAAGAATTAAAGGCTGTCAGAAAATTAACCATTGGTTTATGCAGGACCTAGATTAAAAACAATTTTGTTTTGGGCTGCTACAGAAATTTCATTACCGATTCCCTCTGGGCCACTTGGTTGCCATCGCTACCAATAGACAAAGCATAAAGGAGGAAATGAAATGTTAAAAGATGAGTCCACTCACTTTATGCTCCATTAGGAACACATTAAGTAACAAACAGGAATGATCATGTTTGCCAAATAATTTTAAAAAAATATTTTAACCCGTTTAACCCCTTTAGCCCTGAAGACTATGCAGGCAGAATGGCAGGTTTAGTGCGGGATCTTGCAAGGCTTTCCCCAAAGCGCCTCCTTCACCTGAAGCCAGCAAGTGAAGTGTAGTATTCCTCCCACAAAGGATGGCGTTGTTTCTCCTACCTTTGGTCCACCAGCAGTGCAAATGGATTTGTGAACAAAGTTGTGTCTCTAAATATGGGGGTTTCCCTATTTTTCCTACTCAAACTCATTTCCAAGGAAGATATCTCCCTGAGGACGGAAACCAAGCCAGAGCGAGAGGGAATTGTCAGGAAGGTATTTTGGGACTGGGACAGCCCGTACCAGGGGGAGAACAATGTGGAGCGGAGGAGAGGGGAAAGAAAAGCACTGACAGGAGAGGGCGGGGTGTGGAAATACAAGTATCACATCGCAATGTAATGCTGAACCCTGCACGCCTGATCCCTCAAGCAACAGCAAAGCCTTCCGGATGGCAGAGCTGCAACTGCACACGTGGGCAGCTGGCTCGTGTGAAGGTAGCGTTAACTTTTTCCACGTAACGGCAACAAATCAAAATCTCTTCTCTTTTCAAGTTGTCTACCCTTCTTCTGCCATTAATCAGCTCTGTGCAAGAGCTGCTTGGAAAATTTGGGAATCTCCGTGCTGCAGTCACAGTGCTACACACGGTGCCAAGTGGAGGCTGCAGAGCTGGCCTGGAGCTTGCTAACTCGAGCAATGGAAAAGCCTGTGGCAACGCAGAGCCCAGCACGGGCTAATAAGATACCTGACAGCTAAATAGCTACCAGAACACCAGGTAGTTATTTCGAAGCTAATTTTGATACCTTTATACTACAACACGGTCATTTCTATGCCATCTTCCTTAGGAGCATCTCATATGATTGCCCATGTACCACAGGCTCTGAAGTGCTCCTTCTGGTTTTAAAAACAGGAGAGAGTATGCACCGTATTTCATCAGACATACAGTGCCAAAATATGGCAGGCCTGAACTATTCTATGTTTTAAGTTGTATGGTTTTGTTTGTTAATTTTTACTACTGGAGATGAGTTTGGGCAAGCCTTTTATCTATGGGTATATAGATCTGTGACGTACTTGGCCTTTCTTTGCCATCTGTGTTTCTGCGCGTTACTGTTTTCACAGTTTGTGCTGTCTGGAGCTCTGTTATTGCACTATTTCTCCAGCAAGGGGCATGGGAGATCTTCAGCTGAAGCCTGAAGCCACTTCACCGTGGCTTGCTGGGTTCTTGGCAAACCTATTTCTTGAGGTCCAGAGAGTGCATGTTTCTGTGCATCTCCGAGCCACCTAGAAGGACTGAATCAAATGAATACTCAAGATACGTTGGCAGGCTTCTGTCTGATGCTACCCCCATGCTATCGTTTATACCAGTTTGGGTCAAAGACTGGTGGATTTGGAGTAGATGTGAAAATAAAGTATTCCTCTTTCATTACTGTTTATGCATTTACAGGCTTCCTGTGTACTTGCAGTGGCATAGCACATCCCATTTTGTAAGTGTGTATCTTTAAAGCACAATTTCACAGACACTGGTACTGAAGGATGATATCTTTCCTCTCACTTTCTGAGCAGCAAGCTGACCTCTGTAGCCTCAAAGCAGCCGCAGTCCCTCTCAAAGCGGAGTCAGCGAATACTGCAAAAGCCCTGGACATTCCTGCTCTGAGCAACATTTCATGGGAGGTTTGTTTCAGTTTTTCCTTTCGTCGTGTCCTTCCAGCTCCCCAGTGACACACTTGCCCTGGAAAACATCATCACCAAATCCGAGGACACAGGCATGGGTTACCTGCTTGCTGGTTGCCTTCACAAGCACCATCAACAGAGTATAGTGTGTATAGTTCAAGCCTGGATGATTTTGCAGGGCCGATGGGTGACAGGGAAACTGCAAAAGGGTCAAGCATCTTGCCACCGTGCAGTTAGAAGCACCAGGCTGGGTGGCAGCAGAAGGTACAGCCTCAGCTGCCGTAGCAAGTTTGTTGGTGTGGGGTGGGCGTTGCTGACTGAGGGCTCACCCAAGACGTGCAGAGTAAACCACAGCCAGGCTGCTGAACTTCTGCATTTCTGCTGCCAGCTGTGGTATCCAAGACATGGTGTAATCACCCAAATGCAGATCCACAGTACCGTGTAAGAGCCTGTGCAGTGGAAAGCAGAAGGATTCGGCCAACAGCAGAGCTGGCAGGTCTGTAGTTGTGACTGGTGCTATCACTTCACAGGTCCCAGGGTAAATCTCACCAGCCCTTTTCCAGGATGGAGGGAGATTTCCTGTTAAGATGCTTTTTCATTTATCCTATTTGAACTTGTTTTCACCTGTCACTGGTTGGGGAAGCTGAACCTGCTCTTTGCAATGCCTTGATCCTCTCTGACTTTATACTACTCTTCTCTCTCCCATCGCAGTCACATGGTGAGATAGCT
The DNA here is from genome assembly GCF_047370975.1 of Nipponia nippon. Classification (NCBI taxonomy): domain Eukaryota; kingdom Metazoa; phylum Chordata; class Aves; order Pelecaniformes; family Threskiornithidae; genus Nipponia; species Nipponia nippon. The sequence goes on along the minus strand of NW_028262291.1, from coordinate 26,388,083 downwards.
TGGACCAACTGGCTGCTCCTTCGTAGTCCCCGAAAGGGCAACTTTCTGAGTGACTGCTGAGAGAGGAAAGACCGTGCAAACAATACTTATGGCAAGAGAATAAGGAGTATTCTGGCTGACTGATATTCGGCTCCCTGAGGGGTCAGACTGATTGCCACAGTTAAGTGGGACACATTTCTCACTCTAGTGGAGCCTCTGAAACGGAGGGATTTGTGTTGTTTACTGAGATTCACAGTGCTGGGCACCAGCGCTGCCTGAGGTACAGTAACTGCTTACATTTAATCTTTCCATCAAAAGCTGACAAAGCTTTTTCCCTAGGCCTGTGTTTATCTCTCCACCTGGAGAAGCTGATGTAACTGGTAGATAAGTCAGCCCTCATACCCAGGAGGGAGCAGGGAAACTGCATTCAAAGGGAAAAAACTATATTGTGAGCTTGACAAGAGCAAGTATCAAAAGAAATAGGAAGTGCTCACATACATGAAAGAGAGCAATGCATCTTCTCAGGCAGTGCCACATGCGCGCGCGTGCACACACACACACACACAGATTATTTCCTTGCACCCCTCCCAGTGCTTAGGAAACATGAGATTTTCTCTTTTCTGTGCAAGTGCATTAGCATATCTCTACATGCAGCCTTTTCAAGTGTCCAGGTCTTCCTCCATTAGCAACAGCTACTCCTGGCATCATAGAAAAATGAGGAGAGGACCATTTTCTTTCTCATGTCTGAGTGCACAACCTCTGCCTCTTCTGTGGCCATATGCTACCTGAGAAACTTTGAGCAAGGAGAGGGGATGGTCGCTATGGATTCAACCCAAACAGTGGGGTAGAGGCAGGCAAGAGTTAATCTCACCTGTTTGGAGTTTCAGGCTAGGCAGTGAAACTGAGGATAATCTATTTACCTGTATTTATCTTTGGTTTAACCAGTGGGCCCAGGTCCAAACATTCCAGTTTACGAGGGAATGTGCAAGGTCAGATACCTGTGAGAAGGGTGGCTGGGAGAAGAAAATGGTCACGCGGAAGGGTAAAGACCCCCGAGTGGCTTGAGAAACAGCCAGTCTCAATAACCAGAGGAAGTCTTAATAACAAAAGAAGATGTGACACAAAATTTCTGGCAGTCCCTAGAGGTGCTTGTGCATGGGCTCCTCTCCAGCCAGCAGAGACTGTGCACATTGACGTGGGCTGCTTAAGCTTTGCTTGGTAATAGGGAGCAAAAACTCAACTTGTCACCATGTCCATGTCCTTCCCAGGACACAGACTGCTTCTCCCGCTGGCTTAGATCATGCAATGCTTAAAAAGATCTGCCTTCTTCAAATTCACATCAGGAACATCTTGAAACAAGGAGAGCTTTTTTGAAGAGCTACTCTGGCGGAAGAATTGCCAGCTTCTCAGCTGCCCATGTTTCCCAATAATTGTGGGTCTTGCCAGTATCTTGCACAGACACAAGCAGGATTACCCACCAAGGGCACCTGCTTGGCAGGATCATGCCTGTGCATCAAAGACCACACTTTCCCTCTGGTCCTAGCAGCGCTCTGGCAGCCCGTCATTGTTGCACTGTGTGTGTTCATGCTCCCATCGTGCTGATCAAAAATATTGTTTTTCAGAGTGCAGTCTTTTCTCTGTCAGTGTAACCAAAATTTACCTGTGTAAATATGCCAACTTCTTCCTTATTTACCAGCCTACCAGGCAGTGGGAGCTGAGAAGTCTGCAGGCACTGAATTTAGGTTGCCTTCTGGATCGCTGCTGGAGTATGGGAGGGCAGCAGGTCAGGAATACACCTCTATGAAACCTCTTGAGGTAGTAGACATTGTGTTGACCATTCCTCGTTGGTGAAAATGCTTTGAGGTCTATCAGTTAGTGAGTTTGCAATGCAAGACATATCAACCCCAGTGATCAGGTATAATTTAGCCTGTTTAGTCGTGGGCACTGTTCCAGGACAAAAGCGCATTTGCGATTCTCCCTCCTCCAAGTGACTTCAGACACAAAGACAACATCATGGTATCTGTAATCTCTCTTCTGTACCCTGCTCTGTGCAATAATAACCCAGCCCCGTGCGCCTCTGCCCCCTCCTCTCATCCCTCTCCCCAGAGCTGGACTAGTGGCCTAGGGGAAGGGGTTGGGGACAGCCTCCCTCTCCCTCTCCTCCTCCCTCTCCCCTTTCTGTGCCATCTATACTTTAAAAGTGCTAAGAGAAAGACACCTCCCTTACAGTTTGCAGGCAATTCTCAGTTTTCCCTGATTTTATTAAAAATTGACACTAACTATCTAGAGGGGTCTTCAGAGAGCTTTTAGAACCTTTTGAGCATTATCTAGATGTCCTGATTTAGAAATATTTATCTCTAGCAAAGGATATTCAACAACTTTTGTTGTTAATGTAGAATAGAGTAGAATAATACATTAATCTCATGGGATACTGATATGCCATCTAGTTTCTTTCAGAATACAGAAGATATATAAATATTTATTGGATACTGCTGGGTTTTCTTCTGCAGGAATATTAGATACATCATTATCTTCGTCTGATAAAAGATCTATAACAATTTTAGGATTTCTTTTGTTCTCAGAACATTTCTATCCACATTATCTGTCTCGATAGTGTTGAGTCATACATTTTCCACTGCTTCTTCCAGCTCCCTTTAAAGCCTCGTCTTCCCTTTTTTATGCATTTGCACAGGTACTCGCAGACTCCCTATATTCGTATTACCAAAACTGTCTGTAGAGCTCCCCTCAGTCAGGGTATTTTTAAAGGAACAAATATTGTTTAGTTACTGTAAAGCTATGGTAACTTTTGTGATATCTAGGGAAGCTGTGCTCTTTTCTTAAATTGCCACTTTTCCCTTGTTCATCATTTGTTCCTCATAATTACTTTTATCTTGGAGGCATCACCTGTTTTTAAATTATTGGGTAAGGACTGTAGTCTTTACGCCCGTTACAAATTTAACCTGGTTCTGATCACATATAATTTGATGGCCCCTAAACTTTCATGTCCTCAGCTAAATTCATCCGTCTTCTCAGAACAAGGTTTCCCATTTCAGGGATATAGAGAGCGCAGGGTGCCGAGCTGGAGGCCGCCGTGTTCACCTCCGGCTGTGCAGGTTTAAAGCCTGATGCAGGAGCAAGGGCAGCCACGGCAGAGCCTGCCTAGCCCAATCCACGCTGTGCGGGCGTCCACGCCATTCGGGCAGGGACTGGCGAGGCCCTCAGCACCGCTGGTGCATCGCAGAGGAGGGCAGCGATGCTGCTTGAAGGTTTGGGGACAAGTTAGGCAGGGTGAGGAATAACTCTTTAGCACTCCCTGTCACCATGGTGGTTGAGTCCTTGACACTCATTGCATATGCTGCTTCTCGTAGCCACCAGCTGCAGGCAGGCAGTGCTTTTACTGCTCTCTTTGCCCATGGAGGAATGAGTCACAGACAAAGTGATGTGGCCAAAATCACAGAGGAAATCTGCAGCAAGGTTTTTTTCCCATTTCAGCTGAGTCCCCAGTCTTGGGCTGCATAAACATCCTCCCTAATGTGGCACATGTGAGCAGATATCCGTACATGTGGGTACCCACCGCTGCTCATCCTCCAAGGGAGCCAGCAATGCGCAACTACATCACAAGCTTCATGTTCCAGCAATTAAATTAAATTCTCTTTTCACTACGACAGCAGAGGATCTGTGCTTTCTCCTCCTGTCAGTACGAAGCCTAGTGAATACGATGAAGTCCTGGGTGGCTGGTTTTGTCGCAGCACTAAAATGTGGGATGATTATTATCTCGGGAAGAGAGGAGGAGGCCTAAAGAAGGTGTCTGAATTATTCAGCTTTCTATAACGGAAAGAGAGCCATTCTTTTCTGCTTCACAGTCACCTTCTGGAATTATGATGGGATTAAAATGGACATAAATTTTGGCCTTTACAGTTCCCTGTTCTTTGAGAAACAAAGGCTTGGATATGCTGTGTGAAGAAGCTTGCTAATATATGACCCAAACTAGCATTTGTTATGCTCAAGAATGGCTTAGCTTTCTGCCTGTGGTCTGCAGGCACATGGAAGTCCATGGTCTGCTCCTGTGGGACACTTGAAAGGAAGCAAAGGAAAACTAAGCCAAGGCAGCGCCTAAATTCTCTGTGCAGCTCTCTGCCCTGGCAGCTGAAGATATTTAGGGGCCAAAGATCAGGACTGATGGAAAAGCGCCAAACACTGTGTGGAAAGCACTGAAAAATGGTCCTTTCTTTGAGGTCCTTTCTTTGAGGATTCTCCTCCTAAAGAACTGTAAGGAGGAGCCAGTCTGTAGGGTTCTACCATTTCCTTCTCCGGAATGGAGGGAAAGGTTAATATTTGATGTGATCTGCTTTCATGAACAGCAAAGGGATTTAGAAGCAGTTTTGCCCTGCTCACCTCTTGCAGAAGGTGGAAGAAAGGGGAGGCATTTATTACTGCCAGTGGCCTGGAGACTAATAGAGGGGGATGGGGCTCTAGCAGCGAGCAACTCATAAAAACACCCGCAGCAGTACCAGCAATGCACTTTACCCCCTCCTGAGCAGTTTTCAGCCTGAAGAAGCTCAGAGTCATTTGCTGAGCTGGGCTGAGCAGCAAGGCAAGAGTGTTGCTGCCACAGTCAGGCGGTCGGACTAACTTCAGCAGGACTGCTCACCAGCGGGGGGAAGGCTGCCAGAACAAAGCCTCGGCATCCCAAAGGGAAAGTAAGAGATACACCAGCATTATGTCATCCTCTGCAGCTGGAGCACATCACAGAGGCTGGCTAGCGATACCCGACAGAGGTTGAGAGCAGAGTATGAGTTAGATCTCACACGCGGCTGACATGAGAAGTGGAAGCAAAATGTGGTTTCTTGATCTGGAATTCTTGGCAGACAATTAATTCTTGTAGGAAATATGAGCCCTTTGATGACTCACTTTTCCAGATCTTTCTTGTGATATTCAAAGCGGTCCAGGGGTTTATCCGCACAGCTACCATTGAAACTACTGCATGAGACATGACCACGTTCCTGGGTTGCTTTGAAACTTTCAGGCCTTGATTCAACCAAAAACCAAAACTCCCCCGTTGGGCAGCCTGCTGTGAGGGGGTGCTGTGGGAGGAGTGCTGCCGGCATGGTCCTCGCTCCTCACCACCTCGCTGTGCTTGGAGGCAACTCATCAAAGCACCAATTCCACCTCCCTCTGCTGCGCCGGTGAGATGTGACCAGCTCTGCGCCCAGTAGCGTCTGGCAGCGAAGTGCGGCGTTGGTGCCAGCAGTGGAGAGGTGTGACGGGCTGTCAGCACCTCCCGCCCTGGTCCTGCAGGGTTGACAGGAGGGAAGATGCTGTGCCCTTGGATGGGAGACGGACCCTGTCTGCGGGAGGAGGGTGCATGTGTGCCCACAGCCGATGGCCTCTCCTCTGCATCTCAGCTGCCTCCGGGAGCTCTGTTTCTTTGTTTTCTCCTTCCCTTCCAGGCAGGAATGTGCCATGTCTCCTTGCTGCTATCTTAGCATTTTGCTGACCCCATCTTCATCACAGCATCCTTAGGAGCCTCTTGACTCTATAAGCCACAGGGTTCAAGTCATTTTAACAGAGGTAATTAAGAGGTGGTGCCCCATGGGGAGCAACACACACCTTCCTCAAGCTCTGGGCTCTGGGCTCCTTCTGCCCAAAGCAGCAACTGTCTGTGTGTGTTGTGAGTGTTAGACGGTGGCAAAGGAGTTATATATCTGCAGGATCTCATGGTGTTAAACGTATCACACACAAGCAAACAGAGCAGCCTCTGGTCCACAGAGGATTTCTTTCCTAGTTAACCCCCTTTGCTCATAATCTCTTCCATCACTGGGTTTATCGGTTATGTGTCATATCAATCCAGCAGCCAACAGCAGTCCCATTGCCTCACTCCCAACAAGAGAAGCCTCCTTCAGAGCCTCCTCCTCGGACTTGCCCAGGTTAAATCCTCTGGGCAGAGGCCACGCAGATGTGAGGGAAGGGAGAAGGAGGGCTGCTGCCTTCAATACCAAGACATGTGGTGCCAGAAGGATGCTGGCAGCCTGGATTGAGTCTAGAGAGCAGCTGCAAAAGCATTTCAGGGATGGACATATGAGGTGAGATGAAGAGAGGCCAAGTTACAATGCTTGTGTAAGCTATGGCTGAGCAGCGGTACAGCATCCGTCAGCCGACGGACAGCAGGGGAGGAGGGAGAGCATCTAGCTGAACTGAAGGGGATCCTCCATCTGGAAATGACAGCACTAAAGCAGGGAAGTACAGGGAAGATTTAGGAAGGAACATATGGATGCTGGATGTGTGGTTGTGAGACAGTATCACAGGGATAAGGTGGGAAGCCAAATTTCAAGTAAGATTGAAAAAGCGTCAGAAAAAAATGAGCTGGAAGAGATAATCTCCCCTCCAGCTTTTCTCAGGGAAATAGCCCAGAAGGGACCTACTAGGGCTGTTTCATTTTCACTCCCTGACAAAGGGAGTCTGTATGCTGATGTGGTAGGGTTCCTCTGGAGAAGCTAGATGGAGGTTTTTCCATTCCCATCCAACACGTAAAATACAATGGATGTTAGTCCTCTAAACCTCAGGGGTCCCAGGCAGCCCTGCAGCCCCTGACTGCCCTACCGTCAGGAGCTAAATGCAGAGGAGGCCCCAGGACAGCTAGGACTTTGGAAAGAACATACACTCCAACCCACGCTAACAGTCTCATCGGCCTTGTGTACACTTAGGGACTGCTCACCAGTGCCCTGGGGTCCCTTGCCTCCCACAGCACCTCAGAGGGGAGGGAGATTGCGAGATGCGGTCTCTGCCCTGTCTCAAGTTCCTTTTTTGAAGTCAATCAGTTTTCCCATATGATCAGGGGTGAGGGCAGTGGCATTTTACCATGTGGTGATTTCAGAAACAGATGTATATGTTTTTGGCATCAGGCAGATAACCAAAATAAATCAAGCCCTCACAAGCTTGTGATTATATATTCATCTACCAGCACTTAATAGTCACCACAAGATGCTTCTTTGTATCTAACAGCTCTCTGCTTGATGCTCCCTCTCCTCCATCTGCTCTTGCATCCACTCCAGCACCTTCAGTGTGTGCACAATGTCTCCCTGGAGAAAAGAAGAGGGCATGTGTATGTGGGTGACAGACGAGGTTTGGGGCAAGCATCCTTCTTCAGGGATGCCAGTTGTCCTCCCTCTGCAAGTGCCAGCAGCTCTGGGCAGACACAATAAAGCTTGCCTCCATAACTGCTGGGCAAGGTAACAGCTTCTTCAGGACCAGCACAGTTCCAAAGCAACATCTCAGCAAAGGGTGGTGGGGCTATAAATACAGCTGGCAGCACTCGGTAGTCTTGTCTGGATGACACATTTTTTTTCTGTAGAGTTTTAGACTTAGTCAACAAATAGAAGACAGTTAAAAAATAAGTCAGTTTTTATTAAAAATGTGAAGTACATATGTGAGGAGAAGGGAAGAACAAAAAGAGGTTTATATTTTGCTCTGTTTCACCCCAAGCAGTTACAATTACTCTGCTAATTTTCCCCATGGTGCCATCCAGATCTAACACACTGTTCTGGCCCTGAACCCAGCAGCCTGCCTCTGTCGCCTGTAGGAACAGCTGTAGGAAACAGGCTAGGGGGAACAGGGCATTTGCCCCATAGGCATCGATCGATAGCCTGGTGTCTTCTGTCCTGGTCTCTGAGGGCCACCCAGCAGTAACTCAGCAAAGCCAGCCAGTGGTGGCATCCCCAAAAAGAGGGTGAGCAAACCCCTGAATGGAAGCGCTTGGCTGGAAGGGTAGTGCTGGACATCTCAGCACTGAGCTCAGCTCTTGTTTCCCTTTGAAGGAAGAGTGAACATCCGCAGTGGAAAAAATGGGGGATGTCCAAGAGGTGTAGGGGGTGGAGGAGGTGTGAAGGCAGGTGTTGCACCGCTCGGTGCTTTGAGGCTTGCACCCTGCCCTGGGGGAAGGTGCACAGTTCCTCCACATCCTCCTCAGGCACCCATCTCTAGAGGAGGTGAGTGCAGCAATGCTCGTGCTGCAGGACTGCTCCCCCTCACCTGCTGGGGCTGCAGAAGAGCACTGCGAGAGGCTCTCCTCCCTTGGCGGAGCCAGGCTCGCTCACCCCCACAGTGGCACCGACAGCCTGCGGTGTAAGGGAATGGGATGGGAACCAGGACAAGAGACAGAGCTGGGCCACGAGTTGTTGTAAGAGCAGAAGTAAGTTACAGGTGAGGTGGGTGAACCGTGAAGATGCTTCCTGCAGCTTGACCTTCTGTTGGTGTCTTCAGGGGCAGCTGATACTCTTTTTGCCTGTTATTAAAAAATGTTGCTATGGGAAACTCTGTGGCCTCTCCTTAGAGGCAAAGCTGCTGAAGCAGAGCTGGAAGCTAATGCCATATGGGAGGGAAGCCAGTTCTGCTCCAGGGGCTTCTTCCCCCCTGCACCCCATCAGGGCCCAGCTTCCCATGGGCTGCTGATGTCCCCAGAGGCACGCCGCCCCTCTCCCTGGCTCCCCCCTCCCTGTAGCCTACACTGAGTCCTGAAAAACCCTGCCTGCTGAAAAATGACATTTGAGGTGTAGCAAACTCAGCTCCCCTGCCCCCATCACATCTGCTTTCCTACACAGTTATACTGCACACAGACTGCTGCATATATACATGGGCCACAGCTCCTACAGCCCACTGGCCTCTTCCCTGCACGTTCACACACACACACACACATACAATGCCTGCACGCACACAGAGAACAGCTCATAAATTTCTCTTAAAAATCCTGTGGAAGAAATTTACTTTCATGTGGCAATTTTCTAGATTTAGTTTGTAGAAGGTCCAACCAGCCCCGTGCAGGAGTGGTGGTGAGGAAAATTCCAAACCCCTGCTTTCCACCCAAAACCTACTGAGGGAAATGTGGACTCTTCAGAAAAAAAAAAAACCAAAACCCCACCAAAACCACCAAAGCCCAAGCATTTCTATCTTTGAGCATAACATAGTGAAAATATTCAGAAACTCTTGGAGATCCACTATATCTAGCATGAGTTATTACTTGCCTGGAAGTTGATACTAGAGGCATGAGATTCAATATTCACCTTCTGCTAGTCATTATTCTCCAGTTTAAACATTTCAAGCATACAATCAGTGAGAGGAAAAAAACGCCTACTGACCAGTTACACATCCACAGTCATGAACAGGGATGTACGGAAGCAAAACAATCTGAAAAGAAATGATGGGCTGGAAATTGTTCAGCCAGACACTTAGGGAGAGTGCTGTTATTCTCAGAAATGAGAATAGGTCTGAACTGGAACTGCCGTGTCCAACATTCACATGTTTTAACCATCTGCCTTTGGGTTAAAGCATAGAAGCACAGACCTGCATCAGACATTAGGGGCTTGTTTGCTCTGATGGATGATACCTCTTGTATTTATCTGTTTGCAGTTTATTACAGACTGCACGCTCTGTGGCTGGGCAAGTGCTTGCTTCCTCGTGCTGGTAACTGCATTCTGGGTCCGATGGGGATCTCTGGGTGGAGGGAGAAATCACAGTGAACAAGAGAGAAACTGAGTTTGCAGAAGTAGAGGGAAAGTACAGGCGTGCAGGGGTGGGGAGGAGGTGGGTGGGAGGGAAAGGAGCTTCAGCGGAGAGGCAGGGAGCTTGCTGCACGGGCAGAGGTGGGGAGGCTGCTGGGATGAGCAGGGAGGAGATGCACCACTCAGGCCTGGAAGAAGTCAGATTTCCTTGAAGACTGTAAGGATATGGTGTGGAGTTTGCTGCTACTTGTCGCTACTTTGACCTTTACCAAGCCTCTTTCTTTCTTTGTGTTTTTGTTTCCAGTCTGTGTCAGCACTGGTTATTTTTACCTTCAGCACTGCAGAATGGCGGGGCCAATGCAACGGGTGAAGGTTTGTAAGACACTCTGAGTCCTTCCTGAGAAGACTCTGCAAAGGTGATGCCTGAGCAGCTGGGGTGCTGGCTGGCTGGTAACTGGTCTTTCCACAGTCCCCCACTGTGAGCAATTGCATCATGCACCACTTGCTTTGTATATTATTATTATTATTATTATTATTATTATTATTATTATTATTATTACTACTACTACTACTACTACTACTACTACTACCACTACCACTACCACTACTACCACTACTAATGCTACTACTAATGCTACTACTATTACTATTTTAGTTTATTTTATTGCAATTATTAAACCATTCTTATCTCAACCCACGAGTTTTCTTACTTCTACTCTTCCGATTCTCTCCCCCATCCCACCAGGGGGGAGTGAGCAAGCAGCTGTGTGGTGCTTAGTTGCTGGCTGGGGTTAAACCATGACACCCCACAAGAAGAGATTTCTGATGCTTTGTGTTTCCCATCATGGAGAAGGCCTGCCACCACCACACACAGTGCTTCTGGTCCTGCCCAGGTGGGTAGTGTGCAGGCTGCCAGCCCTCCAAAACATGCTTCTCCTGACTGAAATGCTGGATGATGTTTCAGGAGCCATTTGGAGGAGAGAGATGAGGATTATTAACATTGATGCCTGCAACTTTGTAAGTGTCAGAAGGCCAGCAACCTGCAGCTGGGTTGCCTGCCTCAAAAAAAAATCAAGTTACACTTAAGCAGAGACACAAGAAGGTTTCTTCCTGCATTTGTAGGTGACACTAAGCAGTACAAGAATACAACGTTCTTGTGTCCTAGGAAATGTCTGCAGATGTCAAGGGTCTAAACTAGCAAATGTTACTATGTTCCATCTCTGTAGCTCTACACCAGCCCAGCCATCACACCTGAGTGCCTGGCAGGTCTGACTACAGCTCTGTCAAGGTTTGTTGTTTTGCCCCTCTTCCTTGAAAGCATCCAGAGGTTTTTGTTTCTATGGGGTCTTTTTGTTTTATTTTGTGATGTGTGTTTGGAGTAGTCCCTGAAGCCTTGGTTCAGAAGCAGCCATTTCTTCTCTTCAGCGTGCAAGCGGCACAGCGGGGGTCTTTCTGCAGGAGCATTGGGATCACAGAGATGTCCGCCCAGTGTTTGCTCCCAGTCCCACCTGAGCTGGGAGGCTCTTTCTCTATGGCTGTTTTCTGCAGCACAGAACAGGGTTGGTTTTGCCCACCACCCTTGCCTCCTTGGCTTGGCTGTAGGACACACCAGCCTTCTGCAGATGATGTGAAGGAAAGCACAAAAGGGAAGGTTATGGAGTCCTGCTCTTTTGGGTCATCAAGAAACTAAAACCATGATGGAGGCAGAATATGCTGGGAAGATAAGAGTGTCACTGATTGGCACAGATACTTCCTCCAAACCTTGGACAGCCAAATCGGCTTACAGGTGAACAGTCTTGATGGAAAAGGATCTTCTACAGCATCTTCCAAATTCATAAATCACTACAGTGAAAGATTTTCTTTGACTGGCAGAGTCTCTGTAGCTTTGGTGTTTGTTGTTCTAAATTCAGTCTCTTCCATCCTTGTTTTTTTTTAAATTCAGATCTGCAGGAAATGAAGCTAATATTTCATTCCGTCTGCCAGCTTGTTGTTCTACAAAGCAGCGTGTGAGAATAATAAATGTGACTGTACCCTGACCTGCCTGGCAAAAGATCTGACCCTCTCCCTCCACAAACACACACACTTTTTGACTTGTTTCTTTGGGAAGAACATGCACAAAGCCAGATGAGACCAGGCAAGAGAATGAATTCATGAAGAAGGAAACCAGCTAATATTCCCGTTGCACCAGAGCTTTTAAATAAATAAATAGAGCAATTAATAATTAATAGACCTAAACTTCAAGTCCGTACTCTAGGCAAAATTCTTCTTCATTGAATGTTTTGCTCAAGCACAATGTAGGTCAGAAATTCAGATCTGGCATGAAGTAGATGTTAATAAATAATAATGGTGGGCTGATTTTCTCCCCTCCCAAAAGAAACATTAACTGGAAGGGCCATGTGGAAAGTAAAAGTCTGTATTTTTCTTCTGGATCTTATCCAATGCTGGGGAAAGGAGAAGGCTAATGCATGGTCTGTGTCTTTCTTACATGTCTTCGGTTCAATAGGCAGCAATAAAGGCATCCAGGGAAGGGCATCACAAGGCCTCCTGGGCCCTGCTTTGTATGGGGCAGGGAGATGGTCTGTAGGAGAGCTTCCTGAGTGGAAGAAACCGTAATATAGTTGGACTCACCACTAATCCCATCTACCATAACGCTTACTGCCTAAAATGATGGCTAACAGCTTCAGACTAAAAGCCACACAACACTTTGGTAGACCTTGAGCGTACTCGTGACTGAAACCAAAGCTTCAACATGTGAATGGTGTGATTCAGTAGATTTTGAGGGCCCCTTGCTCACTGCCACCTCCTTCTTATGTGCATTTCTTCCATTTTTACTTTGGAGAGGTGACACTACAACCTTAGCAGAAAAATTGTACAAAACTGAGTCAGGAAGGGAATTTAAACCATCAGAACTTTTTTGGTTTTCCATTGTTAATTTATTCTGTTTCTGGATTTTCTTCTGCTTGCCAGCTAAATTGCCATCCAAGCAACCCATGCCTCTTCTGGCTGGATTTCCTTCTCAGGCTTTACGAAAGCCTGTGTGATGCTTCTCCCTAAATTCTCCAGCCACATTTAGTCTCCTCTCCTGTCCTGCCCCCACTGCCTGCTCCCTGCCACAGCCTTGGTTTGTGTCCTTTCAAATTCCCAATCCTGACCCCTGCCTCGAGGGCTTTTAACACTTCCCACTCATCAGCAACCACAACATATTGGGCTGTCTGTCCTCTTTGCTGGTGATGCTGGCCTAAACACTTTGCTTGCCTGCTTCTTGCAGATGTACAAAGGTCTCCAGCTCTCTTGAGATATATACACAACTGTTTTCCTGAGCTTTGCAAGGAGCCTTCAGATGCCTCCTTACAAACCACATTTCTTGCTGTTTGAAAAGATGGTAAGTGAACAGAAAGACCAAACAAAATGCTGATGACAAAGCTGTCTCTTTAGTCAGTGGAAATGAAAGGGGACTCAAAGCAACTTCATGTAGAATTGGACGGGTAAATGGCAACAAAAGAAATTCAATGTTGTTGTTTTTTTCTTTAAAGGCTCAGCGCAGGAAAGCACTGCAACTGTTTGTACACTGAAAAAGTTTCCACTTTAGGTGTGTCAGATAGGGAAGATGCCAAGGCATCATCACAGACAGCTCAAAAAAGCCTTTTTGACCTTGGTCAGCAAAGCTAACTGTGGCAGGCTGTAATGGGATGGGAGGAATGTACTGAAACATGCCCGTGACATACTGCTGAGAGGCATATAGGGCTGACATATATATGTTTAAAAAATGACCCAGAATTTGCCCCAGGGATGTCCCACTTTGTTTTCTTTGAAGAAGGCTTAAAAGTGCTTTCATTTCATAAAGTATGGAGCATGAAGTAGCTCTCTGAACTTCATAAACTCTATTAGAGAAGTCATGTGGGCTATGATTTTATAGCAGGCACCTTCCCCACCTATTGCTTGGCCAGAAGTGAGTCTGCAGCGTTGCTTTCTCACCAGCCACGGCTGGGGCAGAGGTGATGGCCAGGACGAGTTGGGAGAGGGGACTGAGTCCTCTGAACACGCAGTCTCCTGACCTGGCAAGTTCGGAGGCCTGGTCCAGCTCCATCATGGGAATGACAGACGAGTACCCTTAGTCCAAAATATCAACTGGCAAATGACAGCACAGGAGGAGAATATGCAACAGTGATATCTTTTTCTCCAGCAGAGTGACTCATTCAGCCATGGCTGCCAGCTGGGGCTCATTAATTGCTTTAGATATTGAAGAGGCAGAGTGATCTGTGATTTGCTGAGAAAATATTAATTGCATGAAAAGATAATCACGGAAAGGCAATTCACTTCATGAAATGACTGTTTTGAGAAGGTGGCAGTTCTAGTGCTGGGGCAAGTGGATAATGCAGGAAGCGACGGGTGTTACAGTACATTGAGCAATTAAACACACGCTCCTGGCTGAGCTGTATTCATGAACTGAGCAGTCTGTGAATCACTTGCCTCAAGCGCGCTTGAGATTTCATCTCCGTGACATATTCACTGCCACATAAACACAGCCTCCGACACTGGGCTGCACCAGGGATGGTTTGGCTTTCAAGCAGAGTCAGGGCTCTGCAGAGCTGCGCCGGGGACCCACCAGGGTGAGGTGGTTACTTGGCCCCGGGCCAGGCGATGCCCCCCTGCCCTCGGCTGCAGGGGCACAGCCACTGCCCGGCAGTGCAGTGGCTGCCAGGGCCTGGGTGGTGTCCTCTAGACACCTGTCCCCTCTCCTGTGCACACAGGCTCTGGCCATGGCTGTTTATGGGCAGGTCCCACCTATGCAGGTGGCTGTGCTGTTGGGATGGGTAGTGCTGAGCACCCAGCTGGGATGCAGCGGCTGACCAGAGGGCTGCAATAGCCTTGCAGTGGAAGCTGGCTCGGCCTCTGCGGATGGGCTCCCACCGTGGCAGTGGGGTCTGGGCCCCACGGCTGGTGTGAAGCTCTGAGGGTGATGGGGAGAGAGTAACTAACATTTACTGCAGCACAGCCAGGGCTTCTATCTGTTTTGGCATTTGAGCCTTATCCATAACCTTCAGAGAAAAAAAACCAAAGCAGTGGTATACACTGAGACCTTACTTGGAGAGGAGAGGAGAGGAGAGGAGAGGAGAGGAGAGGAGAGGAGAGGAGAGGAGAGGAGAGGAGAGGAGAGGAGAGGAGAGGAGAGGAGAGGAGAGGAGAGGAGAGGAGAGGAGAGGAGAGGAGAGGAGAGGAGAGGAGAGGAGAGGAGAGGAGAGGAGAGGAGAGGAAAAGCTCTCTGCCAGGATGAAAACGGTCGCTGCTGTGAAACCAGGTGTCTGTGTCCCCTTTGACCAGAGCTGAGAAGTGCAGGACACAGCCAGGGTCTTTGCCTACAGGCAGTGGCTAAGAGTGATCCATGGGGGCACACAAGAAGCCCTCTGCTAACAACCTGTGTGTAGTTGGGTGGGTGTCCAGAACCCCTCTTCCCTGTATGGAGCCATGAGGCTTTTCTGCAGAAAGCTGACAGCTGAGGATGCAGCTAGTTAAATCAGAAGGTTGTAGGCAGGGAAGATGCTAATACAAAATACAAATATGAATACCTCTGTCATCTTGAATTATCTCCCAAATTAGTCCTGGTTAGACCCTCTTTCTCATATCTTCCTACCCCTCCACTTGAAAGTCACCACCTTTCTTGCACACCATCAGGGCTTCCTGCCAGCCCTGAAGCATCACTCTCTCATCAGCCAGAATTGGCAAGGGGTCACGCAAAATGTTCTCTCCTGCAGGGTGAGAAGCAAAGCACCCCATAACTCAAATCTTTCAGGGCTGATGCTTACCAACCCTGATGTGAACATCTGCCGTGGGATGACACAGCTGGGGAGCGCACCAAAGAGTGCTCTGAAACTGTTATTTTTTGTATTACAGTAATGCTTCCATGTGCAGTGAGACTAGTCATGGTAGCAACGACCCTAATCCAGAGGGCTTTGTACCAGGGACTCAAGAGTGACAAAGAGGCAGAATTACAGGGAAGTGAAGTGACTTCAGGGTGATAGAGTAGGTGAAACCATTGTTGGCCAGCAGCAGAATCCAGATTTCCCAAATCCCATTCTAGTCCCTCAGCCTTTGTGTCACTTGGGTTTTGTTAGTAAAAAATATTCTCCTTGCACATGGAAGACAGAGACTGCAAAGCTGAATAGGAGCCGATTCAGATGAGAATGTCCCAGAAGAACAATTGGTGCTATTTATAAAAAATGCACTCGTTGCAGTGTATAATTAGAAGCTTTGCCTTTCACACACAAATTGGAGATAATGACTCTGAAAGAAAGTGAAGGGAATCCAAACAGAACAATTTCTGTCCTGAAACTCACTTGCTAAAAACTCCTTCCGCTTTTCACCAAAGTCTCATCTGGAGAGTGTGCACTCTCCATGCTTCAGCTAAATGACTAGTGGGCCAGGGGTGTGGAAGCATCACAAACTGTTACTAAAGATTTTGTAGCCAAGAAGGTAGCTCAGGTAGGTAGAAGTAAAACCTGTGGGATTTGGATGCCTGTTTTGTGTCTGTCACACCCTCATAAACACATATCACTTTTGAAAGCCCCACCTGTTGATGATAAAGGGTTGAATGCAGAGCTGCCTGGAACAGAGGAAGCTTATAGAGCTGGAGATCCGGACTTCTGAGTTGGAGCAAAATGTATTTTCAAAATTTTTTCCATTTTCTAACCACAGAAATACCTTTAATTAACAGTTACATTTTTAAAATTTAAAATACTTTGTTTCCATAATGTAAACACATATCATAGTACAGATAAAAATGTAACATGTCATTCTTAATAAACTTTCATGTGTTGTTATATGTGCACACAATTAAAATCAATTAATAGCTAAAACTTTTTGAAAAGACAGCAAAGTAGTTCACAAAAATCAAAACAAAAGGAAATCAGAAAGTTGCGTATGAAACCCTTTCAGTCAACATTTTTCTTAAAGCTGACATGAAATATTCCCACAAGATATCTCAGTTTTCATGAGGCAGTGTTTTCTGATGCTGTGCTGTCACACTGTTTGTCCATCTACAGCTCAAAGGGAAGCCCAACTAGCGCTGCCAGCCTTGCTGCAAGCAAAGAAACTGCTCAGCAGTTGTCAGACTTTTTGGGAGACATCTGGGCCCTGGACCAAGGAAGAAGGGGAGCCCAAAGACCTGGCCCTGGCATGGCCCTGCGCAGCAAGCTCTCCCACCATCAGTGTGGCCTGGGCTGATGCCGGGGGACAGTGGGGACAGCCACCCTGATGCATAGAGCAGATTTTAATTAAATCCTGCCAGATGGCAAAGCTCTTGGAGTCCAAACACCAACTATTTCTCAACCTAGGCAGAGAGCAGCCCATCAAAGGGTGTAAGATCTCAAGTGCAGGTGGGGGGATTCCTGACTACTTTGATTTGCTATGTGAGCTCTCTCTTTATGAAGCATAAATTCATAACAATTAAATTATTTTCATATATACATTGTTGTTCAAAACGGATCAAGAACTGCTTTAAAAGCAGTGAAGGGAATATTCACAGTTCCCCTACAGGGTAGCTCTTTTTTACTCCTGTTTTGCTGAGAGATAAAGTGAAGTCCTATTGATCAGGGTAAATATCTAGTTTGGAGATCAGACAAATAGCCAGACGTAGAGCTAGAAATAGAAACCAGGAAACTTATTTTTCACTCTGTGTGCCACTGTGTCATTCATTCTCCTCATATGTGAAATGGAAATAATAAAATTACCACAGGAGCATTGTGAATTTTCAGTGGTGAAATGCTTTGGAAAGTTGCAAGGAAAACATTTCCTCCCCCCATGCTCAGGTTCTCATTGGCTCCCCTTTTCCACTGATCACAGTGAACAGGAACGTACCCTCAAGTCCCTTGTCGTAAGGAATTGTGTCATTTGTGTTTATGACTCTTACTGGGTGCTGTGAACTCCTGCCAGTCACAAAGCTACCCTTAATGAGCCCATCAAGCATCCTTTGGGTGGGCAATGGGAGAATCCCTTCTGCATGCCAGATGCACCACAACAGGCTGGCCTCTTCTGCTGATCTGGTGATCCCTTTCCTCCCTAGCTCTGGTTGCTCACCTACTGGAGACAGTGTAATGAGCAAGGCAGTGGCACTCCCTCCCCCAGTAGCTCTCTTTGAAATCAGAATATACACCACTGTTGGGAGATAGAATCATAGAATCATAGAATCGTTAAAGTTGGAAAAGCCCCTTAAGATCATCAAGTCCAACCGTTAACCTAGCACTGCCAAGTGATGATCCCTCAGCCATTGCTACAGCATCACAGCAAATACGGTTACCACAAGATTCTTGAAAAATATCCTAATCCTTACAATCTTTATTTTTTTTAAAGCCTTCCCTTGTTGCTTGGCATATGGTGCAGATTATAGGATTTTCTGTGGTCTGCACTTCATTGCTAGTCATTGTTCCTCAAAGTTCATTCCTTCTACCTCTGCTTGCTGGGACCACAAGAACTTGGTTAGGATTGAGCGATAAACGCTTTAAAAGTGGTTCCAACAGCATGGGCTGAAATTTGGCAGGCTAAATCCTGCCCAGAAGAGATACAGGCTGAAAGGGCAGTACTGGGAATATGGATCGGTCTGATCCAAGCAGGAGGCACCAACACTGCAGCCTTCTGCTGCCTAGGACCTAGCTAGAAGGACAATGCTGACGGCGTAGCCTCTGTGTTTGTAGGTGGGCTCCACATCCAGCCTGGGACTTTTTTTCACCATGCTCATTTGACCAGAAGGAAGAAGCTGTGGATAGGACTGGGGAGTCACTCATAACCTTCAGCATGACTTTACTCGTTTGGCTTAGCATGGATAATTCCTTAGGCAGCTGGTGATCAGTGGGACCTGCTTGCAGCTGGGCCCCCCAATGCAGTTCACTTTCCAAAGAAATGCAGTAATGGAGCAGAACAGGCAGTAATGAAACTCTGAAGGACCCCAAAGTAGAGCTTCTTTTTCTCTCCCTTTAATTGCAAGGCTAATGTTCTACATAAATATCTAGCAGCTGGTTGTTTGTGTACGTCATTTTGAAAGCCTGGCTAAAAAAACAAGAGAGAGTACAGCTGGGAGTCAAAAAAGCTTTCAGAAGAGATGAGGCACTTTGCCACCAGCACTTCATGGGAGGGGCATTCTGACAACAACATGATTTTAAAAGATTAAGTGCACAGAGTATAAAGTTCTTCCAGAATTTAAATATTTATTAAACACATGTACCAGAGGCAGCCATAAAGCACCAGGTTTAAAAGAGGGCTCCTGAGCTAAAAGGTAAATACTGGTGGTATATGATGCTCTCTAGTTCCACACAAGGAGAAATCAGCCAGGCACTGCTAAATGAAAAAAGCATAAACCTCTGAAATGAGCTGGGTAGTAATTGCTTAATGCCAAAAGGACAGACCACAGAGTTCTTTCCTCCATTCTCTTTATTATTGATAATTAACTTTTAGTTTCAATCTGCGGCCTTAACTGCTCTGAGTACAGAGTCACCCTCTGGGAAGCTACCAGAGACTGACATTTTAAAGGAAGAAGGGATCCAAGCTAGCCCCTGAAATGCAGGGTCTCTGATTCTGTAGACAGTTCCTCTGATTCCTCATGCAAATGTATGGATAAATATCCAATTATCTGTATTTGACAGACAGCCATGTCTGTATGAATAGAAACACGCAGCTGTGTGCTCATCTCAGACTCCAGCGTTTAAAGACTGTCTCCTGCCTCAAGGAAGTTGGCATTCAAGAGGAGAGATGTGTTAACCCCCAGACATTAGTTTGAAAGCCACAAAAGTTCATGTAAGCCACCTCAAAGAGAACTGGCTTTCATGGAAAAAGGTGAATAGACGTTTAGGTAACAATCTGACCACACGGCACGCTGAGGAGCAAAAGGCGATGCACTGCGGATGTGGCACAGCAAGTTCATGTGCTGGTCTGTTGGGAATCAATGCAAATGGGGACTATGTAGCTGTATAATCAAAATAAAAAAGAAATGTAAAAAATAATCAAAAGTAAGGATTAATTCAGAGATGTAAAAGGGAATCCCTGCTAAGGAAGAAAGTCTTACCTCAGTTAAACTCAGAAATTAGGTTTTAGGAAGGGCTCAGCTGCTGTAGATGAGAACCTCTGCAGGGACACAGGTCAGAGGAACTCAGCCTCAGTGTGAGACCCCTTTTTTATTATCTTAATCAATAATACAAAATACTGGACTCCAGATGAGCTAATTAAGTATGTTCCTACCATCCTACCTTGGTCCAAATAAGGTGAAGAGTATGTCTGTTGGTACTTGCCAGCAAGCTGGCTCTTTTGACATTTTTCTCACGGAAAGTCCTGACTCATCTCTGTCTCTCACCTCCAGTATTCGTCCATCACCTAAATTCCACTTAGCCTAACTAAAGCAAGGATGATGTAAGATGCCTGTTATAGTTACTCATTCATGCGGAGCCACTACTCATATTCATATAATGTTCCATTTCTAGTGGTTATAAACATTTTCCTCTATAATACAGGGCTTTAACGGTTGGCCTTGAAGATCTTAAAAGTCTTCTCCAACATAAATGATTCTATGATTCTACATTTGATTGTTTTTAGGCCTACTAAAAGAGTTAAAATTAAACAAAGGGCCAACACATGAGACATGGGACGTGATTAATTGCCAGCACCAGTGCCTGGGCAAAGAAAAATCTGTGAGAAGATAACTTGAAGAGGCAAGAGTGGGTGGAGGGATTTTCCCACCAGCCATTTCCAAGCAGGGGCTTTGCTCCCCAGGTGCAAGTCCCTGTCATGGCTGCTCCTCGGAGCCATGGACCTTCCTTTCTCACTCTCCAGAGAGGCGGGTTCAGGGCTTGCTCTGACAGCGATGCGGTACAGGTGCTGCTGCCCTTGTTCAGTGTGGAGGGCCAAAGCTGGGGGCACTAGGAGAGGGCACACTTTCAGAGGGACCCACAATTTGGGGGTTCCTAGCAAACACATCTTCACTGGACTTCACTATCAAGATGACTGTATTCAGCCCTTTCTGCCAAATCCATCTCTTTTAAGTTATCTCCAAAATGGAGAAATTCATAGGCATTTTCCTAACCCCCTGGCGTAATAAGCTCAGAAAGCTGAATGAACTTAGAGCAGCCCAAGCTAATTTCTAAAAGATCCCTTTATTGGCAGGATTTAGTTTCCTTTTTGGATTTGTGAAACACCAAAAAATTAAATGCTTTTTTCCCCCTGTTTTGAAATGATTGCCAAATGGGTCCTGAAAACACATCAACATGGGCACTCTCAACATGGACAGTCTAACTGTGCCGATTAATGACTTTCAAATACTTGCACTGTGGGAATGTGGGAGTGCTACTGTTTTTCTTCCCAGGCAAGCATGATACCCACATCACTCACCCCTCCCTCCAAGGTTTTTGGGATAGCTGTGAGAATGTGCCCTGCACAAATAGGTGCAAGGCATTTTCCCTAGACAGGCTTTTATTTATGTGCTTTCTTCAAATATTTGTGGGAAATAGATCAACCCATCAGGAATGCCATGGCAGGGAATTAAATCTTTTCAGAGGAAAACACCATCACAGAGATACTGCAGCTCTTCCACTGAGCCTCTCTGCTCCAGCCTGCCCTGCTCACCTGTGCCTTTGGGCGCACACCAGGACTGAAAGTAGCACTGCTGGGCATGAGCAATAAACTCTTTCATATCTAGGTTGCCATTTCCAGTGTTGATGAGGTGTGACAAAGTGGCTTTGATGATTTGCCGTCTGGGCAGCAAGGGGGAAGACATCACTCCAACAGAGGACAAGTGCTTGAATCACTAAAATCATGACAGCATGGACACTACAGGTAGGATGAGAAAGCTGGTTTCTCCAGGGTCCTTCTATAACCAGCTACAAAAAGCTCCTTGAAGAGTGACATCAGCTGCCTTAGGCTTCATGGCTAACCCCCCTTACTGGATATTTGCTGGCAAGAGCAGAAATCTTTTATGCCCGTGGAGCCTATGCCCAGCTCTTCTAGGCATGACCATTGTAGAGATGAGCTTCAGTACTCCCCAGAACAGCTCTATCTCAGCTGGGAATAGAAAACCTCCAGTCAAGAGAGTTTCTAGGAGAAAATTTGGTCTAACATGTGACAATAATCCAGTTCCTATTCTTGAATACTCAATGGCAGGAGCTGCATTAGTGTCCCTCGTTGAACCCTCTCATGCTATCTTTAGTAAGGTTTTCTCAACTGCTTGGCTAACACATTCCTTCATGGCCTTTTATTTTCTCTCCTGCTGGGCGGATCTTTGAAGGATCATCAAGAGCTATTCAGTGCTTATAAAAGAAAGAAACCTTCCCTGGGGAAAGTAAGGTACCATCATCCTTCAGCTGGGCAGGAAAGGGTTTGCCATTTAGTTACCAAAAGCAGTCTCACAACTAATCTCAGTATGTCAGGCAGTTTCGTTTGGGCTAGCAGGGTGTGCAGTGGAAGTTTCCAGCTGTGCTGAGACATCTGAGGTAGGTGGATTGAGATCAACAAGCCTTCAAGGGAACAGGAAGGAACAGGCTGAGAAGGTAGTGAACTAAGATGGCAGGGTGCTGTGCCAGACTTGACTCAGGTCAAGCTTGGGCAGATCTGAAGAGGTCACTATGCCTTCTCCAGTTCAGGTGTTTAAAAGCTCCCAGAGTTTCAAAGTTTTCATTCTCAGAAGCTGTGATTGCTCAAGCCTATGAAAGTATATGGGTGCTAGTCTTGTCCAGCTCTAGCTCCTTCATATCTGTAATCAAATCCTGAATTTATGCCTGCTGGGTGTTATGCATCATTCCAGCTCTTTTCCAGAGATGAAGTGGCTGAGCCAGGCTGTCCCCAGCAGACCCAAGCTAGCAGCTGATCTCTGGGTTTTAAATGGACTTGGACAAGGTTCCATCATTCAGGTATTTTTTCCAATGGAAAATGAGATGGACACCACTCACACATCTTACAGAAAAGCTGCTTTCCTTCAGTCTTGGATTTTCCTGTGCCCTGCCAAGCATTTTCATTTTGCTTTCTCACCAGACTAAATGCAGACCAGTCTGACAGTCATTACCGGGCCTAGCAATCCTGGGGCCCCTCTTCTTCCCAAGTCCTTTCCTATGAAGGAAGAATTAAATGGGGAAGTGTCTGCAAGTTCATCATGAAGAAGTAAGCATGGCACTGTCCAGTCCCATTTCCAACGAGAGGGAAGGACATGAGGGCTGCTGGAGCAGAGATCTTCTGTGCATGGTGAGAAGTTCAAGGATTTATTTGTCCAACACTTAAAGGTATAAAACTGAAAAGCCTGAAAATTAGAACTCATTTTGCCTGGCGAGCATGGATGCACTCAAGAAGTAGCAAAACCTGCATCTCCTCCATGCTCTGGCCCATGTTCGTGTGACTTCCACCTTCCCTGAAAACCATCACAAGGAAGTAAGAGATAGGCCTGCCTAAATCTCTGACCTTTCCTTTGGGTGACCTTCTGGGCTAGTTTTGACTCAAGGGATGTTATGAACTGGGGACTGCTCCTCCTGATCCATTTCACAGGGGTGATGGAAAAAACCATATGTGCCAAGCAGTCCTGAACTGACTGCATTGAACAACCCAGAAACTTCTCTGTGAAACCATTAGCCTGTGGGTGAAAACTATTGAAAACTGATTTTTTATTTTCTGTCATAGGTGGCTTTCCAAATCACAGTGCCATTCCATTTGCCAGCAGTAGCACATCTGTACTAGAAACTAAACTGAGATACAGTGAAAGTTTGGAGTGGAAAACAAAAACCCATCAAACTGCATCATGGTTTTCTCCAACCTCAGGAACAGCCAGAAAGGTTTCACAGTCAGAGTTCACCTGACACATTTTTCTAATGCATCCAAAGTCCAGCTTGAATTCAGGTTTTGCATTCATGGCTAGACAAAAAAGTGGTTGTACTAAACAATATGCCTCTTTGAGTAACCTCTGTAGATAGGATGTGAGAAGCTCACAGGTAAATGTTATAGAAAGCCCAAAGCGATGTTTGTACAGCTATTCTTAGCAGTGACTTTATTGACCCAACATCATCTGTATTGCTTAAGATGCCAGTTGTGGTAAAAAGTGCCGGACTGAAAACTGTGGGGACTTGAGGTTTGTTTATTCACTGAACCGAGAGAAAAGACAGCAGTAGGGAATGCTTCCTTCCCAGCACTCCCTGCCAACTTTATTCTTATTACCTAACACTCATATTGAAGCACTGTTTAGGAGCTCCAACCAGTTTACACTTCCTCCACTGAGCACTGTAAAAATGTATAACCTCTTCCATTCTAGCAAACAGGACCAAGAGAGTAAAGCACCTTTCACTCCCTTGAGACTCCCAATGTAGCTGCAGCTACATACTGTGGATTTTTTCTGTCCAGACCAAGACGTGCAAACTCGTTTCATGCAGGGAACAGTGTGAACATCTGGCATCAGCTAATCACTCACCACCTACTTAGGCTGCTGTCAAAATCCTGGTTTAGTAGGACCCTGACCTAAAGCTGTGACCCATGTTTCTGGGTAGTACATACTCTTAAGCCAAGAGAAAAGGAACAGCAGGAGAAGGAAAACTAAGAGAAGGGGATAGTTAGTAGAGACAGTGCATTACTGAGACATCTGTTTGCCACAGGGCAGCAGAACAAGACAAACTTGTGAAAATTACCTTCGATGCCCAGGGTTGAAGCTAAAGAACCTGACAAGATCTTGATTCTGGGGAAACTCCACTGAAAGGAGATGGCATCCCCATTTGGAGTCCATCCAGTTCAGCACTCAGTGACAAGTGCAGCCCTTCAGCATAGATCACTCTAATTGCATCCTATTTACTGTGTAATTGCCCTATAAACAGACATACACATACAGCATAAGAAGAGAATTGGGATCTATAATTATATGCAATTAGCAACATTCATTGCTCCGTGCTCTACTTATCCCTAATGAATGGCCTGTGCAAACAGCAGGCTTGGTACTGGGACGAATTTATGTGTGACATGGGCAAAGGCACCAGAGACTAGCACCATTTGTCACGGAGTGAGGAAACGGAGGAGTATCGCAGGCTAGCACAAGTGATGAGGAGGTCCGCAAAGCCTGGGGAAGGTCAGATGGACAAAGCATGACCAAAGGATTCAAAGGGCTCAGACTCTGCTTTTGGACCTGGCAGTGTGATTTCAGGAAAATAATTTTGGTATCTTTATGCATCAACTTCACCACCTACAAGACAGGGCTGGCATCCTCATCTTCTTTGAAAAGGAGGTGGGATATACAGAAGAAAATTTTTATGAAAGAGCTAAGATATACTGTTATTTCAACAATCCACAAGTGGCCCTCATATATTAGAGTCCAGTAAACACTTTGAAATCTTAGTGGGTGCAAAAGAATTAGAGAGATATAACTTAAAGGTGTTAGCACTGCACCTGGTGAGAACAGCACTGGATGAAGAGGATGTGGCTGAGGAACTTCTCCAAAGTCAGAAATTTTAGGGCTAGGCAAAGCCAGATGTGCCTGAGGTGTTGACAGCAGACCATAGTGGAACAGAGACAGCCTCATCACATCAGGCTTATAAAACAAAGCAATTAAATGTTGGAAAACTATATTCTTGGGTGCAAAAGAAGTCCTTCTGTGCCCGACAGATGGAGAAAATGGAGTTTTCTGTCCCTAGCAGCTACGGTTCTGGGAAACAGAGCTGGGCCCTGAGTGAATCAAAACTGTCTGCAAGGCACTCCAGCAGATCTGTCATTTGCTAAACAGTGATGATAGTGGTGAAAAAATATCCATGTGCTAAAGAAATCTGCTGAAAAGGGAAACCGCCCAGCTGGGCTTCCACTCTGTGCAAATTCAGGCTGTGGTATTATCTGGGAGGCTGCCTTCCTGCTGGCAAATGTTAGCCAGTACCTTCTGGAAGAGAAAAAAAGCAAAACATTTTTTATGGCCCAGCTCTCCTGGGGAGGTGTATCCTCCCAGGAGGAATTCAGCAGCTTAGCTTAGAATTGCTCTTTTTGTCTCTTCCATTTTTTTCTTGCATTCCCAGCAATGCAGGTCATTTCCTCTGGCCTTCTTAAGCCCATCCTTGCAGGGCTCAGTCTCTTTTCCTCCCAGAGGACCATGTCCCCCTCTGGATTTCACCATGCTGGTGGGGTTAGAGCCGGTGTGGCCGGGTTGCCCATGCTGCTGCTGCCTCAGAGGGAAAACACTCAGCCTTGCTGCTGACTGTAACTAGAGGGGTGCTTTGTGCCAGAGGCAGAAAAGCCTCCTACGTGCAATTTGTTTTGAGGAAGAAAACCTCCAGGAATTAAACATGAATTTCTGTTCTCTTTTGCTTGGTTATGGTCAGAAAATCTCATCTCCACAGGGCCTGGCATCCCTTCCCACACACAGCCCGCAGCTAAGGCTTCTCCTCTTTGTACTCAGCTGGTTAGTGCCCTTCCTGCTGGCTGCCTTGATCCGAGAAGGCTTGCTTAATGAAATCTCCCATCTAACAGCAGAGTTCCCTGACACAGGCTCTCTCTCACTTGGCCCCAGGAGACTTAAGAATAAGCAGAGGAATTTCTCCACCCATGTGGAGGAGAGTGTAACTAAGTCATCGGTGGGTGGGCAGCAGGCTCTGCTCTGGCAGCCTTGGAAGATTGTAAAGCATCTCTGTGGAGAAAAGTGGCTTTGACCTACCCTGTGGACCCATCCTCTTGCTCCCTTTCAGAAAACGCTAACAGAGACTGCTTCTGGTTCATCCCCTTTCCAGCATATGCTTGGATTTTTGGACCTTTATTTCCATGAGATTGCCTGAGTTTTTCTGTGCTGTACAGAGAAGGTTTCATTCAGATATCAGCCTCACTTTCTCATCACACAGCTCTCCTCCATGTTTTGGCTCCCCTTAAGTTGGAAGAGCCCCGCACCTTCTGCTGCTGCCCCGGGCCACTCCACCAGGCTGCCCGGCCCTGCAGAGCACAGCATCACAGCAGGGCAGGCTCCTGGCTTGGTGCCATCCTGGCAACCCAGCAGGGACTGCTGTCAGCTCTCCCTGTGCCAAGCAGCCTGGCACAAAGTGATATTGGCCAGGCATAAACCTATCGACCTGGAGGAGTGCAATGTTGGCCCTGCTTCAGCTGGAGAGCTCAGCATGGCCTCAGCACTGGATAATCACAGCAACGTAGGCACAGCCTCTGTGCTCAGCAAATGCTGTATTTAATGTGAATAAAATAATTACAGGCATTGCACTCACTGTAGTTAGAAAGAAAAAAGACTGCCTGAACCTTTGCGTATGTTACCACTACGGAGCAGTGTTTTCTTTAAATTCTTTTTTTTTTGTCCTGGAGTGTGCAAGCTTATGGGAACTAGCAATGGCAGGAAAGGAGACAGAAAGAATTTTAAACAAATTCTGCACTGGGCCCCAGCAGCACCCTGAGGCCAGACCCTCCTGCCCACCCCACCGGCAGCTGGGTCTCTGCATGGGGCTAGAGGGAACATGAAGCAGGGGTACATCTTACGGCTGCCTAAGGGGCTGTCCTGGTTTTGGCTGGGATAGAGTTAATTTTCTTCCTAGTAGCTGGTATAGTGCTGTGGTTTGGATTTAGTATGAGAATAATGTTGATAGTACACTGATGTTTTAGTTGTTGCTAAGTAGTGTTTACACTAGCCAAGGACTTTTCAGCTTCCCATGCTTTGCCAGGTGCAGAAGAAGCTGGGAGGGGGCACAGCCAGGACAGCTGACCCAAACTGGCCAAAGGGTTATTCCATACCATATGACATCATGCTCAGTATATAAACTGGGAGGAGTTGGCCAGGAAGCAGTGACCACTGCTTGGGGACGGGCTGGGCCTCAGCTGGCAGGTCGTGAGCAATTGCATCATGCATCACTTGCTTTGTATGTTATTATTATTTTTACTATTATTACTACTAGCACTATTTTACTTTATTTTATTTCAATTATTAAACTGTTCTTATCTCAACCCACGAGTTTTCTCACTTTTACTCTTCCAATTCTCTCCCCCATCCCACTGCGGGGCAGGGAGTGAGCGAGCAGCTGTGTGGTGCTTAGTTGCTGGCTGGTGTTAAACCACGACATGGGCTTCTTCACCAGCAGGATCCTTTTACCAGCATGAGGAAGAGGAGCAGTCCATTTTTATATTTGGCATTGGAGCAGCAGAAGGAGAGAAAGAGAGACCTAAGATTACATTTCTAAGCCCTCCATCAAAGACCAGCACCCACAGCAAGCAAGACACTTCTTTAAATTGCCAGTACACACTGAACTGGCTCACGATGAGCAGTTTGTTGCAGCTTGTGTATATGAGGGATGGATTCACCTGAACACATCTGTGGGTTGCAGACGTGGTGAGCATTTTGCTAACCTTCAGGAGACCGTAGGAGCTTGGCTGCATGCACAGAAGGAGCAACAATTTCAGGGGCTTTTGCAAAACAGCACCCACAATAACAAGCACTTTTGCATGTTCTTTCTAGAGCTGCGCAATTCTCCCAGCATATCAAGAACAAGGCTACCATGTAAACCCTAATAACATCCAGCAGGAAGGCTAATTCAATAGAGCATGGAATAAGTGCATGTAGGGGGGGAGGAGGGGCATGAAGACATTCTGCATAATATTTAAACCTGGGCAGATCAGATGTGCTGAAGCAGCTCCTTGCATCCAGGAGGATGCAGCAGCTGAGTGCGTGATTAATGAGGCCCCAGCTTGTCTGTGCTGAACACTCTGTGAAGGAGTGAGCAGGGACACGTCTGGGGGAGCTGGGGTGGAGTTGCAAGGAGACAGACTTAAAATGCGGCACCATTTGGCAGCTTGCTCTTTGCTCAGCCTTGACAATTCTTCCTTGTTTGAATTGCTATGAGTATGGACAAGACGATTGCAACCACTAATTTTGGAAGTCTCTTAGATCAAAGAATTTTTATCATTAAAATTATTTCTTGATTTTAAAAAGAGAAGAAATTTCACAGTAGCTCATAATGGCACTGTCAGCAAACAGATTATTTCTCATGCCTCTTGGAGAAGAGCATGGACAAAGACCAGTGAGCTGATTAAATTGAAAGAAAGATGAAAGAAGTTAGCATAACATAACATTGACCTCGAGGACAGCAGAGGGAGATGTGTGCCATGGCAAGTTCATAGGGCATAAGGAATGAGGAGGGAGACCGCACTGACCAAAGCAGCACAACAAGCAATGGGAGAACCATAGCAACAGAAGCAGATTTAGGCAACGAAGCAAGAAATGCCTGCCCAGGGTGAAGTCTCTCAGGGCAGGGAGATGACCAAACAGGACTGAACCAAGCCCAGGCAAAGAAAATCTATCTGGAGTTGGCTGGCACTTGCTTCAGAAAATGGACCAGTGGAGGTCAAAGCAGTCTCTTACCTCGATGCAAACCAACCCCGATGTGCCTGGTTTTCTCAGAACCAGAGCTGTTCTTAGGCTCAGCAAAAGTTATGGCAGCATTAATAATCATGATGCTTGGCTCTAGCCCTAATGTCCACTTGAATGCATCCTGTTCTACAAGATGCTGGGTCCTGCTTGCCTGTGCGATTTTATTGTCCAGTTTCTTACGCAAGTAATCTGATTAGACTGTGGTAGATAAATTATGCAAAGTATTGCTTTGCTACAAGGATAATTAATTTTATCATATGATTTTGAAATAATTCATACACAGTTTTCTCCTCTATATTTATAGACCCCAAGCTTTTAAACCCAGAAGGCACAGGGTAATTCAGCCTGACCACCTGTTGAAGCAGGCTGGCCAGACTGTCTTACCAACAATTTTAGTTTCAGACCAGCAACATCTGTTTGAGATCCACTGCCTCTAATTGCTCTCTTTTTTCTTCTCCTCAGAGAAGAATTGTTCCAACACTCAGGTGCAGATTAGAGCATATTCAAGCTGTCAACAGACCGTGGGCCTTTGCAGGTTTAAAACTATTGCAGAGTTTCCCTGACTGGTAACTCTGCTGGTTCCCACCAGTTCTGCTTTCCACCATCATCCCAACCAAGGACTTGTTATAAATATACTCAGGACTCCAGTAACAAACTGCTCAGCAAACAATATTCTTACTGTAAGGTGTTTTCCTGTTAAGAATGATTCAAGACGTTGGTAATGATGCTATCCTTGTGATCTTTGTCAGGCACCACTTTTGGGTGGAGGCTGGAGGTGATGGAGGTAATGGCACAGGTGCCTTCCACTTTCTGCCATGAAGTTTACTACAGGCTTTCCATTCCCAGCTCCATGTCCAAACAGGATAAGGTATTTTGGTCTTGCAGAAGGACTGGAAGAACTAAATCATTGAAGTTTCTGAAAGGCCGATCCATGGTGGCAGTAAGCACATATATACATCCAGCAGGAATTTAGACACACTGGGTGAAATCTTGGTCTCTGAAAACAGGGGCAAAACTGCTTCATGACTTCAGGGGATCCAAGGTTTCTCCTTCGGTGCAATCAGGATACACAACCTTTAGTTTCAGCCAGCAGTAAATCTGGGTCTCTCGCAAGGAAAAATTGGATGATCAAAATATGCAATGTAGGTATTCAGGACCAGAACATGTGCTATTAGATCATAAAGGATAGGGTGAGCGTAGGCTTTGACTGTGTTTGCCTCTCTGTTGCTAGCAACCTTCACCACTTTGTGTGAATGAGATATTACTAATGCTATTTGTCTGCAGTGGCAGCAATCTTTCCCCAGCTGTGCAGGCTGGCACCGTAATTACAAACACTGCTTTTTTACACTATGCTCTGACTGCTCAGAATCACTAACCACTGGCGCTTGCTTTTCTTCAATTCCTTTCTTTAATGAGGAATTAGCCTATACAATGGTGGACCCATGGTGAATATAATTTTCAGGTGGATACCTATGCCATAGCATTCAATTATTATAAAAGCTGCATTAACTGAGTTAAATTATTATGAAATATTTCCTGGTGTATGAAGCGGCAGCTGTTCTGGGAAGAGGGTAATTCTCCAGGCTCACAGAAAGCATATGAAAATGCAGCGTAGGTCCTCCCTGGAGAAATATCACTGGCTGTCTCTACTCAACCTCTTAGACAGCTCTTAGGCTTGAAAAGTAATCTTAAGCCTGCATGTGCCAGCATGCAAAAAAGCCTGAAAACTTGAATCCAGGGCCTGGACCTTGACCTTTGGGAAATGCTGGCACAGTAGTCCCCCAAGCGCTGGCTCCCCATGCAATGGTATATGAATATAAAAGGAGTCAGGGTTTGAGTCCTGATCTTGCTTTGTCAGTGTGAAAGACATTTAGGCAAATAACCACAGCCACTTTGTCTTTCACAGAGTCAAACTAGACAACATGGCCCTTTTCCTCTTGCTGCCCAACCATTTTGCACATGCAACCAGTAAAACTAGTGAATGAAAATGCTGGCGAGTATGACAGTTTCACTTGGATCTAACAACAATGCAACAATGTTGTAGAATAATTTGGTGGACTCTTTTTTCTGTGGGCTTTTATCTTCATAGTTATATGCATGTATTTGATCTCTTCCACTCTTAAAATACTATCAGAAAGGCTAAGAGACATTAATATGAAGATAGATGGAAGATCTGAAATATGTTATCAACACTGCCTTGTCACCCACCATCTGGGTAAACTAGCATGTAATAGAAATGTAAATTTAAGGCAAAGATCTGTTTAAATGATTCCAGATTTGCCTCTCCAGCTCTTACAGACAAGGCTGTATGGCGATAACTACACATACAGAGCAGTTTAATTTCTCTCTTCATAAACAGAGTGCACTGGAATGCTCCAGGGACAGTACATCAAGTTTCCTGAGTTTAGAAACCGGTGGAAACTCAGAGCAGGGAAGATGACCCTCAGGGGTCCCTTTCTGTTCCCAAATCAATTGCGTCCCTCTGAGCAGTGAGGCTGAGATAGGCTGCTGGGTTGCAATATGAATACGTTGTGCCCAGCTTCAGACTTTGAAGGTCTCTCAGAAGTTTCAGTTAGCAGGGAAGGAAGAGGTTGTCCTGTGCTACAGAGGCACAAAGCATCATCTCCTCCTCTGAACTGCAGTGGCTGCCCAAATGCTTGTAGATACAGTTCAAGAGCTCTCATGATCCTGAGATCTTGGCTTGCTCATCAGTCGCCTTTGCTCATGACAGCACTGGCATGAGGCACGAGGGATGCCAGCTGCTGAACTCACTGCAGTGGGTGCTGATCTCTGGGGAATTTCCTCCCTCAGACCTTATATTTAGCTATAAATACAGAACAATGCAACACACGCTTAATTTACTGGGTGTTTTCTTGGTTGCTTAGCTGGGTGCCTTCTGTCTGGACAGATGAAGACCACCCAGGATAGCACGGTATTTTAAACAATGCTTGTTTATTTCTTCATTGTGCTGGATGCCTGCATTGTGCTAGACATACTGCAGTGGTGGGCACTGACTCCATCCCGCAGCTAAATTATTTCATATTTTCTTGGGAGATGAGCTGGGCTGGCTGTAGGTGCAAACAAGGCAGGCTTACACTGAGCCCTCAGCCCCCACTTTTCTGCTGCTTAATCAGTAATAGTGCCCATTAGCTGCTTTCCAGTCTCTGGCGAGAAAGGATAGTGATCTAAATGCAGGAAGGGTCACAGGGGATTTTAAACAACCAGAAATCTGCTGGTGGAATCAGCCATAGGCAAAGGTCACTCTGTGGCTGGCGAACACCAAGCCCCACTGCCAGCAGGACAGACACAGTCCCTGCTCCTGAATCAGCTCCATCAGCTCCTGAGGTGGACAGGGAGAGAGGAAACCAAACACAACCAATCCACCCCATGCATGTCTTGAGATGTCACCTATGGACTGGGACATCCTCCTCTGTACCTGCCGGAGATATTTCCTTGGTGGTGGTATTTAAAGGGCAGTCTCCTGGCATGTCAGCCTCCCAAGACCTAGGAGAGGGAGCAGTAGGCTGGATCCTAAACATTGGACTTACATTTAGAGCACAAGAGCTGAATTTTTGAGATGAATGCATGACTTCTGTTGTGGCCATTTCATGAGAGCAGTAAGTAGTGCAGCACTGGAGCAGGTTATCCAGTTGAAATAGTTGTGAAATCTCCATCCTTGGAAATATCCCCAACTCGGCTGGACAAAGGGTAAGTAACCTGACCTAAGCTGGCCCTGCTTGGCACAGGGACTGGGATTGAATGATCCTCAGTGGTCCCTTCCAACCCTGGCACTCTGATGTCACACCAGGATGACATGGCTTTTGAAAGAACTGTGAATATTCCCAACACATGCTGGGCAAAATATTTGAACGCAGGCACCTAAATTAACGTTCCTAACCTTTAGGTTAATAAAAGTAACCAAAAGTCCCAAATCTACTGATGTAAATGGGCTGTCTTTTCTTTTAAAAACGTTGCTGCTTTTCACTGCTCACCTTAGCCTTTCCTTTGGTTCATTCTTCTGGGTTTTTCCTGTAACGTAACAGTGAAGAAATCCAATTTATCCACTAGAGCTGACAAGAAAGAAAGGCTTTTCACAAAAGACCAAATGTAGAGCTGTTTAAAGATTTAAAATAAATAAATAAATAAATAAAAACCATAACACCACCCCGTCCCCCAAACACACAAACCACAGCCAGGAATTATAAATCCTACAGAAGTATCCAAACAGCCCAGTGCTTACAGCATTTATCTCAGGTATGGGCAAGGCAGAGTTAAGACCTTTACTCTTTCTAGTTCATTATACGGCCAATGTTTTTAATTATATTTGTTTTGGCATAGGATAGACTGAGTGCAACCTGAGATCTGATGCTGCTAGGGGATCAGGGTTTGAAGGACAGCTGGAGGAAAAGGCCAGCTTTGTTCTCTAGCCTTCATCCAAAAGCACACTCACTTGAATCCTGTACCATGCATAGTTGGAATGAAATGACAGATCTGAGCCCGTAAACCTGACAACTGAAGAAAACTCAGTTACACTGGTAATGCATTAGTCTCCCTGAAACAAGTACATACTCTGACTTACAGAATTTCATTAGCTATGTAAGATGGGGAGTCTTTTCAGCACAGCACACGAGTGCAAGTCTTGAATGGAGATGCAACATTTTCATGCATTTTTTTATATTTTCAAGAAAGGGTCCTACATTTTTCCTTTGGGTCAGATTTTTGCCTGCTTTTTTCCTTCTCTGCTGCAGGTTGCAACAATGTGTGGTCCTGGTTTCTGCTCCTATCTCTGCTGGGGAGGTGAAGCAGGGGCTGGGGATGTCGTTCTGCCGGCAGGTTACACGCACACAGCAGGTCCTGTTGCAATTCATCTACGGATTAAAGCATAGGTTGGGTGGCTTGCCTTGCCAGGAGTCACTCTTGAGGGCCTTCCTGTTATAGCAGCTGTAGACAGGGCAGGAAAAACACCGTCCCTTCTTTGCAGGCTAAGGAACTCGTTTCGGTACAGCCCGGAACAAAACTCTGCAAGAGCATCACTTGAGAGCTTGCACAAGTGCCATTCCTGTCGCAGTGCTGAATTCTTCAACAATAATAGTCATGAACAGAACCATTACCAACCCTTAAGTGAAGCCAAAAGAGAAAATTGGCAGGGAAATAAATGGTTTTTTCAGACTTCTGAGAGAGCACTACAGGCAATGGGGAGCAAACAGCAATATTACAGGCTAATAATAATGCTGCTTGAGAACTCCTTTAAAGTAATAAATATGTTTTTAATAAGCATATTTCCTCATTTTGGGAGCTCTGGGTTCACATACAGATGTAATTTCATATGCAGAGTGTGGCTGTAAGGATGCATCTGAAATGCCTGGGGAATCTCCGGATGGGGAGGGCTGGGTATGTAGAGGAACAGCCTCCCATTAGAAGGGATTTAGTCTGAATTTTCACTCAAAGATGAGAAAGAGTGGAAAAGCTGGCCATGTCCCAGCCCCCTTCCCATTCTCTGCCTCTCCCAAAGGCGACTGCACGTGCTTCAGCAAGTGATACCTGAGAGAGGGCAAGACCCAGCCCCTGAGCAGGGCAGAGCATCAGCATCCTGGTTGTGCCTCCTGAATCATGCTATGGGGTATGGGCTGTTTCCCATCCCAAACCTCTGTGCAGGGGACACCCAGCCTCTGGCACAGCCACGGGGAATCAGTTGGTGATGCCGCGGTGACACAGCCCGACGGTCCATCTGCCAAGGGTCCCCACAGCCTCTTTCTCATGGATGTCTAATAAAATTAATAGCATGTCGCTGCACTGTCGGGTGAGGGAGACAGTGGGGAGGGGTAGGCAGACTTCTGGTATGATTATCTTGTCTTCCCATGATTTTTGCCTTTTAGTAAATAAACCTAATAAGATGCTGGGCAGCAATTCAATCTGTCACGCTCCACACACCAGAATAATTCAGCTAGAAATAGAAAGTGTTCAACCCCCATTAGAGGCAGTGCCCTAAAGAACAGGCTGATTTCTCTTTTTTTTGGCTTGTAATTTATTTCACATCAATTATGCACTGCCAACAAAAGTAGCTTCGTGCCAAGCTGTGATCTGCTTTTCTCTCTGAGACATCCCAACCATTTTACTTCTTCTCAGGCTGCTTGTTGTCAGGTTCCCATTGACAGGAAATCTCAAATATGTGAAGAAGTCACACATGGCACCTTGTCCCCAGTACTGCAAGTTAATTCCCTTCACAGCATAAGGTCCTGGGTCAGTTCTTCCCAAAGTCCTTTCCTCTCATTAAGAGGGATGCTAGTTTTGCCTGGCCTCATTCTGTTTGTCTCTGAGCAGGGACATGTTTGGAGCAAAAGGTGACCGTCTCACTGATGCCCGTGACCACCAGAGCAACCATGCGTGCCCTGACCCTCACTCCTTGGCAGAGGTCAGGGATTCAACATTCACATATCAGCCTCATCTAAAAGAGGTGGCAAGGAGAGGAGCAGAAGTGCTGACACCATGGTCTAAACCACGGTGGTGGGAGACAGGTTTCATGTTCACTATACATCCATGTGCTCCGACGCCAGGTGGGAAGTTCCTCTGGAAAGAGAGATCCTCTCTGCATTGTCAGGCTGCTCCTACACCTCTGCCTCTGTCTCTGCATTGTCACGGTAATGTGTCTGCTTCAAATTAAAAGCGATCCTTTTTTTTTATCACTGAATAAATTCTCCAGGCCAAATTCCATATTGCTTTTGTCCTTGTATTGCCACTAGCACAAAAGATGAAACATTTTACACCTAAATTGCATCTTGCTGAAAAGGCACGGATAATGTCCGCAAGAGGAAAGCAGGAAGCAGGGCAGTCAGCTACATCACTCACATTTAAACAGCATCTTTGAGCTGATGTTTCTGTAAAGCAGAGGTGAAGCACCCTGAATGACACCCCCCCCCCCCCCATCGCTCAGGTCACTGTCAAGTGTGATGCTGTGTTGCCTTCCCTAGCTCTCATTGCACAGTGTGCCTTCTGCATCCAAGTTTTCATGAATCAGACCTGGAATTCACAGCCCATGCCAGAAATTGCTCACTCTATGCCATTTGAAGTGTTGCTGAATTGGACACTATTTTGATTTTGTTTTTTCGATCATTTGCAAACACACAAGGGGAACAAAACAGGTTTTATTTATTTGTCCCATCCCACGTTCCCATTATCTGTCCTACTTTGAAAGCTTGTTGCAGGTACACATGGAGATCTTTGTTGGAGGGAGCCATTGGTAGCTGCCATCCCGGGAATCAAGAGAAAGGTGGGCAATAGCCCTCTGCCAGGGAGAAGCTGGAGGTTTTTTACATTCTTTTTGCATGATGCTAGAGCCTGATGGGAAAGGTGAATCACTAAGAGGTTCAGATAAAGGCCATGCCTGCCCAACGCACCCAGGACTCTGATCCTAATGGGAATTGGAGTAAGTGGCAATCTTAATTGATTCAGTGATCGAGCTGGCTAACATTTCCGTCATTAGCAAGGACAGGCAGGAGATGAATCATTCTCAGTGGCTGGCTCTGCCCCAGGGATGGGGGGCTGCAAAGCCAGTCCCTGGTGGCACCGTGGTGCCAGGAATGTGCGTGCATTTGCCAAAGTGGACCTGGAAGAGCTGGCATGCTCCATTGAAACATCTCTGCCTGCTGGAGTAAGGGAGTGGGGTTGGGGAGAGGGCACTCATCTCCTCCGGTTGCCCTCTGGAGGGGACAGGAAGGCTCCCAAGCGCCTGGCATTTCCCAAGAGGAAGCAGAGTCCTCGGGTACCCATTGCTCTGAAGGAGGCAGCAGCTGGGAGCAGGAGTCTGCATGCCAGGAGGCACCGAGACTGCTCTGCTTTTGAAGGGCTGTATTTAATTACTTTGCTGCATAATAACATTATCTGTGTGTTTCCTTTGCTAGTACATCTTTGCCTGCCCTAGGAGAGAAAGCAATTCTTAATCATGCCGAGTTAACAGTTCAGGTATCAACAGCTCACTGTGTCGGTTATGAACCACAACAGTATTCCCTTTATGTGTATTTGTATGCCATTTCACCTGCAGGAAGTTGTCAGTATCTTTCCTTTCTAACTTTCTAGCTAGTATTGCTTCTGCAGAGTCTTTCTGTGAGTTTTGCAAACAAGCCCAGCTTGTAAAGACCCTTCTGAGCTCTTTCAGCATCCAGGATGGGCTGCAGCCGAGCTCCCTCCCCAGTGCAACAGGGCCAGCAGGTGCAGGGATGGGATGCAGAGCGAGCCAAGGTGGCTGGGAGTTACTCAGGGATTCTTACACTAGTGTATACATGCCACTGTGGGTAGGTGGTGCATGCACACTAGTTTGTCTTTTTCAGATTTCATGTTATCATAGAATCATAGAACAGTTTGGGTTGGAAGGGACCTTTAAAGGTCATCTAGTCCAACACCCCTGCAATGAGCAGGGACATCTCTCATCCGTGACACATCTTCAACTAGATCAGGTTGCTCAGAGCCCTGTCCAACATGACCTTGAATGTTTCCAGGGAAGGAGCATCTACCACCTCTCCGGGCAACCTGTTTCAATGTTTCACCACCCTCATCATAAAAAATTTCTTCCTTATATCTAGTCTAAATCTACCCTGTTTTGGTTTAAAA
This sequence comes from Nipponia nippon, assembly GCF_047370975.1. NCBI lineage: Eukaryota > Metazoa > Chordata > Aves > Pelecaniformes > Threskiornithidae > Nipponia > Nipponia nippon. The sequence continues at coordinate 26,350,676 of NW_028262291.1, read as the reverse complement.
CCATTACCCCTTGTCCTACCATTCTTCTATACATGTACATAAGTACATACATATATATATATATGTTATCAGTCTGTGTCTTACCTGAAACTCAGGCAAATACTAATTTGCTTCCAAGCAATTATTTTTAGAAAGATCTCCAAATCTTCTGGGTTTGCAGGAAACAAGCTAGATCAGAACAATTTCCTCTGATCTCTTAACGCTATTGTTACGCTTAGGCTGAGACACTACGAGGTTTGCTTGTTTTCTTTTTAGCTGCGAGGGTACCGGGCAAACTGTGAACTATGCTCTGAAGGCACCTGCAATCTATGGGGCAGTTATAAAACAAGCTTTTCTCCAAATGGCCCATTCAGGAGGCAAAATGCAGCTACAAAACTGTAACCAAGGTGCTTGGAGAACTGCAAAGGGTCCCTCATATGTATCAGAGAAGGGTGATGACCCAGGTGGGAGTTGCAGGTCAGGCTGATAAGTGCCAGCTGCCAGCCCATGCTGACCTTGGCTTAGTACAGGGCTTGCACAGGACCTTTGCAGACATCCTATATGCGGTCCTTGTCCAGACTGGGTGTTCCCAGAGGAAAAATATTTATTTCCTTTGCTAATTTTTGACAGTCACCATCCCCTTCTGGTACATTCTTAAACAATTATTTGTAATGTTTTGGGAAGACCTATTTTTTCTCATTGTCTATATCATCACCCTCTCTTGTCTTACCAAGAAGCAGGAAGGGAGAAAAAAGAAACCCAAAGATGTGAATCTGGGTAGGAATCATTATTAGTCTTCAGCAGCCTCCAGCTGAAAGTCCCCAGTTGACAGCACCCTGTGGACTGCTTCCCACTTCCCCACTGGGGACATCCTGGTGGTCTGCTGAGGACATTGTGGAGGAGGAAGAAGCAGGGAAAGAGGTTCTTCAAGGAGTTGTTTGTGGCTTTCTGACCAATATCAAAGGGATTGATTTAAAAAGTTGGAATTCATCTTTAAATAGGTTTGGTATTTAGGCACAAAAAAACCAAACTCATCTTCCTCAAATACAGTATTTTAATGTGATTAGCACCAACTGTCTCTAGATGTTCATGTTCTTTTGCTTGGTGATTCCCCTGTTGGTTCACAGTCTGTATGAACCAATACAGCTCACAACTGCACCCTGAGTTCATGCTGAGAAAGGCAAGAGAGGGCTCATATCCGAGGGGACTGCTTTCTTTACCTGGGCTGGGAGCCTGCCTCGAGTTGGCAGCCTTCAGCTGCAATCTATCAGTATCAAATCCATCAGTACTGGTTTGTTTTCTCATGATTAAAGTACACGTGGTACTAGTTTGGATATCGCAAGAAATAAATCTCATCTCTGTCTCCCAGGAGACTCCTCTAAATGAAGTAACCCATCCTGTAAAGGCTTTGCCAATGACAAAGAGAGCATGCCCAATGTTGAATTAAGACCAAAACATACAGATTGACAAGAAAGAGTATCTTGGACTGGGGACAGGAATACGAAAAGAGAGAAAGCAAAGCACAGAGACCAGGAAAGGAAGAAGTAAAGCGAGGGGGCAAGTTAATTTAAGAGACGTGAGCTGCTCCAGGCTGCGTGCCTTCTCGCAGAGCACTGTGACTGCTGAAGTTAATGCTGGAATATAAAGCAGGCTCTTGTGCCGGCTGCTGCTGAGGAAACCTTCACCCACAACAGGAGCTGGGAGAGGGAAACAGTTTGCTTCGAGCCAGAACCCAAATCTGTGGGGTATCTGTAACCAGGGGAAAAGCTAAAAAGTCTTCCAGATGGCAGGAGATGGCAAAGCAGACTCACACATTGGGAAACCTTGGGTTTGCTGCCAGCCCTGGCCCTTGTAGATTTGTTGCTTTATACAAAGTTAAAGCGTGATTGAGCTCTGCCCAATTTAGTGTATTGCCTGGCTTTCTATTAAAGAGCAGCAGTTGAGAGGCCAAAGTACAGAGCTTTTTTATGTAAAGGCGGTTCATTCAAAATCAGCCCAGAATAAATAACAGCAATAAATTACTGCATCAGAGACCTGTGTGTTAGCCCACGTAAGAACAATTTGGTGGCTAGCAGTTCCGCCCTTAACGGATCTGCTTGCAATGCAGGGACACACGTTGCCTTCTCAAACCAGAACAGGCATTTCTGTGCGGTCTTGTGAGAGGAGGCAGGACCTACTCTCATGCTTTGTAGTGTTTTCTTCAGGGCAGGAGGTGAGCAGTTTTAACAACTGCAGAGAAAGTCATAATCCCTACTGGCATTATGCATATGCTGCAAATAAAACTACTCTTTCTGAAGGCCATTGCTGGGCTGCCTTTCCTCTCGCTGCCCTTCTCTCTGCCTGTCCTCTGGCCTGTCCCTGTCTCTGAATGGCATTCGCACCCCATGGACCTCAGCATGTGGTCTAAAGGGCAGCATTCCCTGGTGCAGAGAGCAGAGAAAAAGCCGAGAACCAGAGACAAACTTGATTATTCTCCCGTTTCCTGGCCACATTGATATAATTTCTGTATGCTCTCTCCCTCCCAAAAGAACGAACACATCTCAGAGGATGCACATTAAGGAGAAACACGACTGCGTGGCAGGCACTGGTGGAAGCTATTTTTCTGTCAGGGTTAAAAAAAATGAGAGGAGCCTAAATCTGCTATTTTTTTCCTTGTTGCAATTCTTCAGGAAGAAAGATAATTTTACATGGATAAAAGAGAGGAAGAAAGCCTGGGTAAAACCAGCTGTTATCTTTGGACGTATGAATGAAGTGTGTATCCAAACCCCAGAGATATTCTGCAGGGGCAGCCAGCCCACAGAGTACCCTGGGGTCCTATGAGGCAGACCATAAATGCAAAAATACTTGATCATCCTCTGTATTGGAAACTGGTTACTTTACGATCTAGAGATGCTTTATGATGACCTTGCCATGGGGTTTATGACTCCAAATGTGGTCTCGCTGCTTAGCGGGAGAGCAGCCTGCGGGCTTCGGGGGATCTCTGGTCTTGCAGCAGAGTGCTGAGCACTGGCAGTGGAGCATTAGCCCCGTTTCAGCCTATTGCTCCCAGCAGAAAGGAAAGATGATAGTTTGCCAGTCCCCCAAATCACTCTCAGAAATAGAGAAGCACTAAGTAAAAAAATCACATTGACTTTACTGCAATGCAAGGCCTAATGAAATAGTTACTATATTTAGAGACGGACTCCTATGACTCTGGTCTCACTGCAAGGCACTTCTGGCCCTCAGTTATGTAGCTAGTTACTCCAACTCAAAAAGCTTCAGAGTAAAGTCTTTTCTTCCAATAGTTTCCCAAAGCTGAGTCCTGTTCCTGTGCCAAGCTTTTTCCACTTACTTGCCCTCCCCTAAAGTGCTGGTTGTGCAGCATGAATTATCCACTAAACATTTTCCAGAACGCTTTCTGCTGAGTATATTCCTACCCTTGGGACTTCCTGCAACCCCTGATCCTGATAACTGAACCACTTAGCCCTTCTGCTCTGCTGATGGTATTCTGCCTGACGCAGTTCTGCTGTTTTCAGGTAAAAATAATGCCTGTCTCAGGTGGATAGATCTCAGCAAATCTTACCTCCTCATGGGCTGTAAATAGCCCATGAAACCTGCTTCTTCCCAGCTAACAGATGGGTAGCATCAAATTTAGTATCTCTAAATGGACTGGAGCTTCTGTTCCTTACTTCTTATAATTTATGAGTCTCCTTGGGAAACAAACATATATGTGAAGACAATGGATATCCCAATGTCTGATAGAGACATGGTGACACACATTTGAGGCTGTTAGGAATAGAAAGTTCCTAAAAAGACCGTGCAAGAGCTGGGGATAACTCGAAAATACAGAGTCAAGGTGTAGAGATGGCGTGCATTGATACACCTACTCTAGTTTGAAATTATAATTTAATTGAAATTATATAAGTGGGTCCAAATAGCGGCACTGCTGTGTCCACTCCAAGTTCCCAGCAGGCAGCAAAATCCAAATAAGAAGATGTGTGATGATCTTGTGTTAGTCTTTATCCTGGACAGTCCTTGTAGAGGTTAATTTAGGGACAGTTCTGGGGTCAATATAACACCCTTTTTGGTGCAAGATGTATGAGGCAGGAAGCGAATACCTCAAACAACTCTGGAAAAGTTATGCTCAGTAGATGCTGAGGTATATGCACCTGTACCTAAGTCTTTGTCATTTAGCCCTGATTGTTTTAGCTAATGATGTGATGTGATTTGACTGTTTGCAGTTTATATAATTATAGCACTCGTATCGCCATTGTTCAAAGTATTTCTTTGTGGGAGAGATTATTCTTGTGAACGACACAATTTGTTCTTCCATGACGAATCTTAGTTAAAAAAAAAAAAAGCTAAACATGGTGTGGCTGATGGATCTTAAACAACTTGTCACTGTCGCTTGCTGTAGTGGAAGGAATCATATGTGGGACACTCAGATTCACCATTTTAGTACATTCACCACTGCAGTATAGGATGCATTAGAGCAGGAGCAGGCTGCACTGATGTAGAAGGGAAGTTATTTATTTAACGAATGACTATACTTGTAAGCTGTTTCTGAAACAGGCAGGAAATGGCAAAGATACATGCACCTAGCTCTAGGTAGCATACTTTAGCTGCAAATCCATGGCATGGGCTAGACGACCTTTAAAAGTCCCTTCCAACCAAAACTATTCTATGATTCTGTGTACCATCTCTGGTTGCAAAACATTGTCTTGAGACAGTGGTAAATTGTATCTCTAAACCATCTTAGAAGGGAGCATCTGCCCACCAGAACAGGGTAGTGGTTTATGTAGTTACACGTCCTAGCTGTTGCCATACTGGATAAGGACATCAGTTCATCAAAACCTCTCCAGTCTGCCTCTAATGCACCAATTTTATTTTCCTACTACATTAAATTGAGAGCTATGTTTCCCATATCTAATATCTTTGGAGAAAATTAGTTTCACTCACCATAAAATGTCACATTAATTACAAACAGAATGAAATGTAATATGCATTTACTTCCTCCCTTTTTGCCCATCAGATGGTGGGTTGCACTGTGCACAGTTCAGAAGTTTGGTTTAGAAAAGCATCTCTGATACTGCAGAAGTATGAAAATTAGAGAAGCTTGTTGGAACATGGTTAGACTTTGATCCTTGACAGTGCAGACAGTAGGTCTTATAATCTTTATTGCACTTTTTCTGAGTCTAAAAATGACTCTGGGAAATGCCATGTGAGAATGTTCTTGTCAGCTTTCCCGTAGTCTGTGCTTCAAACTGAACTGGGAGCACCAGAAGAGCAAAGTCCAGAATGGCAGTCGGTACACTTTGTCCTTCCTGCCAGCAAGGTCACCTTCATCTTTTTCCATGAAGGATTTCAGGGATTGACTCAGTCATATTCATAGCCTCACCTGGGAAATTCAGCCCACAGGAATCCTGCAGCTACAATTCATACCCTGTCAACCTGGTGCATCACATATCCTGCTCTGACATACGTTCATTCATTCATTCATTCATTCATTCATTCTCTCCCAGATCACATCCCAAGGTCAGAGTCTGGACATGTCCAACTTACCAGGTTAGGAACAAGCGTATTTGTCAACATTTCCCTTTCTGAGGGAGTTTTTCATATGGGAGAAACTCTCAAACTTGAGTTCATGACTTCATATACTTGCTGGGAGGCAATCTACTGTTGTTCCATACATCTCCACGTCCCCAGCTGACACACAAGCAGTGATGTCAGTCTGCGGTGAAAGAAGAGAAAACTGATGATTTAGTTGTCTGACACACTGGCTCCACCAAAGAGTCTTAGCAAGGAAAAGCTTACCTCGATCTGAGGATCCAGAAGCAAAAGAGGTAAGAAGGAGAAGGACGGACCAAGCTATCTGATTCAGAATCCCTTGGAGAGCCACAGAGTACTCATTTTTCCCCAATATCAAAATGATGTCAAGCCATAATGTAGAAGAAACACCCTGTTTTAGTAACAGATGGGTGACATCTTGAAACTAACCTACTAACCAGGCTGGTGAAAACATGTTGTGTCACAGTGTAATAAGACCACTGCACTAGGACATGATCTTACCATGCACAAAATGCATACCAGGTCCTTGAATTTTCACGGTAAGTCATATCTATTTGTGGTTCCTCCCCCATCTGCTCCTGAGGGCTTCCTTGGCAAACAGCATGTCAATACTACAATTTTCTTGAGAGTGTCCTACCATAAATAGTTGCCTTTTAGTTCCTGTGATTATCAGGCCTCTTCCAGGAACCCAGAGGACACCTGGATCAAATGGTCCACAGCCTGTCTTTAACAATATAGAAGAAGAAAAATAATCCCCAGTAAAGCTGCCCTAATGTGTAATAGACACAGACTGAGAGAGCAAGATGAGTGAGACATCATTAGGTGCACTGTGCTTTGGCCATCCTCATGTTCAAGGGTCCATGTGCCTACTGACTCACCTGTTTGTTTTCTTACTCCAGCTCCTTTTGGACTCTCACCTACTCCAGCACATTATTGCTGGAGACAGAGGTGCCCAGGAAGTCTCTGTTACATAGATAGACTCTTCCACCCTTCCTCTCCTCCACCCTTTCTTGCCCAGGCTGCTTTAAAGGCTTGTACAGTTATTTGCTGTTTGGCAAGCCTACGGCACATGTGGCCCCTTGGTGCAAGGAAGCACAGAGGTATTTTGAACTTAAGCTGTGTTGACAGCATCAGTGCTTAGGCCAGAAAGATGCAGGTGGGGAGTAGACCAGGCCAAACAGTGCTTCCCAGGGACTTCCGTGCTGGCATGACGAGTCACAGCCTTGGCCCTTTCCATTGCTCTGGGCACAAATATCTATTCTCTGTGCTGATTGCTGAACCATGAGCCTCAAAAGGCTTTAACATTTCAGGTCTGAACCCATGTCCAGGATTGCTGTTGCTATTGCTACGACATCATTTGGATCTGATTAGACAAACAATTTGTTAAAACACCACCACCTACCTACACAGTGTTTTCTGTCAGTAATAGGTCAAAATTTCTAATCATGTCAGCAAAATCCTAAGGTTAAACTGGTGATGAGTGAGCTTTATTTATTGGTAGATGCATTCAGGTCCTGTGCACAAATGTCCCATGGTAAGTCATGGCCAAATCACAGTCTCCTTGTCGTAGTGTTCTTGGAGGAAGAGTTAGGTCAAGGAAATATATTTATCCCTTCAGTCCTTCAGGGCTTCCCTTAAATCGGAGGTGAGAGACACTGCCTGTGCAGTAGGCAGCAGCTTGCTCTGCCCTGCAGAGAGAAAAAGGCAGTCACCAGCTGCAAGCCTACTTTACATTTATCTAAACAACTAAGAGTGTAATTAGCCCTGCTCAGAGCTTCCAGCACTGCTGGCTCCTCATCAAGGCTGTCAGGCATTGCCAGGGCTGGTAGAATCATGCACAGCATCCTGTAGGAGAGCTCCACTCTTTGGAGAGGCGACAGCCGAACCTGGGGAAGCGGCGTGTGGGCAGAGCCCTGGGCAGGTCCTCCTCGGGTGTGGGAAGAGCAGCTCAGCTGGTGAGGAGAGGAGGTGTCCAGCCCAGCCTGCAGGAGGGCTGCTTCTCTCTTGCTCTGCTGTCAAACCAGCCCCCAGTGATCCCCTGGTGACCCCCTCCTTGCTTGCGAGTGAAGCTGAGTACATCCATGACGGGCAGAGCTTGTGCTCTCTGGAGAAGCTGCTTTGGGGTGGCAGCAAGTGAGAAGACACAGCTGTGCAAGCTCAGTACTTGGGAAAAATCCCACCTCACAGGCCTTTTGTGCTTGCACTGAGAGGCAGGCACTGCACAGGAGCAGGGGCTGAAGCCTGAGTTTTGGAGGGCCTGGGAGGCAAATGCCAACGCTTGGGGCTGCACAGCTGCAAAGTGGTGAGGGGCTCCAGGACATCTCAGCCATGTGCAGCCATGGGGCAGCAGCCAAGGCAGCCCCAAAGCATGGAGAAATACAGAAGGGGTAAGGGTAGAGCTGTCTGCTGCCCTTGGGGTCTGCTGCCACCCCCATAAGCAGCCCTGTGAGCCAGCCTTCCTGGGGAAGGTAAATGGAGCCGACTGGGCCAGAGGGGTGTGAACGCGGCTGGAGATGGACTGCTTTCTGCTTTCATATAGGAGAGATGTAACAGGGAATCCCCTGGGGAAAAACTACTCCTCTGGCCCCAGGTCCTGCATCCACATTCTCTTCCAGATATTTACATTTTTTCATGTTCATTTCTGGAACCTATAGCCACATGATTGGTAAAGGTGATTGATTGAGAAAGGATGAGGCTTTTGCTTACACATTACAGAATCACCCTCTGTTTCTAAATGCAGTTAGGAGACAACCTCCTCTACTGCGTAATTTAGATTTTTTCATAATGCTGAAGTTTAAACAAAATATTTCTCCCTGAAACATGAAAGGAACTGGGAGCTACCAAGTACACAAGAAGTACAAACGTACTGAAAACAAAATAATTATAATTTTTCTTCACATGGCTGACACGTGGCATCAGCATTTGGAAGTGGCATTGCCCAGCATAAAGGAAAAGCAGGAAAATATGATAAGTCACATACAAGGACTTGTCAGATAGTGTAGCCAGTTCAGACTGAAAAAAATATGTATGTATTAGAGCACAGTCTTCTTAAATTTGTGCAGATTTCGATTTCTAAAAAAAAAAAAAATGTTGGCCATGTTGTTTCCTTTCAGTCTGACTTGTGGTTTGGGGTTTTCTTTCTTTGTATTTTAAATATTTTCCTTGTAGGTTGACAATGGAAAAACTGACTTTGGTCACCATCTTTTCTCACCAGCCAGCTCCCGAATAAACCAGCACAGCCCCCAGCTCTCCCAGCTTATACCGGGCTGGTTTTGCACCAGCCTGCACGGGAAGCAGGAAGACTTGGGGCTGCAGGACCAGCAGCCTTGGAGTTACAGACCATGCTGTGCAGATGCAGGTTTGTGGGTCTCCAGTAGTGTCTTTGATGACCTGCCTGAGGTGGTCGGTGACTTACTCAGGCTGGGAAAGCTCACTGCTTGTTTTGTGGTGACAAGGAAACAGCTCTCAGAAAGGCAGGACATCATGGTGGCGGCTTCCAGTCTATCCCTCACTTTATTCATTGCATTTTTCTGACCCTGTGGGAAGAGCTGGCTTGTGGAGCAGAAACATGGGTGATATAGACCTGGAGAATGTCTGTAGTTGTGTCAAAGGGGCCCACATCATTGCAAACTTAGGAGAATGGCAGTGCATAAGCTCTCGCTGCCATAGACCAATTAAAAGGAAAGAGCAGATTCACCACTTGTGTGATGCTTTGGAAGCTGAATAGAGACCATCCTCTTGCTTCTATGGGGCCAGCTGAGCACAGCTAGATGCCAGCCCCCAGATGACACGTGTTTGTGAACAAGGAAGGGAGTACCTGAACACCATCCTTTCGCCCTTCAGGAAGGGATAAAATAAATCGTAGCAGTGGCAGTGTTGGAGAGGGCAACCAAGACTGGGTCATTCCTCTGAGAAGGCTGCTGGGGACGGAATCTTGGCCACAAGCAGCTCTGTGCCCAGAGCAGGGTGAGGTGCCTGGGGACCCCCTGCCTGAGTCGTGCTGCTCACACGCCTGGGAAATGCCTTCCCAAGGCAACTCCAAGAGAGCGGATGCCTGCTGTTTAGCAGGTTATTAAGGCACAGCTCAAAAACACTCTCAGCAGGGACCCACAAGGCAAAAGTCAGCCAGCTGGAAGAGACATAGGGCAGTCCCAGTGACTGGTGCAAGCACCCAGGTTTGTTCAGAGCACCTGCAGCAATAGGGAGCAAAACTGAAGCAGGACCCACATCAGAAACAGGTTAACAGGTACAGGCTGCCACTGTTCAGGGCAGGGGATCTTTTGTGCTCAGGGTGGGCCCTGCCCGCTCTCTGCGGGGATGCTGCAGCGGCAGAGCGTGGAGCAGCACTTTCTGGGCAGGCTGCTGCCGCCGCCCACTCTTTAATGCCAAATAATACAGAAAGAGCTATTGGTTTTATTCTCAAAAACATCTGCTGTTAGATGTACGCCTCAAGTGTCAACGCAACCTGTAGCACAGAGAGAAGAGATGAGATAGGCAGGGGACAGGGAAGAGGCTGCAGTGGCCTTGTTAGCTGATAATCTCAGAGATGACCACGTCCCTCCTTATCCCTCAGCATGTTTCTTCGCTCACACGGCTGTTGCTGTTTGCTCTCCAAGTGACATCAGGATGCAAGGCTATTTGGAAGGAAGTGAGCAGTGAAACCCACCCCCGTCCCTGCCTCTTCAAGTCCAAAACTGGGGAAAGTTGTGGTTTGTTAGGAGGCTTACTTAGTTTCTGTTGTAGACTTTGCAGGATATATGCACCTGGTGTGCGTAGAGCGGCAAGGTTATCTTTGCAGGAAATACACTTTTCCTCTCCCTCCACCCCTTTTTTTAATGATTTCATTCCCAGAGCAAGAAATGGCAGGTGGTTTCACACCACATATGGTCAACTCATAATATGCATAGCCACACTAATATCCTGCCATCAGCAATGTGTTTTCTTTGGGTCATATTTGGAAGGCGATATAATCCTGGATGAATTGTCAGAGGGAGGCACACAACAGTTTATCTGCCACTCTTCTCCTCTGGCATCACAGTGGTTACGCGCAGCATTCGGTTCTTATTTGTGTGGGGCTTGTGCTCACAGCTTCGCTGAGCGCTGAGATTTCTCACACTTTCTGTCAGCTGGCCTAGCTCTGCTTTCTGTGCGAGAGCCCAGGGCAGGTGGGGAGAGGAATGTGGTGCTTTTCAATAAGTTCCAATAAGGCAGGAGTGCATTGTAAGTGATTGCTAACACAAGAATTGTTTAAATAAACATATTTGTGGGAGATGCTTGTTGTGGTTTAAACCCAGCCAGCAACTAAGCAGCACACAGCTGCTCGCTCACTCTCCACCCCTCTGTGGGATGGGGGAGAGAATTGGAAGGGTAAAAGTGAGAAAACTCATGGGTTGAGATAAGAACAGTTTAACAATAATTGAAATAAAATAAAATAGAATAATACTAGCACTAGTACTAGTAGTAGTAGTACTACTACTACTACTACTTCTACTATACAATAATAATATGCAAAACAAGTGATACACGATGCAATTGCTCACCAGCTGCCGACCGATGCCCAGCCCATCCCCAAGGAGTGATCGCTGCCCCCCAGCCAACTCCCCCCAGTTTATATACTGAGCATGATGTTATATGGCATGGAATAGCCCTTTGGCCAGTTTGGGTCAGCTGTCCTTGCTGTGCCCCCTCCCAGCTTCTCGCTGGCAGGGCATGGGAAGCTGAAAAGTCCTTGGCTAGTGCAAGCACTACTTAGCAACGACTAAAACATCAGTGTGTTATCAACATTATTCTCATACTAAATCCAAACCACAGCACTATACCAGCTACTAGGAAGAAAATTAACTCTATCCCAGCTGAAACCAGGACAATGCTCTAAATAAAGCATATTTGTGGGAGAAAAGGAAAGGGGCAGATGACTGCGTCACCCTCACAGCCCTCATGTCACAGCAGTAGGGGAAGGTGACTCTCAGAAAAGCACGTCCATGTTGCAGTAGGTGCCGTTGAGATAATATGCACCAGTGTACCCTGTGCCTGTTTGGAAGCGAGCAGGATGTACTGGGAATGGTTGCTGTGCGACCGGGCCAGCTCCTAACTCAGAGGGAGACAACTGAGTGCATCCTCCACCACCAGAACTGACTCACAGCACTGACAGAGCTCTGCTTCTTTCACCTCTGTAGTACCGGGGTTTGGTGCTGCTCTCCCAAAGCACAGTTCTCCGGTTTTAATGGTTTGTTGATCCATCGCTCAGTGCAAATCTGGAGTTTGTCCGGTTTGCATGGTAATTTTTGTTTGACTTGAATAGTCTTGGTGGGTGATAAATTTCTTGCTGGCAGGGCTGTCTGGATCACTGGAACATATGAGCTTTCTCAGCACCTCCCAGGGCAGTTCCCAGGGAAGAAGCGGAGAAACAGTGCTAACTTAATTAGCTATCAACTAACAGCGGACCAACACATCTCATAATGAGCAAACAGTATCTCCAGGCCCTCACTCCCCTCCGTCTCCTTTGCTTGCAAAATGTAGAGGAAAGAAAGAAGCCAAATTGGCCATCACTCAATTTTGTGATCTGGGAAATATCAGATATATTCTGATTTGATGTTGTCACAACATTTCTATGTATGAGAAGTAATATTTGTGGAGGGACTTTCTGGATTTGCTGAAAATGTTTGGAAATTTCAGGGGTTTGTTTCGATACAAAATTTTAAAATATTTGTGGGAGTGACAATGAATCAAAACCCTCTTTTTTTCAGCCAGCTTATGGAGAACAAAGAGGTAGGATGTGGGTACGGGCTAAGTGGAGAGCTGCTATAACTCAGCACAGGAAAGGAAATCTGATACATGTCCACAAAGCCAAACAGATGGAAATACAGTTTATACAAAATCTGTGTGAGCAGAAGGCAGGGGCCAATCTGGAAAAGGGAGGGGAAGATCCAGGGGCAACATTAACTGATAAGCCGTGTTTAGTGCCGTCTAGCTTTAGAGTATTTTATGAGCCCTAATGAAGACTCACAATGGCCTTCTCAAATGACAGCTACAAATGCTGTCCTGCAGAGGAGATGTCTTGTTCTGCCTGAAATAACCCTATGCCATAAAAGCGCACGTATATATAGAACAAACAAAACAGGGAAATGCAACCCCAGCCAGCAGGAAATCCTCAGATGCATCAGGGGAAGCGGGCTGTGCTAGCGAGACGGTTCTTACATTATATCACTGAATTCAAGGCAAAATATAGCCCAAAGGTTACATATGACAGGGAAAGGCAAGCAACATCCTTTTGATAAGCACTGCCGGTGAGGGGATAGAGACACAGGACAGCACAGACAGAACTACATGCTTGATTTCCACCTCAACTCTTTCATAAACCAGAGAGAAACTTTGCTTCTTTCTCCTTCTCCCCATTACAGTTTTGGGGAGGGCACACCTTACCTAGCATGTCTATCAAGTAGAATGGGTCACCAGTGGGTTGGAAAAGCCCTTGGGGAATTTGCCTCTCCGTGGATGTGCCCTTGGCAGCAGGGTCTCTGCCTGCCCCCTGGGAACATCGCTGTCAAACGGGGCAGGCAGAGCGCTCCCTTCCTCCCCTTGCGCCTGCCCCTAGCTACCATTGCGCTGGCCATGGAGGTAACAGCTGGAGCACCTGAAGCCCCCAACACCCAGAGTCTGGACTTTCTCAAACCACCTGATGGCGGCAGGAAAGATGAAGGCTCCTTGCTCGTTCTGGCTGTGCGGGTGCATGCTTTTTCTCTTCCGAAGCCATCCTGCTCTGGTGCTTCTCCTTTAGCTCTGGGTTCATAGGTAGGTTAGCCTTTCCTCCTGGTTTATCTTCTTCGGCTAGGTTTCCATTTCAGTGAGCCTTGTCACACTCTTCTGTTTGTTCCCTTTTACATGTGGAAAACTGATTTCCCAGCAGATCCCACCCTCTGTCAGGTATCGCTGCCATTGTCTGGATGGCTACACTGACAGCACATGATGGAGGCATTTTCTGGACAGTAATCCAAGCACTGAGCAATAGCTATTCAGGCAAAGATGTCCAGGAGCACAAAGATCAGGGAAAAGTATTGCAAGTTTCTTCTCACACATTTTCTCTGCAGATTTTACTCATATCCAGATGTTTTCCACCTTCTAGCACTGTCAAAAATTATGTAGCCTACTGTCATCCCTGGAACAGGGCAGACTTGTTATTGTCCTGACACCATACTTCCAGAGGGAGCTAATATCTGTCTTTCAGGTATTTCAGCAGAGGATAAACACAGGTCTTTGAACATATCTCAGATGCTCCAGACAACAATTCTCAAATAGTGGCACAGATATTCATGGGTCACAGGTACTCACTCACAATTGCAAATTAGGAAAACAGACCCAGAGGGGCAGACTCGCATCATGCGTCCTTCTCCTGTCATGTTTTGCCAGCTGAGCTTCCAGATCAGGTGATGTGTGAACAGCTCTTCCCAAATCACAGAAGACAACGTGTGGTTGAGCTGAAGCAGATCCATTGGAGAGACACTGGCAGGCTGCCATGCATGATGTGCAAGGAAAGGCTGAGGGAGCTGGGCTCCTGCAGCTTCGGGATGAGAAGGCTTAGGGGGTTTCTCACTGCTGACTTCAGCTACCTCATGGGGCAAGACAGAGCCAGGCTCCTCTCAGGGTAGGGAGAGGATAAGAGGCAATGAAGACAAGTTGCAAAAAGGGAAATTTTGGCTGCATGTAAGGAAAAACAGTCTTCCCGTAAAAGTGGTTGTGCACTGGAAGAGGTGCCCAGGGAGGCTGCTGTATCTCTACCCTTGGAAATATTCAAAGCTCAGCTGGACACAGCCCTGAGTGGCCTGATCTAACTGTGAAGACAGCTGTACCTTCCAAGGGAGGTCATCTCAGATGACTTCCCAAGGTCCCCATTAATGAAAACCATCCTGTGAGATCCATTGGGGCAAAGAAATACAATGTAGAGCCTGGACTGGAGTGAAGCCAATGACCTTGATGGCAAATACTCCATCTTCTGATTCTAGGCTAATTAGTCATCCAGGCCTACAATAGCAATATTATGATCTAAGTTCATCAGCAAAATAATCTCAAAACCAAACAAGTTTAAAAAAACCCTCGTGAGGCATTAACACAAGACATCAAGACATCCTTTCTTGATCTTCATGCGGTCACAGTTCCAGTGACAATGAAGAAACCTGAAAATGTCCAAAAGAGACAACCTGAATTACTTTCCCAGGCATTAGTCTCCTGTTTGTGGAAAATCTTAAAATAAAATTTATTTGAAGGTGTGAAGTGTGGAGGAGAGGAGAATTTGTCAAATCTGGTCATGACCCGTGGCACTAGACATACATGCTGTATGAAATGATCCTTTCTCAAATTCTTGTTGCAAATTGGTCCCTAGGGGAGAGAATGGTTGAGGGGTTCCCTTTTTGATTAATCTTTTGCAGTGCCTCACCCTTAGATCACCTCTAAAGGGACAGACAGGAGAAGAGGAAAAGATCTTGTCCTGCTTTGTGCAGGAAGCCGAAAGCTCAGTATTGCTTATGGAACATATTCTTGCCTTTCTGAGGAAACATTTTCCAGCCAAATGCTTTTCATTTCTTCAACACAATTAAAGGAAAAGGAAGAGGCAGGCTTGGTTTGATCAAAATAGGCAGCAGATGCTGGAGGAGAAGAATAGGAAAGGTTGTCATCTGGAGCAAAGGGGAAAGAATAGCCTGTCATGTGTGGGCACAGCTGGAAAGGACCATGGCTCCAGAGCCTTTCTGTCCAAGCCTGGAGCCACATCAGCTTTTCATGTGAAGGGGGACAGGTTACAAGTAGCTCTCACAGGAAGGGAAAAATAATTTCTAAGCCCCAGGAATGAAAGGGATCAACACTGAAGTGAAGCCAGCTACTCCCTGTAAGAGAATTGACTGTATCCAGGACCTCTTCTTACAATTTCACCACCCAGCTTCTGTGTGGTTGGCGAGGAATTCTCTCTCTACTTTGGGTTGTTTTCTTCTTGATTATAATTTTTCGTGCAGGCATTGAAGATATTCTGTGCAAGGGCAGGAAATGACAGGTCTTGACCTAAATGGCTTGCAGTCTAACTGCATAAAATAGAGGACAGGAAACGAAATAATTTGGTGAACATCACATATCCAGGCAGTACTGCAGCTAGGCACAGAAGCCAGGTCGCTGGAGTCGTAGTGCAAATCCATATACTCCAAAATAGGTCACCCTACTTCAGGCTTCCTGAAGTATACCTCCTGTGACAGAGACAACTGTGACAGAGAACAGAGAACATGTTCTTGTCCCCGGAAACACACCAGGTTAGACGAGGTTGTCAAAAAAAAAAAAAAAAAAAAAACCCAGCCACAACAAACAACAGCAAAAATCCCCACTTCTTTGGAAAAACACCTATGATCAGAGAGCACTTGCCTTGGGGTGGTGGGAGAAACCCAGCAGAAACGTATAAGCTTTGTTAAAATTTTTCGTTGTCATTCTTTCTTAACAGTGACAGAAGTGGCATAACTCAGTGGAAGTCTACTTGTCTTGTGCAACTAAGGTTACTACAAAAACTCCTTCAAACTTGTAGTAACAGATAACAAGTTCATACTACTGAGTTCTCATGCATTTGTGCTCCTACGCAGTAGCCCTCAATGGGCATTTTGTTAGCAATCTCCAAGATTGCAGAGACAGGCATGTAGCAACCTGGACTGAGTGTGAAAAGGGACACGCAGAAGAAAGTATCCTCACCTTGTCACTATTACCATGTTAATTAGTAACCTCGAATGGCCATGTTTTCTACAAGCTTGTTCTCTTAGACCTCCACTGCATTACATGTGGGTATGCGCACGCACACGCGCACACACACACACACACACACACACACATCTCCTACAACTTTTTCTGTTAAATTCCCCATCAGCTAAAAAGCGCTAGAGCTGCTACTGCCTGTGATTGTCCCCCAGACACTCTCTTACCCCACCAAATGATCTAAGCTAAACTTTTGCTCTGGAAAAAAAAAAGATTTTCCAAGAAAATACACACTGAAGCATCCCAGCACAAAGAAACCATTCCTGCCAAGGGCAGATGTGACAAGTTCTCTTTATTCAGTGCCATTATATGAAATTATTTCTAAATGAAAGCCTTTCACTCTAAGTGGGAAAACAAAGACAAATGTTAGCAGAGTTGGTCTTGATGAGTCTCCTAATACCTCGGGGTTTGTCATTACCGTGGCTGAAAGCAAGGAGAGGGAGAGAGAGGGAGAATTCACCATTCTTCCTCCTGCTCTTCAGAGCAAAAAAATAAATCAATGAACAGTTCCCCTGTAAGTGGTATGTATTATAAGCAAGAAAGGCTAGCTGGTAAGGAATGTCCTTTGTCAAAACTTGAGCACAAATCTCACATCACAGAAAATACTTAAATAATTTTAAACTGGAGTGAGAAGAAATTTTCTGTTCTAACAAAAATTAAAAGAGGCAAGGACTTAGACGTCTTCTTTTCTGACTTACCAGTCTGGCTTCATTTTTGTGGAGATTAGTATAAACCACAGATATTCCCAGCATCCCCTCACTCCTACTCTGACATCTCATAAACTCTGCATTTTCACACATTTCACATGAAAGCAGCTCTGATTTCCAGTTCTGCACTTCCAACAAAGCTAGCAAAAAATGTTTTTTGCAATGGTTTGGTTAGCAGAGGGGTAAAAAGCCTCAAGAAATCTACAAAGACAGACTGGCATGTTGGTGGCTGTGCCAGCGTACCCTCCCCTGCCCTGATGGTGATGGGAGGTGGATGCAGCCCCCCAAGCCAACCTGCTACCACTGGCTTTGGTAGTGGCAGTGTGAACAACTGGTCTGTGCCAGTGTGAACAACTTCACAGCCCAAATAAGCATCACATCACAGCACCCTGCCAAGCCAGGGGGGCTGAGATGTGCACCAGCAAGCAGATCCCCCCTGGAAGCAGAGCTGATCTGTGCGGTTTTTTTAAATCAAGTCCCTACAGTCCAATGAGCCCCAAATCCTTCTCACAAGCTGCTTCATTGAGTTGCACGGTTGCCACTCAGCACAGCCACCTAAAACCCCTAGTGCTGGGAAAGTTGAGGGTGGGAGCAGATCTCCTCCTCTTCCAGACCACAGCCCAACATGCCTGGACAAGAAGAGAGAGCGCTGCTGTGGGCAATCCCACAGGCGGTTGGCGGCTGCGGGTACCCTGGGCAGGGTGCTGTGGCACGTCACTGGGGTCTGGAAGAGGAACCAGCCTGTGCCACCTCAATGCCTGGTCTTCTCTGTGAAGCACAAGAGGACTGAGAAGTCGGCACCGGGAAAACGTGGTCCTTCCTCCTGCGCATCGCCCCACGTCTCAGCAGTGCCCTTTCCCTCCCATGCAGCAGCATCCATGTCCTTGTCAGCCTCGGAAACACAGGGTGCATCCTTCCAGGGCCACGCTCCCAGGGGAAGATTACCTAGAGTATATGTTGAATTCCTGACATTTTTGGAGGACCAGAGATAAGACTTTCTAACTAGGAAATAGGAAACATTTTTTTCAGAGAGGGGCTAGATCTTATGACCCCTGTCTCTGATGACCGTACGTTTGGACCTCCAGTACTGTCCTGTATCTCTGTCATTCATGACAAATTTGTGGGCTGCATAAGTAAATGTGTGTATTTCTGAGCCCTTGAAAAATTCAGCTACAAAACATAAAAGCACTTTCAGCCTTAAATAGGATAAAGCTGTTTTCTGCTGTGGTGTAGAGTAATAAAATGGGTATAGAGCGGGATGAAAAAATTGGTTAGAGGCATTGGAAAACTTTCAAAGGAAGACAGATTGAAAAGACAGAAACTGTCTTGTTTACAAAGAAAATGAGTAAGAAGGACATGCTGCAACCACATGAAATATGAACAGGCTAGAAACAGTAAATTTTAATGCTTTCTCCTAGTAGAAAAATAAGAAGACATTCAGTGATGCTGATACCCAGTAAATGCAAAACCTAGGAAAAAAATTTGTTTTCACGCAGCACACATTCAGCTTGCGAGACTTACTCGTATTTAAGTCAGGAGCTCAACAGGATCCAAGGAGGGAGTGCACACTGTACAGAGGAGAATACTCTCAAGTACTATGGCAAAGGTTAAGATCACAGCTGGAAAACTATAAGAATTTGGGAGGGGCATAAGCTGTCGTATTCCAGGACATAAGCAACACACTAATGGAGAGTAAGGGCAAAATATTCACCTGGGGCCAGTTATTTTACAATAGCTTGCTGCAGGTTGTTTACATCGTCCTCTGAAGCATTGGCGAGGGCCAGAGGCAGCCAGAGCTACAATGTCAGACCACTAGGAGCTGTGGTTTCCTGGGGCCTGTGGCAGGGGCTGTGGTCCCTTATGGACTCCATACACTCATTTCTGGGCATGGTAACATGTCTGTGGAGCACCATCCCATGCACGTAGCATTGAACCGGTGGTGTTACCAGCCCTGCTACCAGCATGGGGGGCTGAACTTTTGATAGAGAGAAAGACAGTCCTGCCTCCTGCCTCATTGCTCCGAGGTCTCCGCCACGGGCACTGAGTACTCCTCTGACCCTGCACTGAAAGCAAAGAAACCAGCTGGATTTCAGCAGCTCCCAACAGAGACCCATCCCACAGGGCAGATGAGAGACAAGTGCAAGATGCAAAACCAAGAAAGACTGCAAAATCACAAAAGCAACCTCTGATCCAGTGGTATTAAAATGAAGCTGATTTTAGGATCTCTAAACTTATGCCATTGCCTAGTTCGACTTCTTAAACCATAAGAGGTCACAGACTTTCATTCATTTATGACAGCAGTGAGTGCAATAACTCCTGCTTAAGTAAAAGACAGTTTTTAGAAAAGCAACCAGATTTCTTCTGAATAACTGAATAAAAAAACCTTTTCTCCCTTGACTGTCTGCTCATGGTTAATTGCCCATGTTGTTTCTGTTTCGTGTACATATTTCTGTGAGCCAGAATACTCTTTGCTGTAAGTGAACAAAAGTCTCATGAATAAATCTCGCTGCCAGCAATAAATCTGGTCCAGCATCTACATTGCACGTCAGTGAAAACATGCATACGTTGCAGTACAGACTGTCACAAGACGATGCTATTTCTTGGTACTAACATAGGATTTTATGTATTAGAAGCACTGTGGTTTATATTAACTAATGATAAGGTAATTAATCCAAATATAGATGCCAATATAATTTCATTTTTGTGTCTGAAAGCTTTTAAGCTTCATACAGGCTATGCACAATGTGTGCTGTTCAATTAGCTGAACTCCAGTTAAATATTGTGGTCTGCTACTCATCACCTCAGACAGAAAAAAAAAGACATTATTAACCACTGGTGGTATTTGATACAAGTAATAGCTTTAGTCCGTCTTTGCTAGTGATGACAACCAGCAATTTTTTCTCCACGTTAATTTTAATGGTGACTTCTAATACGAAGTCCAGCCGTGGTGATGAATGTTTTCACTTGCACAGAACCAGGCTGGCCTTGCGAGTGTTTTTTCTTGTCTTTTGGGGGTTAGATAGGAATAATTTTTAATGCGATCAGATCATCACACCTTTTTTTTCATCAGTATTGCAACAGGTCCCAGTGGGACAGTGGAAATTTGTCATTTTTGGGGTTGAACTTTCTCAGGCAGGTCTCTACAAGAGCTGTCTCTGTTTAATACTGATAATCTAACATCAGACTTACACAGGTCAGATGGCCCCCCCTCTTCCCGACCTCTGCTCTACCTGGCACCATGCTCGTTTGCTGATCTCTGTGCCTGATACCTCATACTCTCATCCAATTTTTGTAATTTCTATGAAACACGTAGGAGGAAAAAAATGAATTCCTTAACGTGGTAACTGCAAGTGACCCTGCAATCACAAGCATAAGGTGGAGCTGATACGGCTGCAGCCCCCTGAGTTTCACTGCAAGTTCAGTGCCTCTTTTCTCCCCCAGCTTCACCCAAAGCCCTGAAGGACCACTGATGTCTTTGTAGAGCCCCCTGTGCACTGCACCAGCTGTGAGGCACCACAGCCTCAGTGAGACCAGCAGCGCTGGTGATCCACTGAGGTTAACTCCTCAGTGAGGTGGGCACTCGTCATGCACCTACTGGCTCATTAACCACTGTACTCAGGGGTGCTAACGCTATACCTTGCTGTAAAGTTTGACTCACCCCATTTATATGAGGTTCCTGTCAGCTCTGGGAAAGATGAAACAGACTTTTTTAGGGCAGCTTTTCCAAATCCTTTCTCATACTGAAGTTCTCAGTCACTGGGAGGGCTGTCAGATTTCTCTGCACTTCAGCTTGGGAGAAAACAGCTCTTGGCCCCAAGCCATCTCGGCACAGTTTTGCAGCTACAGCTTTCAGAGCGTCCACACCTGCCTCTGTGTTACCAATCCATCACTTCTGGACTGTGATCCAAAGTGCTGGTGACGTGGAAGTGGGGGAAGGAAGGGTAGGCGCTGCACGAGTTGGAGGGAGCAGGCTAGAGATGGCCATCAGCTGTGACACGTTGCCTTGCCTGTCCTTACCCACAGCGATGATCTCAGCTTTCCATCTAGCTCAGCTACTCTGCCTTTGGAGGCAGGGAAATTAATATTTCTGCTGATTTTTTCTGCCCTGCCAAAGTACATTTCATGCATGAAAATGTGAGATAGGTTCTCTCCAGCACTTAGGGACAATCATCCAAGACCTGTACTTCAATTAGAGAGTCCTTATGAAAAATGAAGCCACGTAGGGATGACTATCTTTTGAAGGCAGTACATCCAGTTAACAGGTGCACTTTGATGATGCCATTCTAGTACAGCACATTTCATTTCTTCTGGTGTTCAGATCAGTTACAGGATAACCCAAACGGGTCTCTCTGTACTCCCCCAGTGTCACTGCACATGAGGAAATAATCCAAAAGCTGAAATGTAAAAATGTGCTATGTTGCCCAGAACTGATGAATAGCGTGGAGCAGCTCCAACACCCTGGTCATGTAACATCCACCAAGCTGATAGAAACCAGGTTTCATGCCCTAGACTAATTATTTTTGCACAATTGGACATGTCATCCCTAGGACAATCTATTCCTGGTATCTAGTTAGTCTTTTATGTATACACAAGCTCAGTAAAGTCCTTACATAAGAATTTGGAATGCATTATTAGTAACAAAAATAGTTATGATCTATGGGACATGGTGCATACTTGCATGCCTTCCAAAAATCCAGGAAAAGTATTATTAGTCTTATCTAAATAGGTCTCCTTTTTCTCTGTACTCTTTCTGAAATGCAATCTGCCTCACAAAAAGGCAGCAATTATCCCCATTCTCTGATTCTTTCCCAGAAAAGTGCTCATGTGCATCCCTATAATACATCTGATGTTGATGGAGGTCTTCTGGTAGCACCACATGGAATTCACTGCTCAGAAACCTGGCTCATTCATTATGCTATAGATGTATACACTGCTTTACCCAGTGTAACCTAATGATAATGAGTTTACTGCGTAGGTGTGCTTTAATGCTGTGATAAACACCTTGATTATGGTCTGACAGAGGTCTAGATATGCTTTTCCAAACACTTTATTTCATAAATTATCTATTTACTTTCTTGTCCAGATGTGAAAAAAGGCTGTTTATTTTCCTGTTAAATTGCTGAAGAATTATTGCTTTGATCCCTCCGTGCTCTTGCAAAATCTAGGAGATTTCAGAATTCCCTTGCCTATGTTATCACGTATTTCCTGTCTTTTTTAAGCCTTCATTGCCAGGTGGTCGTGCACAAGGTCGGATTAGCTCTTAAGCTGTCACATACAACTTCCTTTCTTGAAATAAGTTTAAAATTGATTCATCCATGAATCTGAGCTGTTGTGTGTTTGTTGTTTATTAGGTGAAGGAGGGCAGCAATTTCTGTTCTTGATGGACTGCTCTGTTACTCTGTCCAGTTTGGTCACTGATGTATTTTCACAAGATCCCTCATTGCAAGTCTGTGTAGTAACACCCACCACTAATTTATTAGGTTGCCTCTGAAGTTGTGAATATGATGGTGTCACTTCCAGTGCAGTTCGTGGCAATTTTTTGACAGGTACAGCTGAGCCAGTGACCCCGAAACCCTTTCTGCAGCATTTGCAGCAAGAGGAGCTCTTCCCAACACAGCCAGCACCATGCCGCTCACTGGGCACAGTGTGCAGATGCCGTCGTTTTGCCTGAAACAAATGGTTGTCATTTCTGCCAAAGGGACTTGGATTTCAGCTCCACCACACGGACAGCAGGGCTGGGACTGCATAGGCAGACAATAAGTTTATTGTCATCGCATTCCTCTAATGCATGTGCTCATTCAGAGAGGTACACAAAAAGCTCTTTGTGTTTACAGATCTATTGCTTTCAATTGTTTTCACACAAAAGAAAATGATACCTGTGTGGGACAAGCCACAGCCATTTCCCTGTGGCAGTTACCACTGACAAACATTTTTCAGAGGGCCACAGCCCCGAAAAGCGGGCTGTCCCACTGAGTATGAATACGACATCTGCAGGACATCAGACCTGGGATGTTTTACTGTTTTTTTTTAAAGAAACAGCTCCAAAATCTAGATGCAAATAATAGCGCCTGGCTAATAGCAGTAAGCATCAGGAGCCTAAATCAGAGCTGAGATCCCTTATGCTAGATACTGATCAGATCCGTGGTGAAAAACCAGTTCTGTCTCCAAAGCACTCACAGACTTTGTCTGCCAGAGCTTGCCAGCCTGCTAGAGAGCTGCTGGGTCCAACAAATGAGGAAGGTGTCAAAGGAGCACTTCAGGGGAGAAACAATCGAAGGAAACAAAGGGAATGGTTTGCCTCACTGTTTATTGCAGAGGAGCTCAGAGAGGTTTCTACAGCAGAATTATACAGGGGCTGAGTCAAACCCTCTCAGATTCAAATGCAGGGGAACTTTTGGAACAAATTAATGCAATGAACAGTAACAAATCACCAGGACCAGCCTTCACCCACACCTTAAGAGGACTGTAAATATGATACTGTTGAACCACCAATTTTGGGATATTACCTGCTGCTTAAACTAGTCTTCATGCCAGAAGAGTTGAGCATGGGAACCATGGCACCATTTTCAAAACCAGAACTCAAGGGGTGATCTGAGAAATCACAAACCAGCATTTCTGTTGCCCATGCCATTAGATATAAATAGTATAGAAGGGAGGAACTACCATGGTTTTCACAGAGGAAAGCCATACCTCACCTACCTGTGGGAATTCCTGGAAGCAATCCCCACCCCAGGAACTATTCAAAGCTTGTATGGACCCAGCCAGCCCCAAGCACCCTGGTCCAATCTGGCCCTGCTTTCAGTAGGGAACTGGACTATATGATCTCCATATGTCCCTTCAGACTTAAATAGTACTATGATTCTATATTCACAATGATGAGAAAAATGCATGAATGCTGTACAATAATTAAACTTCAAAACTCATTGCCACAGGACACAATTCTGATCAAAAGCAGAAATGGTTTTAAAGATACAAGCCATAATAACTGTGGGAATACCAATGGCAACTGAATGTAATGATTTGGGTTCAACCTCTAGCACCGAAGTCCCTGCAGTTTAAATTATATGAAGCTAAAAGCTGATACCTCAGAAAGCTCGGTCTTGTGCTCCTCCTGTTTGTTATGCACCTTCGCTGAACTCCTGCTATAAGTTGCTGGAAGGGTTAGCTGGAAGACTAGTGTAGTTGCTCTTGCATACAAAACTGATGAAAGAAAGTGAATGGTGCATGCAGGGGTGGGGGAGCAAGGCCAGTGTGAAGAAATGCTTTTTGAAGCTAATTGTCTTCAATTAGCCTTTCACCTTTGATTAAAGATGGGCTGTTACTGCCAAAAAATGCCTCTTGAATATTCATTTAAATTAACTTGCCTTGGCCTGGTTTTGTCTCACTGGGGTTTGTTTCCTCTGAACACTCACATAGGGTAGTTACTCTGGCATGGACGGCTGTGAATGGGACTGTCAGAGCTATGTCCCCAGCTGTTTGTGAACAAGAAACTTTGGGTTTATTTACACAAATGTTTATGTCAGAAGCACCACACTGGTGCAGTGGGGGCTTTTTGGAAGAGTATCAGGAAGAGAACTTGACTTGCAGAGAGTTGTTAGTGGACCAAAAAGCAATTTAAAAAAAGATATGAATATTGTTTGATGACTAAAAACAAACAAAATGAAAGAATGAGTGAAAAAATACAGTCAAGGGAGAAGAGACTAAACAACTCAAGAAAGTCCTCATTCATTACAAATCATTTGCGCATTTTTTCCCCACTGGGTTGAACTGTGCCTTTCTCATAATCCGTCAAACATTTTGGAAAGCAAGAGGCTGTGTAGTGGCCAAAATGTGGTGTCTCACACTTCTCAAGTTCATGTGTCCACATCTTCAACATCTTCTTGAATATTCCTGCAGAAAGTTCACAAGTTGGCTCACATGGGTCAGAAATGCTGACTGATGTGGAGGGATGTGTCCCCAGAGACATGCAAAGTAACTGAATGGCATGGGAAACCCTGTGCTTTAAATGCTCACACTTGACATTTTTCCTTCCCTACACCATTCTGCCTATGGTGTCTGGCTGCTTCATTCCAAATAAACTAGAGTCATAAGGCCCCATATATCTTTTCTTAAAAGGCAAAGGTGAAAAAGCCTTGGCAGTGTACACAGCCCTCCTAGCCCCTACCCAAGTGGTAATAGTTAAACCTGACTGCCCTACACAATTTCACGTGCAGCATTTAATACTCGTCTTGGCAGCTCCCAAGTCATTGGAAACCCACATATCTATTCAAGGCACATTCTGTTCCTCCACAAATCATCCACACATTTCCTTTCCTCCATAAATGCTGTGATAACAGCTGAAAAGTGAGAGAAAAATAAAGCTGTGTGATATACGTGAAATGCAAAATGGTTGCTCTGTTCTGGCACCATTTGTACACTTGTTTTCCCCCATCACCCACAAAAAGGGGGGTCATCAACAGAACAAGGCAAGGACTGTAAGGGAGGGTGATGCCTTCTATTAGATGAACTGGTACAGTTAGTCTAACTGTGACAGAAGATTCTTTTAGCCATATTTGTATTGAAATCCCAACCTTGGAAGATAGATACAGCTCAGAAATTCTGAAATAATAAAAAAATGGAGTTATACAGAACTACTGAGATGCCACTAGGGCCTTCTGCACAGGAAATAACTATTCTGTTTTCCCAGCAACACACAGGCAGAAAGAAATATCAGCTCAAGGACGAGCAGGATTCAAGGCAAGAGGAAAGCCTCCTTTGGAGAGAGATCATAGTTCAGAGCCTGGTCCTGACGGGTGCAACGGACAGTGAGGGAAAGGCCAGCAGCCTTGCGAGTCACTAAGAGAAAAGAAAACAAACAACAAAATTGCTGTTACTAATGAGGACCAGCACTCTCTGTCTTTGGAGGGATCAGGAATGCAGTCTTTGCTCAGAATAGCCATCAAAAAGTGCCTCACAAGATGGAAAGGGCTACAACTGCTCCCTCAGGGTGAAACAGCTCCTGGAGATAAGGGGCAGCCCAAAGCCCTCCTTTCCTGTCCTGGGAAACCCTGCAAGCTCGCTGCCTTCCCAGTACAGGTGGTCATGCAAGCTGGTGGGAGAAGGTCTCTTTTTAGCATGTTACTGCACTCAACTCTGGTGTGTTGGCACCTGGTGCTTTGTAGAGCAGCAGAGTAACAGTAATTGCCAGCTGATTCATTGGCAGATGAATGCTTCAGCATTAGAGAAATGACCTCTGAGCACTTGTGTGGCTTTTCATGATTTATCACAGGCCTTTCAAGGCACTCTTGAAGCACAGGGAGAGGATACGGTTTAGGCATCAAGGGGCTGATCTGGAGGTGAACAGAGCTGAAACTCTTCTCTGGCTCTGTGTACACACATGTGTATGTGTGTGTACACACATGCATGTGCACACATGCATGCACATTTATTTTTGCATGAATTCCGTTTCATATCATACATTTACAGAAAAGGATCAGGCTGAATCCATATTTAAAGCAACAGCATGGGATTAGGAGCTGTAGGCTCACTTTCTTTATCTGCCATAAACGTATATGAAAGTCTCCTTGTCCCATTCCCTATCTGTAGGAGTGGATAATCTTCCTCTATCCTTCTGAAGATTCATCTACTTAATTGTAATGGCACCTGTCCCAAGAATACTCCTATTTTTTTAAGTCAGTAGAGCCAATTCCAAAATCCCTCAGGGATTAAAATTCATTCATACCGGGATCGGAAAGAAATCTGTGCTTTGTGCAAGCAGTTTGGAGGAGAAAACATCAGATCTGGCTGTCAGATCTCTAACACATGACTGAGAATAATCACAATAATAATAATGAGAGAACATATTGCACATTGTCTTTGGTCCAACCAAAATAGTCCCCAGCCTCTTTCGCTATGCTCTGTGGCTTCAGCTAGATGTTTAGATCAGGGAGAGGATGATCATGGCCCCTGCAGCAGAGCATGGCAGGGCTGGGCTCATTAGCATGCCGAGAGACCCCCTGTCCTAAGACGGAAAGTGCCACAGAAGGCTCATTTTAATGCTCTATAGTTGAATAAGACTGCAAACAAAAAATATATCATTATCTGGGCACATCTTGTAATTCTTGTTCAAGCATTTTGCATAATTTGCTGCTACTTTCAACTTGTCTGTTCCCCATGTGGCAATGTTTGACAAAGGGGGAACAGTAAGCTATTTATTCTTGGAACATTTTCCATTGCTTATTGTCATATGGCTTCAGGCCAGACTCTAATTCAAAGGAGAAAAAACACATACAATCAGGAGTATGAATAGGACTGTCTAATGGAAATCAATACACCTTTTAGTAGCAGGTCAGTAAATGTTTCGTTACCTCTCGCACCTAGAGCTTTGGGGGTGGGGAAGGGACCTTCGAGTGAAGCAAGAGGAGTCAAAGACTAGTCTCATTAGACACAGCTTGGGCACACATTCACCACTTACCGCTTAGAAATGATGAAGAAAGAGCAAGGAAAGGCATGAAAAATGTCTTTTCCTCACCTGCCTGCTTGTGTGGTAATAGGATGTATCTGATGCGGCAATGTCCCAAAACTGCCACTTAAGACCACTTGGGACTTATTGTATGATAAAAAACCTTTGCTCTGAAGTTTCAAAAATTTTTGCTACTACCAAGAGCAGCTCTGCATTGCCATTAATAGATAAGCTGAAAAAGTAGTGGCCACAGTTTTGTTTGCGGCACTGTCTTAGCTCTCCTGCGAAGAGCAGTGGAGCTGAGCCGCGCCCTTGTCAGTCAAATGGAAAGGCTTCTGCATTTTCTAGGGCAAAGGTACCCTGTTCAGTGGATACAGATGCTGGCAATGTTTGACATACAGAATTTGGTACATATTTTTTAAAATGTCAAAGATGTAGAGAGAGGGGATCCATTTTCACAAGCAATTAGTGATTTTGGTGCTCATTGGAAAACAGAGTGACTTTTTTCTCCCCTCCAAACAAAATCAAACCCAAAGCACTAATATTCATCTTAAAACATTTGTTGCCTACAAATAACTAGCTGACTAATTCCACTCATAAACTCATTGCAGCAACATCATCCTTTTTTCTCAGATGAATTCAATTGCATCTTTTGTATGTTTGCAATAAATGTTAATAAAGCCATGCTGTGGGGGATTGAGAGTGCCTTTACCTATGTATTGACACTTACTTATTTGCAGAAGATGCTAAGACGTTATTGAAGCACTTTACCATTGTTTTGTGCTGGCAGACACAGGGTGGTATCAGCCATGCTGTGATTTACAGCTCCCTTGCTTCACAGCTCAGCCGGCAGCTCTCCACTGGAGGAGCAAGTATGGCTCAGGGGGCTTCACCCCTCGCCTTCCCTCTGTTCATCATGGCAAGTGTCAACTGCTATTCTGTGCTCTGGTTTTATTGTGTCTGAGCTCCATCCACGCTAAGACCAGATCACACAGTGCTGGCCAGTGTAGTGTGTTAGCAGGGTACAAACAAACAATTGGTTACAGGTGCTGCCATGCTTTTCTAGGAAACATCTCTGGCTGCAAAAGAGAGTTTTAATAGAGTTGCCAAACTTATTTACAAATGAGGCCATTCTCTGGTGCAGAAGATGGTGCTGATACAATCTTTGGATTTTGGACTTTATTTGCAACAGGGGTGTTGTGGCATATTCGTTTGACAAAGGGAAAGAGAAAAGAAGAATTGCTTGGGCAACTGCCGGATTTGTTTATGGCTGATACGCCCTGTCAGGCCAAGGTAAAATCCCCATGTAGTGTTGCGGATAAATGATGGATGGATTGGTCTTCTCTGCAGAGTGCCAGGGCATGTCCTGGGGAACGTGACTGCACTGTTTTAAATAGTGAAGTAGTAAATAAAAAGTGGATAAACCTACCTGCTGAGTATATATAAGAAGTCTGTTAACTCTGTGTTCCCTAAATTGGAGGCAGATAATCTCCTTTATCTCTGTTTACCCTCAGCTGCACACAGGTTTATTGGGAGGGAAACAGCTTTCCCTGTGACGCAGAATGCAATTACAGTGAGATTGTCCCTGTGCCTCCAGTGGCTCCCAGTCAGTAACTGAGCCACACACACTGCCAGTGCCACTACAGCGAGGAGCATCGCTGGGCTATGCTGGCCGTTCGCACTTCGCGTGTCTGACAGGCTGGCGAGAAGGACTCCGTCGTGCTATCCTGCTCCTGGGGAGTCCACGTCTGGTGGCAGAGACCTGCAAAACCAATCCTTCCTTAGCATCAGTTCTTTCTTTTTGTTTTACTGTCTTCTGTGGGTGTGACTAATTCTCTCCTTCACTGCTGCTGTTGTGAAGTGTTTATAATCTCCCATCAAGTCTCTCTCCTCACCCCATGCAATCACTCTATGACGCACGAGTCAGATTTTGCAAGTCTAGCTTCCACTTCTCCTTCTCATGTTTCTCTTCATTCCTTGCTGCCTAGGTGGTTTTTTCTTTGCCCTTCTTAGCATTTCTTATCTAATTTTTTGCACATTTTTGTGAAGAGAGACAAACAGAAGAGCAGGATCATGGAGCATCCTTGTCTGCAACAGTCCCACCCTGTTGTTCATCACCTTCATCCTTGAGCAGCTCTGATAGAGTCTCCATACTTTTGTTGTAACATAACGGCATGGGCTCTACAGGGTATACAGAGGACCTGCAAGTCTCTCTAACTAGAACTTCTTGAACGGAACTCAAGAAGAACATCTGTTATTAACTCATTGCATTGTAAGGCTAAGCTAGACAAAGTAAATCTGACTTTTGTCAGGGACATCTGTGTTAGTTACTCTAATTGCTTAGCTTTCAAATTCTAACTACCAGAGGAATTGTGTTCGCTCTGGGTTTTGGTGATTTTTCTTTCTTCTGATTTATTCTGTGGAATAAGACCAACACAACAAAAGTGATTTCAAAGAAGTATTTCAACTTCCATTACATGTTTCAAGTCTGGTTTAAGACAGATTGTGATGATTGTAGAGAAGGACTGAAGGACTGAAGACAGGCAGACTTGACCCAAAACAGAGGTGAATACTCTATCGGTAAGCCATGACAGGCAAATAAATAGTGGAGTAATACAAATAATCAAAAGAAGCAAGGACAGTAATTATAACTGTCACTGCTGATATCAGTTTCATACCAAAGAAGCACTGCTCACTGGAGAGAGAGCAACAGCCACAAACTAATAAAAGAGCAGTATGCAAGGACTGTACACTGAGCCAGGGGAAGCAGCTGATGGGCTCAATGTCTGCTTAGACTCTTCTGCAATAAAGTTCAACAATGTCTCAAGGGTGGCAGTGATGAGCAAGAGGTCCTAATGTGCTCCTTGAAACAGGCCACCAAGCACAAAGACAATATTCAGTTTTGGTTTCTCCATTCCTGGCACTGAATGGGATTTGCTGTCCTGACCCCAGGAAGCCAGAGGCACCTCTTGGCTTGGGGATGGGCTGGAGTCTGGTTCAAATGCCTTTTTATCTTTTATCTCCTTCCTCAAGCCAAAGAGGGGACAAAATGCTCCTGTATTGCAGGGTCATGTTTGATAGCCATGCTGGGGTTTGGATGTTGTTGTTACTCATCTACAACCCCTTAAATATGCTGTTTTCCTGCACAATCAACGGGCTTATGCTTTTGACCCATTCAGCTTGGTGGTCTATGTCTGATAGCAGACTTTGGCTTTATAAGATTAAGAACAAACACATTAATAGAAAATGATCACATTTATTGAAGAGATGACTGAAATAATGCTCCTGAACAAATTACAGCTAGATGATCAGGACTGACACCAATGGCTGAACAACGGAAAAAAGCCTGCAATCAGCTTTATCTAATCTAATTTGAACTCATGTGCAGTTGTTAATGAAAAACCTATGCACCTCTAGCTGTATTCATTCAAAAGGGCAAAGGCATGTCAAACATTTTGTATATAGGCCTACAGAAATAGCATAAATTAACCTGTCCTGATCAGTTGTCTAGATAAAAAAGTTGTTACTCAGTAGTTCTTCCAATAGTAACAGCTGCCAAGAGACAATTTTTCCCTGCAAAAACCAAAGATTGTTAAAAAAAAAAAAAAGGACCGGGAAGTGTCAGGGAGAAGAATCAGCCAAGTAGTAATAACATTCAAAAGTATCGATTACCATTTTCAGTGGGAAGCCAAGAAAATGAGATTAATTTGCCAACAATGCTCTCACCACTGTGAACTCAGGGCCCCTGGTCTGCCAGTTTCCAGGCAGTGGGTCTTCCTTCCTGTGGGCATGACTAAAGGGGGTGGTTGGTCATTAGCTGGACTAAAGACAAGAGTGGGATCTGGCTTTGGTTCTTACTGGGCTATTATCTCCTCTTAATTAAAATGCCCCTGTAACATTACTTCTCCTTCAGAAGAAAGAGCCTCTAAAAGCTGTTAAAACCCTCGAGGCTAAGTAGGAGAACCTACATCCTCAACAACTTGAGAAAAGGGAAGGGTCCTTGTCCAAATTAGAGAGGCAAATCCAGGAAATTTCCAGAAAGGAAATCTTTACCCTTGAGATTAAGCCAATTAGTGAGGCTCGTGACTGCATGTTCCACAAAGGGCATTTTGTGGGAGGAGAAAAAAAAAAAGCCAATGTTAGATTTTGAAAAGGTGACATATTTCTTGTCCTTCTTTCCATACACTAGGCACAAACTGCTGCAGGGCAAAGCCTTCTTCTAGTCATCACACTGGCCTGAGACTTCAGCTCTCGTGACCAACATGCAAGACCCCAGGTCTTCTTCTCTACTAGCCACATCCCCAGCATAGGGCCCACCAAAACTTGCTGATCCCCACAATCACAATCCTGAGAGTACGTGGCTTTTTTCCAGTGACTTGAATGCTAGATCTGACTCATAGTCCCTATTTTGTTTATATACTCATCATATTTGCTTCCCACTTATGCACCAGTGTAGTTCATGGCACAAAATTAGAAAATGAGACAGACTTGTTAGAGACCAAATATAGTCTCTGGTTTGACTCAGCGGTGTTTATGTGGAGCTACCCAGACATAATGTGGTTCGGCAGGTTGAATGACACCAGAAAGGGTGGGTTATAATAACTTCCCAGTTTTTACCTCCCCCCAGAAAAAAGTCCAACCCACTGAAATTAATTGGTATCCTCTGACATCTTCCTTAATATATGGAAATAGATACACATGAACATGCCTTTTAGATCTGGGTTCAAAATTTAAAACTCCCTGAAAAGGCTTGTTTCTTTTTCCCAGCTGTAGGAGTGATGCTCATGACAGGTACTACCTCTCCCTCCACAAACATACTTGCTCATTGCTTCACGTATGATATAAGATCATCCCAATTTCACAGATGTCTGCAAAAGGCTGAGTCATCTTTATCTCTGGCTCTGACTCTGGCTGGTTTGTTGTAAGCTCTCGGGCAGATGTTGATGGATGCAGGGACTGGGAGTGGGGTTTCCCAATGCGCATGGTGGGTGCAATGCCTGGGCAGGGGCTGGGTGGCTGCATTCATTGCCACGTGCGGCCATGTCCCTGGGGGGTGGCAGGTGAATCCACGCAGATAGCAGCAGCACAGAGTTGTTTCCTAGAGTTTGTGCAGGGACCAAAATGGGATCAGGCAGCCAACAGACCGCATTTGTGTAGCCAACAGAAACAGACACTGAAGGTAGTGGCTCCAGGAAAACAAACACAAATATAAAGGCACAGCAACAACGTGATATTATGGTGAGAAAGGGAGCTGAGCTACTGAACTGACTCAAGCAATCATGCACAAGTCAGGTGCACAGCGTGTCCCTCGGCATAGGAGGGAAGATGGGCAAAGGACCCCTTTCCTCAGCCCTGAGAGCACGCCATGTAGTGGTGGCAGTGAAGATCTGGTACAGAAAGAGATGGTCAGCTCAGGGGATGGTGCTGGTGAAGATGGGAAAGACACTCTTTGAACCTCCTGCCTACAAATTATACAAACGCCAACCTGTTACATTGCAAATTTTTGGCTAAGGTGATACAGGAACCCAAGGCTACTAGGTCTGTATCCTCTGCCTTATCCAACTACCTCACCATGTTTTCCGTACTCCTTCTCCTGAGAGAAGCATTGGTTTCAGGCTGGCACTGTCTGGCTAGCAGAGTAGTAGCAGCCATGAGAAGGGTCCCAATGTTCACTCTCCTCAGACAAAGCAGAACTGCATCCCTAGGGTTGCAAACCCGGCAGGCTTTGCAGCAGCAGTATCAGGGCTGGATCAGGGAGCTGCATGCTTGGCCTGAGATGGTCTCTGCATGTTTAATACCGGGTGCGAAAGAGCCGCAGTGTGGCTGAGCCAGGCGTCCTGGATCATTTCTCTGTGGAAACAATAACACATCTCCTTCCCTCTAAACACACTCCTCTCTAACGGCTGAGGCAGAAACTGTGCAGGACAACTCGCTAGCAGTCATGCAGATGGAGCCGAATTCAAAACAAACATTGACCTCAGCTTTTGAATCCTAACCAGCCCGTGCAGAGACACCCTTACTTGCCCTTTGTTTTCCTTCCAACCCCATATTCTCTGGAGGCCTGAGGACAAGCCACTTTCTCACACTGCATGAGAGCTGAGCTAGGATGATCTAGAGTCCAGGAAGAGGGTAACCACACATCTTAATGGGGTAATGCAGAGTCTTGCCTAAGCTTTTGGCTTCTTGTCTCCAGATGGGTTTCCTGGATGACCCCGAAAGCGTAAGTCAGAGCAGTATAGCAATTTGTAGCAAACATGCCACACCAGAACAGTTGACAACATAGTGCTTTTATGTACAGCAGTATTGATCTCAAAACCAGAACAACATTTTTACAGCATTCAGCATCTCTTACTGCTTACTCTCTACCTGGCTGTTACACTTCTCTCTTTTGTGACAAAACAGCCATCCCTATGGCTGCCAGCTGTGTTGCTACAAACACGGTACTTTGGGACAACTGGTACTTTGCCGTGCAAATTCCCTTAGTATTAAAAAAGAGCAATGACATGACATGTACCCAGAATGATGCCTTCATGCCATCAAAAGTTTCTCAGGGAGGGAACCACACCATGACATTTGCTGGAATTTCACCTTTTTAACAGATAGTTTAGAAGCACAAATTGTCCTTGAAGGGTTGTACCTATCAAGGTATTCAGTACCACTGGGGGCTTATTACCATGAGCAGGACTAGGCAGCTCAGGGCATTGCTCAGTAATCACCTTGGTGGATGCAGCAAGGCGAGTTGACACCTGGCCTGGCACCATGGCCTGGACTCAGCTGAAAATTTTCGATAGTCTGTGACTAAATGAGTTAAAAATGGGGATTCTTCTGAGAAAACTCCCATATTATTCCTGTCAGATAGTCTGTCTCATCTTTTTGTGCTGGAGAACTTCTGGGTCCATCTGTGATGATTCTCATGACATGGAGCCTAAAAAGGGTCTGACCTTGCCCAGTGCTTCTCCAAGACTCTCCTGTCATGATAAGAATAATCCAGAGCTCTTAAAATAACGTGTTGTACTTCAGTGCAGGGGAAGGGGGGGGGGGAACCAACAGGAGCCTTGCCTGAATATCTAATTCCCCTCACTTTAGTTTTGTGGGGAAAGCATTGGTATAAGGGGTTGGATGAGTAGAGACAAGAACCACTGGTGCTCTAGATGTACTTCTTGTGGTGTTTCTAGAACACACAATGCACCTGCTTGTGATGTTAGCATTATTCTGGGGGCGTGGGCCAGGTTTGGCAGCATGCTGGGCAATCACTGTAAAGTGCTGCATACCATGGGCTTGCAATGGAGCCGTGATCCCTCAGTCCTCGCTGGACTGTTGGACCCCTAATCATGACAGCCAGGAACTAACTGTGATTTTCATTTGAGCTATTGCTTTCCTGTCCTTGGAAGGTTTGGGCCACAGGCAGACATTAAGTTTTTCTTTAATTCACTGTTTAACAACCTGCTTAAACTTGTGGTAATAAGAAGGAGCAAGAAATCTCCCCTGGTATGTTATAATGGCCTACTGGTGCTAAGGGGCTGCTTTTTTGGGATCCCATATATGCTTCCTATCAATAAAATATTCTGTTCTGTCACGCACACAAATCTGGGGCACCAAAGAGGCTGGTCACGTGCAATGCAGCTCTTATTCTCTCACAGGGTGTTTTGGGGCTTGTGATGCACTGAGAGGTTTCCTTTGGGCTCAGCTGGAGAAGTGGCCTGGAGTGAGCATGGAGGTCCCTCCTTGGGGGTTCACATCCCTGCCTCGCACTGTCCCTGCCTGAAGCCAGCCCCTGAGCCAGAGGCTATGAAGCTGAAGAGGCTAATGACAAAACCTCTCTGGCCATGGGATCAATAACGAGGAGAGAGGTGGATGTGCCACAGTCTCTTCTTGGCAAGTGTTATTCATACTCCCCCTCGGATATGATTGGTGCATATAAATCACAGCAGAGACTATCTCAACATGTCCCACTCAATTCTTGTAAGAGAAGGTGCAGCTGGATTTTATTTCTCTTTCAATTCTATTTAAGGAAAGAGAATAATCTTCAATACAGTGGTAAAGCTCTTTAATCCCTCACACACAATACAGAATAGGGTAGAAGGCTCAGGATCCCTGAAGTGAGTGACAGATGAGGAATGCTGTTCTCCCTTTCATAAATCAAAAATCGGAACAATTTTCTTGAATTCAGTCCTGTTACTGTGGTTTTCCCTATTTCCAATATGAGCATCAACCCTCCTAACTGTACGCAGCTATGTAATTGCATTCCCTGAATCCAAGAGGACATGTTAACTCTCATGGAGGACAAGTTTGCTGCCTCAAACCAGTAATTCTTATGATTTGCTGTTCCAGTTGCAGCTCGGAGGCTGCACAGACAAATAGGAAGAGCTCTGAACAACTCACAGTCCAGAAGAGCCTCTTGGGCAACAACCAGAATAGACGCAGGCTGGAGGAAGGTGGGAGGGACACAGCATCTCAGCCGCTGGAGGACTGTGGATGCCTACTTCAGACTTGCAAGCCATTACCCTTACACTGACTTGCATAACTACTCTCCAAGGAGAATAAAATGGAAAACAAAAACATTAGGGTCTGACCTAAAACTTGGCTGCATCTTATTAATTCAAGCAACAATTAAGTTCAACTCCAAATACGTCTGATCCATCATCTCATTTGGTCACTTCACTTTCCTTTTCCTTGCGTGTTTCCCAGTCATTGACTGTCCCATTCGGCAGCTAAAGCTGCATAATTGGATGGGGTAGGAAGGCTTGCTGTTCCTGAAAATGCTCTTTTTTCATTGCTGCTTGGGTCTGAATCCCTTCCTGCTCTTATAATTAGTGAATGTTAAACACTGCATGCTCTCAATATTTACCTATTTTAACCCTGACTTACTCTGTTTATTTCCATAATGCCTGCCTCTCCGCATTTTACTTCTCAATACCTACATTCATTTTTTTAAACCGCAGAATATCCTCATTTATTTTCATTTGTAAACATTTTCGTAGTTTCTATTTTTAGTTTGGTTTTTAACTCTTTTTCTTTTCATCTTGTTCAGTTCTTTTTTCTGGGATGTGCATGGTTGGGAGGTTCTTCTCCAGCCCAGGACCCCACATCTCTCTGTATCCTCAGCTTGGAGCTGCTATCTACACATCAGAAACATTCACCTCGCTTACACTTTCCCCTGCAGAAATACCAGGCTCCACTGAATCATCCAATGAATCCTTAAGCATCGCATCTCATACCCCATTGTATGGCAAAGACAGAGCTGAAAGCGTCAGGAGACATTATCTCCATAGCTCAGCTTACCGCTTAGCAAAAGAAAATCAAATGGAAGATCTTAAAGGCAGATCCTACGGGAAGCCAGAATGGTTTGCAATGGGAAGAAACCCATTCCCTCCCCACTGCTGGTAATGAATCTTCTTTCCCTTTGAGCTGGTCCCAGTCCTCCCCGTGGAAAGCTAATTACCAATGTAGGGCACGCAGGGGCTGGCCAAACAGCGTTAACTCTCAGTCCCCTAATGAGGCAGTGCGGCAGATGCTGGGGTTATTTGGAGGTTATAGGTGCCCCTCCGACCTGTGCGAGGAAGCTGCGCCAGGGTGAGGTCACCACGACCTCATCCGGGGAGCCCGTCGGGGATATCTTCAAGCCAGCAAACAAAGCAGCAGACAGAAGGGTTAATACTGCTCCATACACAAAGCGGTGTCAAACAAGAGAGGCTTGAATCTTTCTTCCCCTGTAATATAATTTGTTGGCTGCTGGGAGCCTCCCCTCATTTAACTGGGGCCTTTCTCTCAGGCAAATCAGGGCGGGTGCTGCTTGCACAGCTGCAACATTCATTTCCAGTTCGGGGGTAGAAAAGGAGTTATTTTCTCCTCCTTTGTGTCATCCCAGAATGAAAAAGGAGAAAAATAAATAAAAATCCCCTCTGTGCAGAATATGACACTGAGAGACCATTGTGCTTGACACAGCCCCCTCCTCCACCCACCCATCACCCTCTGGATACAACACTCTCTCATTAACTGGACTTTTCAAACAGAGGCTGTTGCTGTTGCCCAAATTAATTTGGAATCATTTATTAGATCTGATTCATATCAACTTTATAGGCCTTTAGTTAAGTGCAGTAAATCCATTTCTCACCAGCAGTAATTGCAAGCATGGTTAGAGGGTGACCCCTTCCAGCACACACACCGACAAGGCTCAGCAATGCTGGCCCCAGAGGGTAAGGCTTTCACCGGCATCGCTGGAAGCTGAATGGGATAACTCAAAGTTGTCCCACAGGTTTAAATCCAAATGCGACAATGCCTGTCCCCCCACTTTTCCCCCCTCCCCGCCTCCTGCTGGCCTCTGTCACCCATAGCTTCTCCTCCAGCTCCTGCTTCTCAGCACTGGATTGACATCCCAGCCATGCCCAGTCTTGGACTTTGCCAGACCTTTCCCTGCATCCGTCCTGCCTCTCCAAAACCAGTCTTCCTTTCCAGCCTCACTGCCTGCACAGCCCTTTCCCATCCTGTATCCAGCCCTCACAAACAGGACCAGTTTCACATATCCCAGCGGTGAGGGGGGGGCACCCTTGCCACCCAGTGAAGAGCAGGTACCAAGCCCTATAACACAAAATAGATGGCCCCCATGCACCACACCTCTATGCCTGCTGCTGTCCTTGCTGCCTCCCAGGACTGTGGAGGAAGCGGGGAGAACTGTGCTACAAAGTGCTTTTGAACAAGATGATTCCTTCTCTCATCCACGTGCAAATCATTTCAGCCCAGAAAAAGAGGCCCACTGGGAGAAGAGGTGGAAATGGGCCCATCCCTGTATTTTCAGTCACCTGGTCCCAACTGTGCGCTCTGTGGCTTTGACAGCCACTTCCTTTTCCATGGCTGTCAGATGAAAAAGCCCTGAGCTGAGCTCTCCAGGCGGCAGCACGGACATGTGGGTGGGCACAGCGGCAGGGATGCTCAGCCGTAAGCCCACGCTGGCACCTTCATCCTGCTGTACCACCCGCCGTGCCACCAGCGCTGGGGAATACAGAGACTCTGCTCCATGCAGTTCCTGGGGGATTATCCCTCCCCGCAGCTGCCCGCAGTCACTGCCTGCTCCCGCAATTCAGTCTGCAGCAGTACCCCTTTCATGCCCCAATCTGTCAGGCTGGGGACAGGTTAAAAGAAGAGGCTGGCCTCCCCATATGCCAGGGGCTTTTCTGTGTCTAACCCCAGAGCTGCTCAGCTGTGTGTGTCTTAACGGTGCTGACCAATAAAGGCTTTCATTTCAGCCACAGCATCTGGGCCATTGTTCACATATGCCATCGACTGTGCCTGAAGCTCCTCGCATAAACCGGTTTTCCTCAAGGCATATCTAGTATGAAAGGGTTTTGGATGGACGCAGGCACACAGCAGGCTGACCTCTCCACTGTGCACATCTGCCTTCCTTCCCTGTTGCTCCTCTCTTCCCATATGACATTTATTTTAGAGGCCTGATAAATGTTATGCCTGATGGATAGATTTGTGATATGGTTGCTCTCTGCCCCACTGCCATGCCAGCTTGCTCATGTCAGTGCCTATGTCATGCTCGTATTTGAAGGCTACCAGTTATTAGTAGCCACTACTGAAGGTTAAACCCTTATTGTGGTGTTGCTAGTGCCACGCTTAAGTCTGCAGCAGAAGGTCGTGGTCGCTGTGGCAGCTGTCCCAGGGAGGAGCGGGGCCAGGTTCAGTGCTCTGCTCTTGCAAGACTGCTTCTGGGCACCCAGACTGAGCACAGGCATCACTGTGATACAGTAGCTCTAACCATATCTGGCACCACCAAAATGAATAGGTGTGAGTACAGTTTGGTGGCCACATTGTAAATCTTGTACCCAGAACAGGCAGGGAAGGCAGAGAGAGGCTGCGAAGGGATGGTGGCTTCCCAGTGCTCCCAGCACTGACACGTACTCTGCTTCCACCACTGATTAAAACGCAGTGGGGAGTGGGAGGGTGAGGGAGAACAGAGAGACTCCCTTTCACAGCTGCCTGAAGCCCTCTGACCCTTTATATGAAAAATTAGCATCATAATACTTGGCGGTATCATGGTGCTGTTAATTCATCTCTCATTGTCCTCCTGAAAGATGCAAATGGCATCACACAATACTAATTCTCAGCATTGGAGTTCTCTTTAGAAGAAGCTAACCGATAAGCAAGTTATTCTAAAATCAGACTAACGGGCTTCTGCTGAACCTGAGCGCAGCTGGTGAGCCCACCGATGCACAGCACACATTTGTAACACAGCAGTGGGTGAATGAGTGGGCTCAGTACATTTGCAGTGGAGCATCTCTATTCCTGTTATAGCAGTAGGCATTCCCTGGCGCTCAGAGCGCAGGGGAAAAGTCCTCTTGTTTTGAATACCACAAAAATGGGTAGCATTAAAGAAAGACAGTGCAGGAATAGTATCTTGCCTCATTTTCATAGTCTTTTGTGCAGATGAAGAGATTTTTCAAAAGCCCAAAGGAAACATTGACCTAAGGCTACTTACTGATGATAATGGCCACCATGGAGAGCTTTTGCAAATCTTTCCCCCAGGCAGAGAAAAAGCCTTCATTTGAATAAAGGGATGGAGTGGTGCGAGTCAGAAAATTATGGAGCCATGACCTGAACTTCTATTTCTGGAAAAAATCCTGAAACAAATAATCGAACAAATTTTTTGCGAGCACCTAGATGATAAGTTGAAGTTAATAGGAATATGTCAAGAATAAATTGCATCAACACAATCCAATTTCCTTCTTGACAGGGTAATTGGGTTTGTGGACAAGGCAGGAGCAGTCACTGTCATGTGTCTTCACTTTGGTAAGGTTTATAGCATCGGTCTTATATGACATACTCATAAACAAGTTAGGGAAGCATGGTCCAAAGGCAGCTTCTATAGACTAAGTATAAGGGTAGCTTAAAACTGCTCACATTTAATTGTCAAGTTGGAATGATTCATCAGCTGAGATTTTGCAGTGATCATTCCTGTAGCAGATGTTATTCAATGTTTTCATTAATGGATTAGATGATGGAATGAGAACATACTTATTAAATTTGCAGGTGGCATTAATCTGGGAGGGACTGCAGGCACATTTAATAAGATTAGAATTCAAAATGGTCTTGATAATTTAAAGAAATAGTCTGAAAATAACAGGAGGCACTTCAATAAAGACAAGTACAAAGTAGTATACTTAGGAAGGAATAATCAAATTCTTAAATACAAGATGAAGATGGCAGGATGGATAGCATGTTGGCTGGAAGAAAAGGGCTTATAAAGCATCACACATGCAGACTTCAGACCGTAGTTACATTTTGATGGAAAAAAATCAAAATCATATTGGGACGTCTGAATATAATTTGTAAGACAAATGAAGTGAGTCTGCTTTGCTGGAGCAAGGCAATGCTGCTCAACGGTGGCTCATGAGCCACACAGGTGTCCCTGTCACCAGAGAGCTGGTCTGCAGAAGAGCGGAGAGAGAGATGCTTGGGGGCAGTAATACTCCCAGTCAGAGCACTTTAACCCACTGCTAAATGCCTGAAAACCTCCCAAGGGTAAACCTCCCCAGCAGCCTAAACTGAGCAAGATCAGAGCTGCCTTTCTGCATCCTTCACACCTCCACCCAGCAGTGCTGTCCCCTCGTGCTGCGTCCTCAGGCAATGGCGCAGCCCGAGTGGCCAAAGTACCAGCCCTGCAAAAACAAGGGTTTCCTTTGCAGTCTCTCACCAGCAGCTGAACTGGCTGGAAATGAACCCATCCTTTTTTTACTTTACAGCCACTCACCCAGCTGTGCTAGCAGTCCCACTGACCACTGGGTAACTAATTCTCAAAACAACTAATGCTTGTATAAACTGCTTAGATGTTGCCATCACTAGGCGAAATGGCGCGTTTTTTTCAATGAAGCTGAGTTTCACAATTCGCCTTCTCTCAAGCAGGGATCTTTGCCAGCTGCTCATTGCTGCATAAGTCCAATTAGAAACTTGCCTGCTTTCCCTTGAGGAGCCTGTGACTGGTGATACAGTGACAAAGTCTCCCTAAAACAAGCTTGTTTGTTTTCCTTCACTGCTCGCTTCCATTTGCTAATAAACAGCCTACACACATATTTAGTCCCATCTAATCTTATGCTTCACTACAAGTGGAATTGAATTGGTTTCTCTCCTGTATTACAGGAAAAAAACAGATGCAATGTACATTATTTCTAAAAGTCAAAGAGCTATTGAAATTCAAGGTGGGTTTTA
The DNA here is from genome assembly GCF_047370975.1 of Nipponia nippon. Classification (NCBI taxonomy): domain Eukaryota; kingdom Metazoa; phylum Chordata; class Aves; order Pelecaniformes; family Threskiornithidae; genus Nipponia; species Nipponia nippon. The sequence continues at coordinate 26,309,021 of NW_028262291.1, read as the reverse complement.
TTGTTCTTCCTGTCTCCCACTCTGTATTTTTGGGGAAAACCAGTCGTCGTCTTCTTTTTCCCAGGAGCAAACATCCCAGAGCATGCCCAAGCCCAGCCATGCCCCCGTTTGCTGGGTTTTGCCACAGCACTGGTTTCTTCAGGAGACAGTTTCAAGTGCAACGGAGCAAATCTAGCTGTTCGCCATCCTGAAAAGAAAGTCCCCGCTCACTCCCCTGCTGTGTCCCTGTTCCCCTCCTTTCTGCCCTAGCCCCAGAGATGTGGCCCTGCCCACCCCCTTGCTTGGTTTGACCCCAAGCAGTGAAGCCACCTCCTGGGGTGCTGGAGCCATCCAGCCCATCTGATCCTTGGGTTAGTTTGAGCAAAAGGCTCTTTTTGGTGGTCTGGTCTAGGGGACAACCCCACAGCCTGTCCTACCAACATGGCAGCAGCGGGGGCCTGTCATGCTGGGTTGAGAAAGCCTGGGGTACCACACCACCAAAACGATGCACTGTGGAAAAGCAATATGTGTGAGCTTAGATCTCTTTAAGCTCCCCCAAAACTCCTTTTATAGGATTAAAGCAGGTAGGCTTTAACTAATTCATTGTTATTCTCCTGGCTGTCCCCTTGGGGAACCTGGCAGTTACTTGCACCAGGAGGTTTGGGTCAGCCCTGATGATCTCCCATGTCTGAAAATATGAATCCACTGTTTATGCTGGGCACATTGGGTATAAGTGTGAGAGACTTAACAAATGCTCACGAAGCCAGTTCAATACACTAATCTTTTACCTTAAGGTACACATTGCCTTAGACAGCTTAAAATACCATGGTGACCACTGTTTGTTATAATCCAGGCAAAGGCTCTCTTGAATGCCTAGAGGCTTTTTTGGCCAATTAAACAAAGATCTTTTACAATCGGAGGAGTCATTTTGCTGGTACAAGTCCACCTAATGGCACATTTACAGGTAACATTAAAATCACTAAAAGACGAGGGGAAAATGAAATTGCAAAATTGAATGTAGAGTCCTGGGAGTGGCACATGTCCTGCCGTACCCTCTGTATGCACTTGGACTCCCCTTCTCAAATCACCCTTCAGCGAGAGCAGGAACATCTCACAGGAGTTGCCCTGAGCAGCACCCTCAACGTAAGTGCTGTTGCTGGGCTCCTGCCTCCAAATCTCTACTCTCTCACATTAATTCACCAAGCAGATGAACAGTTTGTATAGTTATCCCTAACCCTGTCCTGCTCAGGATTGGATGGAAATAGCTGAGACCTCGAGACAGGGGCTTTTGTTGGGGTTTTTTTAATGCTACCTTGCTGGCACCGAGTACGCCTGCGACAGCCGTTCTGTGCAGAGGGGGATGCTCTGCAGCCCTGACCCCTCCACCCACCGAGGGAGGTGTGTGGCTGTGGGTCTGACCACACAGCATCAATAATGGTGGAAGAAGGCACTTGCCCACAGCCCGGTGCACAACTCGTTGCAGAGTTGCAGGCCTAGGTTGGATGTTTGGGTAACAAGCTGTTACCCTAAAAGGGCAACAGAAATATCTGTTAATTAGTAAGAACAATGCAGACGTGGTGTTTTGCTAAGTGAAGATGTTTGGGTTGTTTGCTAGAGCTGTTTCTGCTGAATAAGGGAGTGCAAGGCTGAATAAATAAATAAATAAAGCACATTCAAGAAAATGGATTTGTATAATCAAGAAGAGCTCTGCACTAATGCACAAATCAAAGTGGGTAAAGAAACTCTCAGAAAATCACCTTAGACAATATAAGCGTTAAAAAGATATGGGTGAACCGTGCAAGGGGCTTAGGTCCCTGGACACCAAGCTAACGCGCTTCCACTAGCCTGTGCTGAAGTTACTTGGGCAAATAACTTTGGGCTTTAGGAGTAAAGGGTGTGAACGTTGTGAGGTATTTTTATTTCCCCATTAAGGTTTTTCTTAATAAAATGATTGAGATTTGTCAGATGTGACCCTAGGAAATCTGCTAAGTGTTAATTGGCTTCTATTTACTTTCAGTGTAATTTGGGAGTGCATAGTCTTTGTAGATCCACTCCCAAACACAAGCTGGAACTCGCACTTGTGATAAGCAAGTTTGGGTTGAAATGACGAAGGTCTCATTCTTTCCCATATTTCCTTCCCACAAAGATAGAGCTCTAGACTGCTAATTGCTCTCCCCTGTATTTCCCATAAAGCAGGCTCTTATCTCCCTGATAGTGCTTTTTTAAAAATTTTATGCCATTTGTCTCCTTGGCTACCTGGCCCTACTCACCTCCCAGTGCCCCAGAGAAATTATATTTTACTCTTCTTTGAAAAATATCATTGTAATTTTACTAGAAAGCATAGGCATAGGTGAGTTTGCCTCTCGGCAAGGTGGACATTGAAGAAGAGTTGAAGGCACTTCTGACCACAAGGATACACTGGAAAAGTATGCAAAGCCAAGGCCTTGCTCTGCCAGAACCCCTGCAGATCTGACCACCCCATGGCTTTGTCCAAGCTGTGCCTGGCCTAGGGACCGCCCCACAGATCTGAAAAGAAAAGCTGTTTTTCGCAGTCCCACTGCCAGCTGGTACAGGATTTAACTTCTCCTGGCTCTTTATGTCAGGAATAGAGGCATGGTGTTTAAAACTCTGTCCAGGTCTGCACTAGGTCAAGGCTAGGAGTGAGGGCTGGAGCTCAGACGTCTCCAGAGACTCAGCCTCTTGTGGTGAGGTTCCTCCAGTGATAAAACTGTCCCTTTCTGGCTACAGATAGAAATTTCAGGAAGAGGATGATGGGAAACATGGCCAGGTCTAAAGCCTTCTTTTAAGCCTGCCTTTTGTTGTTATTATTAATTTGTATTTAAAGCTTACTTTTGATGATTAAAAAGGAAGACAACTTGTTTGTGCTGCTTATTTACTTCTTATATATTAGGCAGAAGCACTACACACAGCATCCTACTGCAGCCCTAGTTAAAATGGAAATGGTTCATAGGCGTTGGACTGGCTCTTGCCACAGAGGGGAACTGCAGTTTTGGTCCAGAGCTACAATGGACAGTTTCACTTACTGTTTACAGCTGCTGCTTCAGAGGTGTCTGCACATCCCTGCAGCTGGGGACCCAGGGACGGGCAGGGACAAGACAAAGGCTGCGTCACTTAAAAACGAAGAACCTGCCAGGTGCTTCCTGTCAGCATTAACTCTCGTTCCTTCCTCCCAAGTTTCTTCTCCCCAAACCTAGCACTGACTTTGAATTCAAATTTTAAAGGGTCCGTTTCCCTTCAGCCGTGCTTCTGAGAAATGCTGCTGTTTCTCCTTGCTCCCTGAGAGGAGGCTGGAGCCCAGGAATGGCCACACTGGGAACTGGCCCCCCTTTCAGCACGAGGGTGGCTGTCTGAGTGCCCAGAGACATGAAAAGGCCAGATGAAGGAAGCTTTCTATTTACCCTAATGGGACTGAAAACATGTTTAGTAGATTGGCAAAATATACTGAGAACAGAATTCAGCACACTGGAAAATATGGGAGTTGGCAAAAGGCATTCATGGCATTAAAAAGCATATACGTAAAAGTGCCAAGCATTATATTTATATAGCCAGCAGGCAGTGGAACATTTCCATCCTGCTAGATGGTCACCGAGGCCCTGCTCTCCAAGGGAAAGGTGTCCTCAGGATCCAGCCATCAGCTGCCAAGTGCTCTCAACTAAATGCATCAATGTCCAACAGGTCAGGCAGGATGCCCCATGGCCAGGGTGGATGGCAGGCCAGCAGCTACCTCCCAGTCACAGAAAAAACAAGTGGCCCTCCAGGCTGGCGGTGAAAGAGGCAGAAGTCACTGAAGAAGGAGCAAGTGACTGAGCACCCCTTTGGTGTGGAGATCAGATTCAGTCTCTCATCCAGTGCCAACACCATGAACCAAGGGTTGAGGAATTTGGCTTTATCCCTGCTCTGTCACCAGGGCAAACCTGCATAAACATTTTGTCTCTCTTTTCCACTTTCCCTTGTTTACACTGACTGAGCTCATACCGTTTACCCACCCTTGTTTTGGTGAACACCATGTGTTAAGCAAATGCTACAGCTACAACATGTGCTGTGGTAGGCTTGGCGACTCCCAGTTGGCAGGGAAAGAGGGAGCTGGCAAGCCTCAGTCAGCGCTGCCTGACCTCAGCCTGATGCAAAGCAGAGGCGTGGGACCCTGCAAATCCTGATATCTGGCTGTGGGCAGCAGGTTACAGCTGTCCCTCGCAAGGGGCTGGTTGAGCACAGTCACGCTGTGTCCCCATTGTGTACCCCGCACACAGCAGGCTGTCGGGCTGGTGCCACAAAGACCAGCCCTGGACCTTGCTGACCTTGAGCAGCCACCCGCTAACTCCTGGTTTCCTTATGAAGTGCTTTTCCCCTCTTTTGGTTCCTCCAGCATCAGAGACTCCTCTGGGGCAGGGTCCCACAAGTGCCTGCGGCTCCTCACTGCTTGATTCACATTGACCCAGCAGGGCATGGCGGGGTGCAGGGGCAGAGGTAGGCGAGTGAGGCCAGGGTATTTCCCAGTATCTTGTCATGTTTTCCCTGAAAGCATCTTTCTTGCTGATACCACAGGCAGCTGCAGGACAGCCTGTCGCAGCCTGTTCCTCACAAGCACTGTTTTGCTTGCAGGGAGGTGCTCCAGTGCACCCCAGCCACCAAGGGATGCTGAAGGGTGTTATTTTTTGATGTAAATTTTGGCTCCCAGTGAGCAAAATTGGTCCCTTTCCCACTGTGCAGTTGCTGAAGAAGCCCTGGGTGTGGTTCACTCTTTATGAATTTTTTCTGTGCTTGTGTCTAATAAACTGTTAGCAATCAGGAGGAAATCTGCCGCTGGTGTATGTGCGCGTCCCGGTTTCACCCGGGAGCGTGACCGATTGCTCATGGGGGGGGTGGTGGCAAGGGCCTGGGAGAAGGGACCTAGGCAGCCGGGAGCAAACAGCCGTGGGCCAGGAGCGGCTCTGCTCATGGGCTGAGTTTTTCCCAGGGGTTGCACACCGGTGGTGCCGGCTGAAGACGGCATCCCCACCTCTGTTGGGGGCTGCTCCTCTGAGATGCTGGTGCGGTAGCAGTGACAGGGTAGTGACCGTGCCAGAGGCTGCAAGGACTGGAAGGGGACCCCACCGAAACCTTCAGTGTCACCAGCAGAAAGCCCTGAATTTGAGCTTTTGAGCCCAGGAGACAAGGTGGGCACACTCTGGGCCACAGTCTGCAAGCCCCCCTTTGGTTGCACTGACACACAGACTGGGAGCAACAAGAGGCAGACGGTGATGCTCTACTTTGTGCGAACAACTGAAAACTTGCTGGAGTGCAGAAGCCACTTTGCTTGGCAGCAACCCCGCTGTGTCGGAGATCACAGCTGGGGAAACAAGCACCTCCGAGAAGGGCCCGGCTGTTGAACGAGGAAGCTACACCTGCAGCAAACCAGCAGCCCCAGCTCTAGTGAGGGTCACGCTTTGAATATTCACCTTCATGGTCATGCTTTGAATATTGCCGGGCATTGGCCTGCACGGTTGTGGCTCTGAAAGCACCACATAGGCAAAGAGGTCTGCAGTGGATGCTCTTCCCACCCTGCTGGAGCCTTCCAGCCGTTGGCAGCTGCCTGGCTTAATCCAGGGGCCAAAGCAGTTAACTACAGAGGTATAGCTGAAATGTTAAACTAGGTGGCCTATATATGCCAAGAAACATTCACAATTGCTCTTTGATGTTAAATTTAATCTGTAGTATGCTGTGTAAGTACGGTTGGCTGTGCATTTCGTATAAATTAATTACAAAGACCTCTTCATGCATGTGGAGAACAGCAGGCAGCACTATAAATGCTGCACACAGTCATTTAAGGTCGCAGGGGGAAATCCTGCTGCAACGCTCTGCCACAGTGGTTTGCCTCCCTCCTCTTAGAGAGGCCACCCTGGGGATCACAACTTCTCCGACCAGCGAGCTGCGGTTCGAGCAGATTCCCCCCCTGTGCACACAGGTTTCTCCCTCCATCCTTGTCAGCCCCGACAAGAGGCACAGAGCCCCTTCCTCAGTCACCAGCACCCCCAGGGCAATTTGGAGAAGAGACATGCACTTGATCTGGACACTGGGGATGCACTTACTTTTTAACAAAAGGATGAAAACTAGCATATTCGGGAGCTGATCCAGAAAGGGGCCATCCAGAATTCCAGGGAGGCTATCATGGGGTTAACCGATGGAGAGTGGGTCATCAAGACCCAGGCTGGCATATGCTGCATATGTTTTAGGCAAAGTACCCCATGAAAATGAGTGACACCTTGTTAAGATGCCTGTGGTCTGCATCGGCACTTGGTTTGGTTTTCTTGTGACCTTTCATTCTCAGCCATGCAGCAACAATCTCTGAAGTCTTTACCTTGCAGCTCAAAAAGTAAATTGCTGTTTAACATTTGTTGGGCCATGGGGAACACACATTCCAGCTGTACTGTGTGTACACACCAGGTATGCGCCAGCCCCCAAACCTGGCTCATGAGGAGCCCCGAAGGCAGCTCACCTCCCTGCTTTGCAAAAAGAGATAGCCAGCATTCTTTTCAGAAGGGAGAAGTCATCTCCTTTCTTTCTCCCCTTTCCTCCCATCCTTTGGACCTGAAACTTCAGCAGAGGAAATCAATTAACACAAAGGAGAAGCATCTCATTTTCCATCTGAGATTAAGCCAAGAAAGTCTCAGCCCACAAGGTGAGAAAAGAAGAGCAATGAACAACCAGAAGCAGGGAGATAGAAGGGAAAAGCTCACACAGCCTCATATTTGTCAATGTAAAACCACTGTGGTGCCTACCCCAATGTCCGGCATTGCTCACCTACCCATCCTTCTCAAAGCACTTCATAATCATTAGCTAAATTGGCTTACTTTAACATAGAAAAGGGAGGGGGAGTATCTGAGCATCGAGGACGCAGGCTGCCGGGGGTGCGCAGGGCACAGGTGTGGGGACCACTGGGGCTGGCCTGGGGCGCAGCTCAGGCACGTGCCTGCCGGCAGCACCTTCCTGCCACTGCAGTTTGAAAACGCCTCCACTGAGCTGGCACCTGAGCTTTCCCTCCCCTCCAAAAACCTCCAGCAGCAAAAGGCACCGGGAGGCAGCCGGCGGGGTTGGGGCAGGGAGGGAAGCCCCTCACTCCTGGTTCTGCCAGGGCGGCAGCACAGCCACTTTGCAGTGAGAGGATGCGGCAGCCGTGACTGGAGCACCCGGCACAGCTGCCCTTGGAAGTGAGGGCTCCAAGTAAGGCTTATTCATTAACTTTCCAGCTCAAACCAAGGAGGATAGGGCTGGGAGGGAGTTCTGTCCCTATTTCTATATGTTACTCATTTGCAGCCCCTCAGCATCATTCATGGCCTTCCAGATGGGCGAGAGCATTACCAATCCCCGCATGGTGCCTGGGTTTTAGAGGAAATCCCACCTTGCCCCATTAGCTCCTCCTAACCTTTGTAACACCACCCTCCACGGCCCTTTTCCCTCTTCCCAGTGCTCTGTCCCTCCTGGTTTTGGCTGGGAAACCCCCTCATGAGGGCAAGACATGCTCCTCTTGAGTACCAGAGGATGGGCAGCCTGCCTGTGTCACCTGCCTCTGCCTGTACCTGCAAATCAAAGCACAGGCAGCTCTTTTCCTGCAAGCAGCTCTCCGTCAGCTTTGCTTTCCCCAAGGAGGTGGCCTCCCCTGGGCACTGCTCCCATTGCTCCCTGCTGCTGGAGGACGAGGATGACCGCTGCCTCCCCTCCTGTTTTGCAGTGGTGGCAATCCCAGGGTTAAAGCCATTGTGGTTTCCAGACATGGGTGAGGAGCCAGGCCAGCAATGGCATGCTGGGGAGCCGGCAGCTGTGGGGCGCTGGAGCTGTGGGAACCACAGGGGCAGGAGCCATGGCCCCCCACCATCACAGCCCACTGCCCGCCTGCCCACCCTGCCCGCGATCACAGGGAAGCAGAAACACAGCACAAGGTATAATCATGGACCATTTATAAGTGACAGTCGCGTGGACACCACGCTGCTGTCGTCGGCACAGAACCTGGGAATGCCGGCAGGTAACAGACCTTGCTGGGATATTATCTGCTACCTCTTAACATTGCCACAGTTTGACAGTCGACTCTCAGAAAATACCCTTCCATTCAGATTTATGCTTCTCTGATGTCCTATACACAGCTCATTCATTTTCATTGCAGGGAATCAGGTTGCTCAGTGTTTGCTGAGCACCAAGGAGGGCTTGGGAGATAACTTACCCTAGGTGGGAGGCTCGAGAGAAAGGCAAAGTGCTGATCCAGGAGGTGACCCTGTGGTGTCTCATTTATTAGCAGGAGATGTAATGTATTATGTGTAGGCTCCCAGAGCAGCCCCCTGTGAAGACTGAATGCAGGACCTTTAGACACAGAAGCCAGAAAGCTCCTGGAGATAAAGAAGAGGCTTGCCTGGTGCCAAAAAACAGATGTCCAGAAGGAAGAAAACACACGTGGAGAAACTTTGAGGTGCCACAGCTTCAAATTATACCTCATCCAACACAACTGCTCCACACATTTGCTCCATCACTGCAAGCCCAGCATCATTGAGAAGAGCATGTCACCCTTTGCTTCCAGACGTGCCACGTCCTTTAAGCCAGAACAGGGCACAGCAACCACCAGTGGCCAGAGACGGATGCCAAGCAAACTCCAATGAGAAATTAGACACACTTTTTGCACGAGGCTGATTAACCATCGCAACATATTTCTGGAATGGGAGAGGCACTCGATTGCCCATCCCACCAGGTTTTTGTATCCAGAGGGAGGCTGTGCCCATCCTGCAGAGAGCTGCTGCCTACAGGATGTGCACAACAGGATGACTTTTGCCCCTGCCACCCACCTGCCTTGTGGAAGACTTGGGGGGGAAGGTAACCTGTGGGTTAAACTGTTTTGGTTTGTCTGTGTGTTGACTGGAGGCTTTTAGCATCCAGGAAGGTAACTTCTACAAAGCAACTTTACAGTAAAGGCTAGTCCTGACTGCATTTCCAGGAAGTATGCTGCAGCCAAGGAGAAGCACAGGTTGTCACACTTGATACAGCTCGTAACTAGATGAAATATTTCCTAGTGTGAGAAAATGACAATCTAAAGGGTGAAAATTGAAGTCAGCAAGTATCTCAACATGCTACAGGGACAACAAGGCAATCTCAGATATAGAGCATAAAAGGACTGAAAAGAGGACACCCATGGATGCTCCGAGAGGCTCAGAGCTAATGGGGTGAGTAGGCAGAGGGAAAACAGGGTAATAGTGAAAAAGCATCACAGAATTTTGAAAACAAGGGTGGCAATCCAGAAGGGTGTAGGAGGCTGCTGAAGGGGCAAGAAAAAGAGGGAAAAGATTGTTGCTCTCCCTTGATGTGACCTTCTTTTACGGTGGATGGAGTTTGTGCCCATCCTGCTCAGACAACAAAGCTCCTGCAGAAGGCTCACACAGGTGCTGGAGCCCCTTTCTGTGATACCCGGGTACACACGGACACCTTCCGACTCCTTCAGATGACGCTCTGGGAATAGCTGGTTGACTTTCATTTTTTGTGGATATTTTTTCTCCTAAAAATCCCATTTCAGCAAAAACATTGAGTATGTCGTATGCAGCTTTAGGTAAAATTTGAAGAGATTGCTTTTAAAGTTTTTATTCCAATGGCACTTAATTTTTCTCCTTGATTGGATATACACAAAATTATTTAAAGACAGAGATTCAAATGCAATACTCTGCATGCCCTGAATCAAAATGCCCTGACCTGAAACAACAGTTTTTGTGATTTCCTTGAAAGAAAAAAAAGTTGTGCCAATCTGGAACCTACTTTTTCCTCTTTCTAGGTCTCACCACTTTTCACAAATCAGAAAACACCATTTTCTCAGCAGCTTTTTTTCCTGCAACGTCTGTCCATCTGACTGTGCAGAATCCTTGAAAGAGAGCAGCCTGGGGACACAGGCCCTGCACTACATCTCTGCTTCACTTCCCAGATGAAAAGGCTACCTTGCTGTTAAAGCAGCTTGGGTCTTGTGAAGACAGTGTCCCCGTCATCATCTTCACCTTCCTGCCCCACCGCAGTGGCAGAATTGGGTCCAATCATAAGGAGCAATCTCAGCCCAAACGGTATGTGTTGTCTCGCAGGACCTGCAGAGACTGGGGTAGCACCCCGGAGATGCAAGGGGACAGATGGCCGGAGCTGTGAGAGGTGCTAATAAAAAACCAGACTCATCTACAGAGTATTGATTATTTCTCCTGCTTTGCTGTTGCAAACAGCTGCCTGCTGCATGTAAGGTAGTTGCCTCGCTTCCCTGGGCTGAGAAGGACACGTTGCCCTTCCCCGGGCCCTTTCGGAAAACAACTTTATCCTTCTACCCGAAGCTTCGCTAACATTAACTAAATAAAGCAGCTCTACACCCACCGGGTGCTGCATAGGTGGAGGACTTGCTTGAGGGTGGCCGCAGCCTCCAGCCTCTCGGGCAGGGACCACCTCCACTGCCCAGAGCCCCGGAGGGGACATCGGAGGAAGCAGCACATCCACCCTGCTCTCTCTGTATTGCCTTTCCATACATCGCCCCTGGTTTCTCACAGGCAGGGTGCACCCGCTCATACCCCTCACTGCTATTACGGGACGTGGCTCTCAGTGAGTAGATGGTACATGGGGCCAGCCCCCCAGGGCAGAGCAGGAGGCAGTGCCACCCGCGGGCTTTACCTGCCCCCTCTGTGTTTCCAGCCGGCCTTGGGGAGAAATGAAGACTCAGCATTCCCCAGTGAAACAGCCAAATCCTCCCCGTCAGCATTGCGGGGGCTTGCTCCACACACAGTCTAGCAGAACTGAGTGCCTGTGCTCTAGGTTCCCGCACTGCTTCCTCCCAGCATGTATTTTAATGTGTTCAACACTGCATATAACAAATCCTACTGATGTATCTGCCTTAGCACATTTCAGAGGCATCATGTTTAACAGACTGTCCTACTTGGAGATGCAGAAGGCAGGCAGGTGTTTCTCCAGCCCGGGACTGCACAAACAGCGCTTGTGCAGGGCCCTACATCAAGGGCCTTGCACGTTACACAAAAGGCTTTCTCCTCCACACGGGGGGAGGCTGCGAGACCTTCCTCCCTTGCAGATGGTCCTCAGGCAGATATTGATGAGCGCAGCTCAGGAGGCACCCTGGGCCACCCTCCCCCTTCCCCGCTGCTGCCAGGGGACCTCAGAGCCCCCAGTCCTCTGAGCCCCACTCTCTGCGAGTCACCGCCTCTCTCCACGGACTCTCCCCCAAGCTGAGGACGTTCCTTAGGGACAGTTCACAAATTTCTCCTTTCCCTTTTCCCTCTCATCCAAGCACCAGGCTCCAGCTGGCTCATGCGGGTGCCGGTGATGAGGGCAGCCCTCTCCCTGCTCCCCTCCTCCCTGCCCTTGTTTGCGACACCTCCGTCCTGGTCTTCCCCCAGGCCCACAGCTTGGAGTTTGCTTTTCATCCTTCCTTCCCCACCGCCTGATTAAGAAGCTCCCGGGGGACAACGAGCTGGTGACTCTGAACTGTTTGATTTCCTCAGTCCTGCGGTACAATGCTGCGTGACAATGTCAGCCCCAACTCACCAGCGCGTGCTTGAGATGCTGCAGCGAAGGTTTGATTGTGCACCTACTAAAGCTGCTGTGAAGGAAACTAAAGATTGTTTGGACCCGTGTAAGGTTCCAGCGCTGCGCAGGTGAAAGCCTCCCGCAGATCGGCTGCTGCCTTTTGTAAGTCTTCTCACAAGTGCCTCCTGCCGCAGAGGGCTGCTGGTCGCCCCTGCCAGCTGTGTGACACCCCATGCCTGCCTGCAAGGAGGCACAGGAGAGATGCTGCCTGCATCCATCTGCCTGTTGCTTGGGGAGCCGGAGGTTATGCGCATGAAAGCCCAAAGTTACTTATCAAACCGTGGTCACACAGACCAATACTAATGCTGTGAGGATCCGCCCAGCATCAAAGAGAGAGGGGAGAGGGGCAGAGCTCAGAGCACGTTTTGTGGTGGTTGTCCTGCCATTGAAATACTCGGCAGGGAGGAAAAAGTCTCTTCCCAGGTCTCTGAATGAGGAAAAGATGGGTGGGAGATCCAGGCGGTCTCAAATAAAGCAGTTGCTGCAGAAGGCCTCTGGCTCTTGTTTATGAATTCAAATCTTGTCTGAGGTTAATATTTTCAAAAGCACGTTTATACATACCAGAAATAACCCTGGAGCTCCTTGTGACATCAGATGACACAAATGTTTGAATCACTTTTGAAAAATGGCATTTACTACTTCTGAAACTCTTACCCTGATGCAGCAGCCTGAGCTATCCTCAGAAAACTGTCTGCTTATTACTTCTTTGAAACAATTTTGAGATCTCCTTAAATGCAAAGTTCTCTTTAAAAAAGCCAGCATGACATATTTTGACTTTCCTTGTTTGACAATATCATAGTTATTTCATCTCAATAATGTAAAACATGATTGTTTCAGCTTTGCCTTCTCATTTTGCTCTGTGTGCTTTTGTATTAGATTATCATATTTCAATGCCACAGAGCCCAGATGGAGTACGTATAATATTTCATTTCTTCTACATGTTCTGGCACAATCACACTGAAAATTTTGAACTTTATCGCAATAAAATGTTTCACTAGCTCCAAGTCAGGACTGGATTTGTTTTGGAATTTTGATTTTTTTTTTGAAAATATAGAATCTTCAGCTTTTTTCCCCTTTGTTATGCAGCAAAACCAACTATTGAAATGTCAGCTATTCCCTCTGAAGAAATGTTCTGTTTCCCAAAGATTCATTACTTGGCCTCTGTGAAATGAGAGATTTCAGCCCAGTTCCCAGTGGATGAGCCTTCAGTTTCTAAAAGGACACCCTTGTGTTTGGGATGACCTCATCACACCGGACGTTTCAGGATGCAGCTCCCCATTAGGGTTTGTCCATGGGGTTAAAGCAAGTTCAAAGGTTCCCACCCCATCCCGCCTCTCTTTGCTTCCCTCTCCCTGTCCATCACCGGGGCACATTGCCCTTCTCCTGTTCGTGTGGTCCTCCTTTAAACTGGCTCAGTGAAATGAGCTGGGTCAAACAAACACACCAGAAACCTCACTTGGAAAAACAAGGAGTGGCATCAGGACAGAGACAGAGCTGCCCCCTGCTCTGCTGCCACCACTCCGTGTGCTAATTGCCCCGATGTTTGCTGTTTACCATGTTGTCATTCTCTTTTCATTACAGTCTGATCTGGCCTGAGCTAACTACAACATTAAAATGCCAGCACGCCCGTTTTGCTCTCCGAGCATCCCTCCGGAGGGACCTAGTGATGCGAGCCTCTCTCCAGGACAGGCTCTGGCCGAGGCTGGCAGGGGCAGCTGGCCCTGCAGCTCTCTGTGCCGAAGCAGAGCCAGGCTCTTCCCCTGCACAAACTCACTTGGAAAAAGATGCGTGTTCCCCTGCGCCCAGGTTTCTTCTCTTTTGCCTTTTACAGGGAATTGTGTAACAGTCCTCGAAACCACGCTCCCATGGCCAGAATGACCGAGGCCCCATCTGTAGTGCAGAGAAGGACCGGGACAACCTTGCCGCTAGCCCTCACTTCGCCCTACGCCTCTCCACATGCAGAGATGAAGCATCCCTCCGGCAGCTTCCCACAGGGGTGGGTGGGGCGAGGAGCCTTTCGTTGCTCCCAGTTACTGATTTATGTTCACGGCCCCCCCCGCCCCTCCTCTCTCCCTCCCTCCCTCCCTCCTTCCCTCCCTCCCAGGAGCCAGGCCCTCGGACGCTGCTCTTTGTTCCCATGCGCCGAGCCGCGGTCAGACGTGACCCAGGCGCAGCCCACGCGTAACCTACGTATAAGCCACAGGGAACCCACGCGTAACCCGCAGGTAACCCACGCACCGCCCAGAGCGGGCGGGCAGCCGCTGTCTTCCGACGTGGCCGGCCGGTGGGGGCCGCGGGGCCGGGGCCGGGGCCGGGGAGGGCGGCGGGGCCGCCCCGTCGGGCGGGCGGTGGCGGTGGCGGTGGCGGCGGCGGCGGCGGCGGCGGCGGCGGCGGCGGCGGCGGGTCCCGCCCGCGGTGGGCCGGCCCGGGCGGGGCGGGCGGGCGCGGTAAAGGCGGCGCGGCGCTGGGGCTGGGCTCAGTCTGGCCGCCTGCGGGCTGCGCGGCGCCGGCCGGCAGCCCCCGCCGCCCCCGGACTGCTTTGCCCATGGGGCAGCCGCGCCGAGCCCTCGGGACCGCCCCCCGCCGCCGCCGGCGGGACGTGCGCTAGGGCGGTGAGTACCCTGCGCGTCCCTCCGGCTTTCCCCGCCGTGCGCGGGGTCGGGGGGATCGGGGGCGCGGAGCCCCCCGTGGCCGTGCGCCCCCCGGGAGCCCGCTGCTGGCAGCCGCCGTCCGGCCCCCGTTGCCGACGTCCCCTCGGAGAGGGCTTCCCGGGGTCAGCGCGGGCCGGGGATGGATGGATGGACGGACGGACGGATGGACAGGGGCGGCAGGAGAAGGAGCAGCCCTTGTGCGGGCTGCGCACGGCTGCGGTGGGACCGTCTCTGTCCTGGCCGTGCGTGGTCCGGGTGGGGTGGGTGGAGGAGGAGGTGGTGGAGCGGTGCATCCTGGTGGGAGAGTGGTGGGTTACCCGGAGGCATGGGGGGGGGGGCAGTAGCCATCTGCCCGGCGAGGTGGTGTGCAGGTGGTTCCCTTGGCTGGGAGCTTTGTGGCGAGGGCTTTCTCCTGGCTGCCACTCCACTCGAAGGCTGGGGTCCCACGTCGCTTCTTTCCTGGAATTGCCTGTCCTTTTCTGCTTGCTCGGGAAGAGTCGCAAAAGGACAATGGTCCTCAAATGGGTGCCTGAGGTGCCTCAAAGGGGAGGCTGTGTCCTGACCACTGCATGGGCTGGGAGGTCAGCCTCGGTGGCTGAGCCGTGCCTGGGGTTGGGATGAGGGAGGCTGGCACAGCCGTGCTCCCATGGGATGCAGCCTGTAGGTGTGCTGGCCATGGAGGACGGGTTGGTAGTTGGGCTGGCAATGGAGGGAGAGGGACGGGGTGAGAGAGCTGTCCTGCAGGAGGGAGCCAGGGAGAGGAGACAGGACAGAGCCCCTGCCATCACAGGAGGGGGAAGGTGACGTGAGCCAGCTCTCAATGGGCTCTGCATCCCTGCCTGGACACTCGTACATCCCTGCACACTGAGATGTCTGCCGTGCCACTTGTTGGGGCCTGGCTGTCCCTGTTGAGCAGGTACACTGCTCTGTCTAAAGCAGCAGCGGCTCGTAGGTTTTCCAGGTGAGTACAGCTCCGACTGAGCAAACCAGGCTGAGGAAGAAGCAGCACTTTATTCAGTGCCTGCTCCTTGCCCTGCCCCAGCACTGCCTGGAGTTGGAGTCCACTGAGCCTTTCCCTTACCCGAGTAATGTCCCTGTCCCTCTTGCAGCTGCCTGAGAGGCAGGATCAGCAAAGCCCGAGCTGCAACTGATTAAAGGAGTACCATTTAATCCACCTCCTCTGTCTGCAGAGACTGGGAGGTATAAATGCCAGCAGCAACCAAAGCCTTGTTGACATTAGAGCTACCACCAGTACAGCTAAGCCATGAGAAACTACAGAGTATGCAAGAGCACTAGCAATTCTGGACTTGGCATAAATAACTTGCTTGGTAACTCTATCGTGCACTAAAGCACAGTTTACTGAATAATGACGTTCAGGGCCCGTGGATGAGGAAAGTGTTTTTTAAATAAATAAATAGTAGTTACGCTTTAGGCAGGGGAGTCCCCCCTGGGAGGAAGTTTTCTTGGAAAGCTTTTGGCAAAACCCGAAAATAAACAAGATCCTAAGACTCAGCATGAAGGCGCCTCAACTAGCCCTCACCATATCTCAGCTAGGTTGCATAAATACACCTGATGCGTGCACAGTGGTTTGTGAGGGACACCATGAACCTGCTGGTGCTTTCAGCAGAGAGGGGCTGGGTACTGATGGCACCCGGGAAAAGTGGGACTTGGGTGCTTTAGAATGTGTGTCTGTGTGTTTTTGTTCTTTGTCTGCTGTGCTGAGTAAGGTCAAGGGAGCTCTTCTCTGGGTAGGTGCTTTGTCCCAACCAGGAGGCTGAAGAGGTGATGTCTGCCATACAGTCTCAAGGGAAATTGATCCCTTCTGCTTGCAGGCCTATAGCAAGGATTTATTGTAGAGATGTTGAGCGCAAGACCATCTCCGGAGCCATACATCAAGGCGGGGCGTGGAGTGGCTATTGATCTGGGGGAGAATAAACCACAGAGATGCTCTGCCCTGAGGTTTTCTGTCCATTTGGAGCTGCTTGGAGGCTGGGGCGTGATCCAAAGGGAAATGTTTTTCTATTGTTCTCAATGAGCATCGAGTGCTGAAGTGTGCAAAATGCCCAGAGTACGTCTGCAGCTGGTGTTCACTTGTCCTGCAGCTCTCTGAAGGTCAAAGTGTTTAATAGTAGGGGCTGTGGCTGGGACAGATGGTTCCACATGCCGGTTACAAGCATCACTTTGAGCTGTTTGGATCACGAAATGTTCCTTGCTATGTGTATGTTTGGTCCTCATCCAGTAAGTACCCAAATTTCTAATAGGAACTGCTAAATGCTGTTACAAAACAAAGCGTATCTTCCTCTGCTGTAGGCAGGATGGGCTGCCTTGCTGCTGGGCTGCCCCGGGGGCTGCCGGTTGACCTGGATGGAGCTGGGGGCTCTTCTGGGCTGGCAAAAGTGAGAAGAGACCAAGGGCACCATGAAGTGGGAGTGTCTGTCCTGCTAGTGCTACGCTTTTGGTTTCAAGCCTTCCCCTGGCACAGGAAAAAAAGCACACGTGCACCACAAAGATGTTAAGATTGTTTATGTGCTGCTTCTGGCCTGGCGCCAGGGGAAAAGGCTTGGTGACCTTGGCACTATTGCGACATTATTTATAGAAAGCAGATCTTCTGGGTTTTGTATTTTTGACGTAGGAATGTGAAAACAAGTCTTGGGAGGAAAAGACCCAATGCTGGCCCCCGAATACATTGGGACTTTCTCCAGACCAGGAAAAACAACACTTAAGAGGTGACCAGGTGTTCCCTGTTCACATTGCTTCCTGCCTTCCATTGGAAAATATGGATTTGGTTCTGTCCTGGAGACCACAGCCTAGCACAAGTTCACTCCGTGTTCAAAGAGTTCTTGCTCAAGGTGCTAAAAGATGTGTACAAAGACGAATCCAGCTATAACCAAAGACACTTCGATGGTTCAGAGATGAAGGGAAATGATAAATGACTCTGGCCTTCTTGGGTTTCTTCTGTTTGTGAAGGTCTGTGTCATCTGCAAGGGTTAATTCTCAGTGTGTTTCGGTGCCCATCTGTGGTGCTGGTTAGTGTGGCTGCCCCCAGATGACAGACGGAGAAAATGAGGCTCGGAGATGCGCAGGGTCTTTCTGGACGACCCACCACGCAGGAGCCTGTGCTAGCCCCACAGCCCTGACTCCCAGAGCTCTGATAAATCCCCAGCAGCAAACTTTCCCTCTGGATTTCACAACGTGGGTACATTTCTCACCCTCACCCTGTGAGGGGAGTGTGTGTTCCAGTTAGCTAAATCTGTAAATGTCTTTCTGTCCCTCTGTATGCAAAATAGGAACTTATTGAGCACATTTGTGCATTGGTTTTGATGGGGAAATCCTTGCCTAGGCTGTACCTGATTAATCTGTACCAGACCTTGGTTGGACCCTTACCCAGCTCATCTTACAGGGCAAAGCCAAGGACCCAAAGGATGTCCAAAGCCACAGAATCTGTAAGAAGGCTCTAGTCCAGATTTATACTGACTGCTGCTGTGGTTGTGGGGAGGAGGGAGGAGAGATCTGTCGCCAAAATGGGGAAATGATCAAAAAGGTTGTAGCTGGGTTTAGTATTAAAGGTAAGAGGCTTCTGCTGATGCTGGTGGTCAGAAACGGTGTGCTCACCTTCTGACCCTATGGAGCCAAAATCAGAAGCCTGAGCATAGGGACTGATAGCTGCCTCCCTTGCTGCAGAGCTTCCTAGAAGTTTTTGTTCAGGATTTGGATTAAGATAATTTAAGTCAAAGGCGCTGAGGAAAGCATGGGGAGAAAAGCAGTTAGAAATAAATCAGTGACTCTGTAGTCCGGTCTCCTGGGGAGTGGTGTTAGCAGTATGAGTTGATGTAGCAGGAGATGCACACAGAGGAGTGTCAGATAATACTGACCACTGGCAACCTAATTATTTGTTTGAAGGGATTCTGTGTTTTATAGGGAGATTAGCACGTGGTCCCCTTCGCAGCTGCCTGCTGCTGGGTACAGGAGAGAAATCCCTCCTTTTCTTATTAAAATCAGGCAGCGCTGCAACGCCAGCCCAGAGGGGCAGGAGGCAGGCAGGTGCAGGCAGAGCAGCACACAAAGGCTTGCAGCCCTCTTGTTTTTAGCCGTATCCTGCCCGGGCTGAGAAAGTAAACAGTTTGAGGCCGTGTCAGCAGCTGAACAAGAGACCTACAGAGAAAACCCACAAGTCTTCAGGAAACTCTGTGGGTGACTCAGCCGGTGTTTTTGTCTGAGTACGCGTTCATTCAGTAACCCATGATGGCAGCAGAAGTGCTCTTTTGTAGCGGTGCCATCTTATGAGTGAAATACAAACCTCTGGTCTCTGGTTGTTTGTGGTCATGGAAAGACTTGAGAAGCTTTTCCAGCTGACAGAGGTTATTTCAGGAGTCGCACTGCCGAGCCCTAAAATCACTCCAGCCCTTGTTGGGTGCTGCAGTCTCTTCCTGGGCTCACAGCTGGGCCTGCTGTAGATGCAGATGGCTGTGACAAAGAGCAGGCAGTTTCCCGAGGTCAGCCTGTGCACGCCGTGCTTCCTAACCCATCTTCCTTAGGCCAAGAAAGTGCCTTCAGTTCAGCCTTCCTGGCTGTCTCGCTCTGCCTTGCTATGCACGACAGGCACCCATCTAGGCAGCAGCCTCACTGGCCCCCGAAAAAGCTGCAAAGCTGTGAGAGGTACACGGGCGATGGCTTGGGCACAGCCTGGGTGCAGGTGCTCTGCAGTAAAGGAGTTCCGGGAAGCAGGCTGTCCTCTTAGGAAACAAGGTATCGTAAAGGCTCATGATTTTAAGTCCCTCTGAATCCTTCTGTTGGACGTTTAATTTTAGCTGCCTGGCACGTCATTCAGGGTAAATGCTCGGTGTATTCCAAGGAGGTGGAAATGCGAGCTGCCTCCTCGTGGAGGGGAGAGGGAAGCTCAAAAACTGCAATACTGAGTCCAGAGGAGCTGGGTGGTATTGGCTTTTCACCAGAATTTTCTTTGTGGCCTAGGAAAAAAAGTCACTGTAGAAGCTGCTTAATAGCAATAAAGAGCGCCCAAACATTGCATCACAGAAAGTGGAAATCTGCCAGGAGTCAAAGGCTACACCGAACAGGACTGAAGAATTTAGACCATCTGTCTGCGCATTCCCACGTTGTTTTCATGGTAAGTGAGAATAAAATTTAGCTGCCTTTAATACCAGCGTTACTGGTGGAGTCTCTGGAAGTGCTGGCCCAGAGCTGGCGTGCTTCTGAAGAGCAGGCGCCTACAGTGCAGCCTCCCACCCTCCTCCCCCATTGCCCTGCCCAGTGCAACCATTTGCTCATTGCAGCGTGTGAATGTGTTCTTGCCTCGTCTGCTGGCAAAAAACCCAGCTGCTGTACATCATAAGTTCAACAAGTCCCTTCTGTGAGCCGTGTCAACATCCACTGTTTAAGTCTCTGGACAAGTAGGATGCATAGAGGGTTGATGGATGGAGGAACAATAAAGCAGTTGAGCTTATCTCCTCCAGCCAATTTATTCCCTGCACCACATCACCATGCAAACCAAGTGACTTTTGTTGGCGTTTGCAAAGAACATGGGGGAGAAGAGACCAGCCTGCAATCCCCAGGGCCACTGCTGCATAGGAATGACATTACAGGTAAGGTAATGGGGAAAGTGTTGGCTAAAACCTGACACTTCTGCATCATGAGCTCTTCTAAGCAGGAGGCTGTGCTATATGCTTGCTGATAGAGGTCTGTATATATACACGTAAACACAGCAGAGCACTATGTGTGTGTATACACACACACACTGCTGTTGTATGATGCTGATATTACTGTGGCTTGCTGTATCCAAGTGTCTGAGACTTAAACATTGTAGAAACAAGGGAAGATCCTTAAACAACCTTTGATGGTAGAGATGGGACATCTGGCAACTCTGCATTTTCTGTGGTTACTTGAGACCCTGATTTGTCAGTGCTGGTGCTGCTAGCACTTGGCTTCCCAGGTGTCCCTGTTGCCTCCTTGTCCCTGGGTAGAGGAGTCAAAGATAGGGAGCCAATGTGTAATTTGGCAAGGAGAAGGACTAGTCAGTAGTATCTTTATCCTTTCTTTCTTAAGGCTTCTCTCACATGTGCCAGGCGAGATGGGGAGAGAGCTCCTTGACTGTGGGACCTCTCAGTTCTTCTCAGATATCCTCCATCAGCAAGGCTATTGATGCCGCACTCCGGCATCTACCCCTTTGTCTCCTCTCTGCTATAAAAAGAGAAATCTTGCTTTAGTTCCTTAGGCTGGTGTGTGTCCTCTGTGGCTGTAACTAATAAGAGCAGGTCTACTTAGGACATAGCTTCTCTGTGCCCAGCAGAAGAGAACCTCTTTCCTTGCAGGTTGTTGTCTAGATTTTTTTATAATCCCGAAGTGTGACTTTGGGCTGCAAGATGGGCAAAGTGGTACAGTATTTGCCTAGGACTAGGTAGTGAAAAGTTGACTGCAAGTATCAAGAATTTGTCTTGCCCATCCATATAAGAGCAATCAAAAACCTAGTCTCACTCATCTTCTAGGCTCCTCCTGTGGTCTATGGAAAGAGGTAAGCCACTGCAGCAGGTGCATCCTGTCCTAAAATTGGCACCTCTGGGAGATGGCTCATGCCACTTATTTCCCAGGGAGCCAAAAAGAGGGAGGTGAGGCAAGCTGTAGGTTTATGTTGTATTTGACACTTCCAAGCCCCACTCTCGCCACCTGTGAAATGCTTTTATTTTGTGCTGGGGACAGCCTGTCTCTGTGTGTGATCCTCGCAGTACACATACACTGGGCTTTTGTGGAAGCCGGAGAACCTCTTGTGCACTACAGGCATTGTCTTTTTCAATCTTCTTTATATTATTTCCGCTTTCTGATGAAAGCTTTCTAAAGGGTACTTGTGTGCTGAATACCCGTTGCTGATAATGCACATTATGAAATCCAAAAGGAAGGTTGAGATTAAATGTCACACACTTCACAGTCGGAGAATTCAAAGAGCCTTGTTGATCTGTGCATAATTCAGGGGTTGACAGCTCATGCATAAACAAACGTGCACATACACATACATGCGTGCATGCACAGAGCGTTTTCCCCTGACTTAGCAGCAAATAAAAGCAAAGTCAGGTTTGTATCAGCTCCTGGGGGGGGGGGGTGTGGGTGGGTGCAGCATTTGTGGGAAAAGCCTGTGGGTTCTTCAGGGCTGTTTGACCTGAGAACGACATTGGCAAAAGTGATAGCTTCTTGGTAGCATGGTGGGCTCCCCTCTGCCTTCCTCCCCTGTGCAGCACCGTACTGAGCTGTGGCTGCTTTGGTTTTACGCATATGGGTTTAATCTGACCAGGAGGATATTCCGCGAGCTTGCGGCGTGTGTGAAGGCGGTATTGATGTGAGGTTCACCCCAAGGTTTCCACAGTGCTTTCTCACACCAGCAGGGAATGAAGACAGACAGCAAAAATTGATGTCATGCTAAGCTGGTTGTTACTCAGGCCAGGAAGGGCATTTCTGCCTCTGACACGTTGTGGGTAATGAACCGAGTGCAGGAGTCCATGGCCTTCCTCAGCAGCACGGGGTGTCACAAGCAGGCAGTAGGCACTGGTGGGGCACAGTCTGGGCATTTTCCTATACAACTGGGAAAGCTGAGGTCTGAGAGGTTAAATGACCTGGTCTTGGTTGCATGGAGGGGCAGCAGCACTGCCAAACCTATAATCTAGTATTTTGGCTTTCAAGCTTGCAATTCTGTGTGCTGGACTGTAATTCTGTTCCTGAAAACAGCTGATTTCACTTCCAAGTGCTTCATTGCAGGAGAGAGTGCTACTTATGGCTCCTCGCCGTTCTGGGGGATGCTGCAGGCTGGTGCCCCACAGACACGTCCCCATGCACCACGCGGTGCCCCACTGGCGGATCGCTAGGAATTTCTTTTGAGGCGGTTCACCACCGACTTGTGAATTAGCAGAGCCTGTGCGAGCTCTGTCAGCAGCTATTTAGAAGTTTCCCTCTTCTAAATCTGTCCTCCTAGCTCCTGTTTGCCCAACATGCGGAATTTTGCATCTAACATTTTTAGCATTAACCTGTTGCTATAGAAACTGCTAAGGTGTCAGAGGGAGATTTTTGCCACTTGGGGATAGGCTACCAAGTCGTCAAAGTATGTGTTTTGTTGGGAGGCATTCTGCTAAGCAGCTCCCTGAGCCCGTCTGCATGTCTGTGCTTATTTTGAGTCTAAAGAGCCATGAGGGAGTGATAAACCTGGAGTTGTAATTGCGTGCAAATGAGCAGGGCTTAATATTGGCAAATTGTTTAAGGAGGACGTGAGAATGTGTTGCCAAGCTGCAGGTGTGGGTCCAAGTGGTGTGTACGGTCGTAGTCCAGGGCTGAGAGATAAAGGCGGTATTGGTCTCTAGGACAGTAAATGGTTAACCTAGAAGCAGGAGTCAAGGTTCTTACTGATGTCTTCAAGCAGGGAGTCTGGGAAAAACTGCTCCCTGTGGCTCCCCTCTTCCCTGAGGCTAAAATATAGGTGAATGCGAAAATACTCTGGTTTGGCAGCCTGAGTTGTCTTTACTAACCAGTCTCAAGAGATTGTCACCGTGTAGTAGGACCCCAAGCAAGTCCACACAAGTCAAACCGTAGCTTTTATTTATATAAAAATAATATCTAGTTGGTTTATTAATATATAATTTATGATTAGTTATATATAAATTATATATATTTTTTATGAATAATATTCTCTTGCAGGATGTGGATGTGACCATGTAATATGAGAAATGCTCTATAACATAGGGTTGGTGACAACTCAGCTGTTGACTGATGGTCGCTCGGGCCATTTCATATCAGGCCTGATTTACAGGACTTCTCTGTTGTAGAAGCAAACTTTATTGCTTGCACAACGAGAGGCACAAGTCTTGTGAGTGCCTATGTGCCTGGGACTCAGGAAATATCCTGGCTAGACCAAAAGGCAATCTCCCTGATTAATGCAAATTTATTCATCTGCCCTTTTTTCCCCCCTTTGTGTGTGCCTAGACTGCACATCTGGTCATATCATGACAGACTATGGGAGAAGAGGGACCCATTGTTTTCTACAAAAATGGGAGAAAAAAAATCTGATGGTGCTGGGGCATCCTGCAGCTGCTGTTCTCAGGATGGGGCTGCAAATCCAGGCGCGATACAGGTCAAGAACCTGCTTTTGGGGTGCCGGAGTGGCAGAGCCTGATTCGTTTCATCTTCCATTTCGTGGCTGTAAACATGTTGGTACTTTATAAATTGCGGTAGTTGTGTTGTGCTGGGTAAGTTACTGGACTGCAGATAAAGAAATAATGTTGCTGGAGATGTAGTTCATCTTCTTTTGGGGGAGAGTCCATCAAGAATGGCTTTGAAATCACAGCCTCAATGATGGTATACAGAGGGATGTTGTGCTCATGTGTGGCTGAGGGGACCGTATCTCCCAAATTGTAATTTCTTACAATTTCCTTTTGAACTCTGGAAAGGGACAGAGCTGGAGGACTGTTGGAAATAAAGGGCATCAGCTTCCTCTGGAGGGTTTGTGAGTGAAAATTGTCAAGTGTCTGGGGGGCACAGTGGAAAGAAAATCTGGGGAGATTTGAGGTTGTTGGGGGCAGAAATACCAAGAAGCCTCGTTTTACTGTGATGATCCAGTATTCAGCGGTGTTGTGGGTACGCAGCGTGTGTCTGGGCTTCTCCCTGGTCCCAGCGTTACTTCTCCATAGTTTCTCTGAGCCTGCGTCATTCCTCAGGTGTGAGGCATGGATGATGAAATACAGAATTGCATCAGATTTTCTGTAAAACCAACCTTTATTACCCTGTTTGACTGAAGGGCTCTCCTGGCTTTTTAAAGTTGCTCTTTTCCAGTAGCAAGGGTTGATTTACTAATTTTTTTGGTGGTTTTGTATGTGTGTATCTGTGCATATGGGTTTTATTTTTCCTTCTAATGTTTCCCTGTAGAAATCATCTGCAGGACAGATGGCCTGCTAAGCTTCTGGGACTGTCTCCCACAAACACCTGTCTAACGCAGCTGGGAAATCAAAGGGGAATTCTCCTCTTTTAATGTCCTTAAAGAAAAACAGCACCTGATTCCAATATGTCTTATTCTTTCTCTCTCCGTCCACCTAGCTCCCTGGGAAACTTAATTGCTCGGTGGTGGCCATCCAGGGTGAAGGCGAGGGGCTGGGTGCTGGCTGTGAGCTGAGGCTGGGATGTGGCTGCCTGAGCTATCGGGGAGAGCAGGGGCAGCTTTGGGGTGATGGATTGCTGCTGTCGGTGGGCTGAGAGCCTCAGTGGCAGGGAGGAGGATGATGGAGGGGATGGGCTCATATGTAAATAATACAGATGGAAGTCGCTGAAGCAGCAGATTGTACCTTGCATCCTTTGTATTTGCAGCCAAAACACTCCTCGGCAGCAAGGGATGGGCTACTTGAGAAAGCAGGGTAGTGTGGCCAAGCTTGTACTTGGGGTGGGGGAGGGCGGGGGGGGGGTGTGTGCATGTGCGTGATGGACGAAACATGAAGTCTGTTTGTCCCCTGTGTCAGGAGCCCACCGAGCCATGTGCAGTGGGGCTGCAGTGGGGCCAGGTATCCGACACGGCACCTGTGGGGTGTCGTGTGTGCCGGTTGCTGTAGCCGTGCAGGGTGCCTGACTGAGCGTCTTCAGTGTGTCGCGGACCACCCTGCCAGCTGCTGTGGGGAGCAAACAAGCATTTCTCCCCTGAGGGGAAGCTCGGGTGCCTGGCTCGCAGTGGAGGGGTTGGCGCATTGCTGCAGGTGGTGGTTAGCAGACCGTCAGGAGTGTGGTCACTGTGTTTAATTATAGCTCCCACTTGAGAAACTAGTAGAGCCACAGGGCTTTTTTATCTTGTTCTGAGGAAACTAAGCACTTTGCAGCTTTTTATTGCTATATAACACGTTCTGTGACATGGAAAGAAACTTTCCTGTGCTCCCTGCAAAAGGAAATTTGAAACGTATGGGCAATAAAATCCTTGAGCTGGGCCATACCTCCCAGACAGTATGGCTTGGCCTCTGATTGTGGTGCTTCTTGAGGCAGGATGTTTTTATGGCCACAGGGAGCTTGTGGGCAGGAGCTGCAGTGCCTGGGGGCTGCAGGAGAAGAGCCGTGTGGAGGAGGGTGATGCAGAGGTAAAGCTGGCAGAGGGGAGAGTTCAGGATGTGTGGGAAAGACTGAGCAGGCTTCAGATGTGCTTTTCTGCCTGCAGTGCTAGCAGGGTAAGTAACACAAATTAACTCTTACCTCCCCAGTAGGTTGTTCCCTGCTGAGTGGTGATGCTGGCTGCATCTGTTGGATTCGTGGTTTCTGGAGCCACATTAAGCACAGGATGTCACTGCCTTGCACGTGGTTGCTCCAGGGCCAGCTCTGCATGGCTTACAAACAGCTTTGGAGGGCACCCAGCCGTGTCTGGCCATGGGGCATGTCTGACCTGCAGGGTGAGCTTTGGACATGCCTGAGGCGACTCTTCATGCATCACAGGTGGTTTGGGTTTTGAGGTTTCCTCTGGCTTGTCTGTGGGAGATGATCTGGAGGCACCCAGTGAAGATGCCTTTTGACCTAGGGGTTTTGCTTTGCGTTTTCATTACGTGTAGGGGCAGGAGACCTACTGTTCAGGTTTGTAGGTTTTCCCTAGGGAGGACACAGTGTCCCTGTGCCCGTTGGAGTTGCTTAAGGCAGCAACAGGGCTTGGCAGAGCTGGGAGTAAACCTCTGGCAAGAGATGCTTCCTGCTTGCATTGCAAAAAGCCTTCTGTACTGAAAGGGCTGGTGTTTATGTGGGAAGGGAGTCCCGTATACCTGGCTTGTTGCAGGGGAGAAATCTGAA
Source organism: Nipponia nippon (assembly GCF_047370975.1). Taxonomy (NCBI): domain Eukaryota; kingdom Metazoa; phylum Chordata; class Aves; order Pelecaniformes; family Threskiornithidae; genus Nipponia; species Nipponia nippon. The sequence goes on along the minus strand of NW_028262291.1, from coordinate 26,283,003 downwards.
GTATCCCTGTTGCTTAGGTGTACAGACTGTGCCAGACTGAGCAGGAGCAACAGCCACATTATGCTGCCATGGTGTTTAAGTGCTAATTGTTTTTACTGCCAGAGCGTCAGGTTATTTTTGGCTTGATTAAGTTTCATTCCCTGCTGGTCTCTGAGGCTTCCTGACCTGCAGAAACTGCTTTGGGAGAGTTTCTCTTTCTTAGGGTGAAGAACTTACACCTCTCATTCAGGGCATGGGTGGCAGTATAGTCCTCCCAGCAAAAAATGCAAATTATTGTGTTGTTGTTTTAAGATGTGTTGCTAGCCCAGAGTGTGCAAAGCCAAGTGCTGCAGCTGGCATGAAAGAAATCCACAGGGAAATGGGGATAGGGATGTGCTGCTGCAGCTGGCTGGTGGCCTACGGGTCCTAATCATCTAGATTTCCGTTCTGGATAGAAATCTAGGCAGGGAGCTGGTTCAGTCACTGTGGGTTTGGGATGTGTGGTTGCAGAAGTACGGCATGGAGATAGCTATACCTTGGTAGTTACATGCGACATGGGGAGTTCTGGCTCGGGGTCTGCCCCACCATGGGTTTCCTGCGAAACTTGTATTACGCTGTTTGGATGGGATCCACAAAGATGCTTTGAGGCTCTCAGGTGCGTTGTTGGATTAGATACAGGGGATTTGCCTTGTCCCTCATGATTTCAGAGTCCTGAAGTATCTGAGATTGTTTACCAAGAGATTTTCTGCATGTAAAAGTGAGCAGACTTCACGAGTCTTCATATGTGGAGGGAAAAAAAGGAGTCTTAGATCCTACTCGATTAGGCAACAGCCTAATGTTTGCAAGAGCCAAGGTACTTAGTATGTCTGTGGATCCTGTCCTTAATCTCCTGGTGTTTCCAAAGTGGGGATGTCGTCTGTCCTGGAGGTGCAGGGCTGTGGTAAGGCAAGACTGTGAAACACTGAGATACTTTGTTATTGAGCCTCATGGACAAGAAGGAGGAAGAGAGAGCTTTCCACACATTATCTTCCACCAGACAGCTATCTTTCCCTTTCTGGCTGGTCTTGCTCTTGTATGACTGCTCTGACCGCTGCATCCACCGCCTCTCTTCTTTGCCCTGCCCGCGTGTTTGAGCCCAGGCTTTCTCGCTGTCTCCGTAGCAGAGTAGGTATGGGGTCCGGAGCAGCTGCTCTGGACCTGGCACTGTCCTCACTGGCAGAGACAGGGCCACCAGAGCCTGGAGAAACAGCAGAAGAGCTAGACAAATGCATTACAGCTGCCGGGGCCTTGCAAGAGAGATGCTGCGGGCATCGGCCCGGCTGTGAGAGCTGGGTACAGTGCAGCAGCCGCGCTGGGTGCCCCTTTCATGTGTGGACCCACTTGTGCTGCTGCAGGGCTGGAGAACTCCCCTGAGCTTTTCCAGGGTGTTCCCAGGGGAATTCCAACATTGTAAAGGGACAGTGCTGCTGCTTCATACTTACTAGTGGTTCTCAGCCTGTGGTCCATGAAAGATGCTTAGGCATGGCAAGTGCCCTGTTAGGCTGTTACAAAGGACATACATCCACTGCACCTTCTTGGTTAACTCTTAAGCCTAACAAATCAAAGTGGGCTCAAGATGTTCTCTCAGGTGTATTGGGAAATCTAAAACAGGATAGCTAGAGTCCTCTCCCTGGCCTGAACATGATAGAGCTGAACAAACTTGTGGACAGCTTAAATGTATAAACCTCTCACTCATTATGCTGGCTTGACTCCGGTTCATTTTTTCTTCCTCTGCTTGCAGATTGGAAGTGCCCTCAAACCCTTGGTACTGTAGTGCCACCTCTTTAATTCGAGCAGCACTGCTTTGTTGAGTAAAAGGCTGCACCGTGGATGGCAGTGCCACCGAAACAACATCCAGCTAAGCAATAGGCAGCAGCCCTGTCCCCAGGGCCCCTTGGGGAGCCGTGTCCTCTCAGGAGGGCAGGATAGCACCCATCGGCTGCTCAGCAGTGGCTTGCCAAAGCTGTAGGCAGTCAGCTTCAGGTGCCTTTGGGAACAGGGTCCGGTTCCCCACTCACAGTGCCAGGCACCTCGCTCGATGGGTGCGCAGCTCTGGCTGCTGCAGCATCATCGCGTGTGTGGTTGAGTCTCCCCTCTCCTGCGCTGCAGAGCTCCTCTTCTTTCCAGACGCTGGGAGGGAAGCGGAGATGCTGGGGGAAGAGCTGTGGAGGTGGGGAGAGATTGAGCTATCATTAGCGTGGCACCAGTGAGGTTTCTTTGCACCATGAAGCAGTAGCTATCAAAATTGAGTGCAGTATGCTGAACAGCTGAGCAAGGGAACAGATACTGAAAGGAGCCTGCAAAGAAAAAGGATTTTGGAGGAAAAAAAAACCTCTTTCAACTGCACATTGGCACTGCCCATCACTGAGAGCTGTGGCGGGGAGTAGGAATTGCCTGTTTATGGTGATCATTCTGCGCAGCCCCTGGGATGCTCAGAAAACGGATTGAGGAGAAAAGAAACGCGGGAGAAGGAGGAGGTGGAGGTTCCCCTTTGAAAACGCACAGGCTAATAGAAAACATCCTCTAAATTGTCAGTGTGTCAGGATACATTAATGTAAGTATAACGTTTTCAAATCCTCAGCATCTTCTATCTGAATGTCATTGAATTAGCGCTAATGCATTCGTTAGCTCATTATTCATTAATATTCAGTATTCATTAGACTGACTCTTTCTCTGGAAGATGGGGATAATGAGTCGTGGGACTGGCTGTGGGGCCATGCTGTAGCTGTGCTTAATGTGGTGGGAGTGTGGTTTTACGTACCAGAATGGCCTTCAGTGATTGTTTTATTGGCACTTGTATCTGGCCGACATTGTCCTGCGTCTTGGCCAGTGGTTTACCACAAATTAGTGGAAATTCTTAATGGGAGAGCAGTGCTAATGATGATGTAGATAAATTTCTACCAACTCCTGCCCTGAAAGCAACTGGCAAGACGACTGATGAAGGCAAATTCTGATCTTTTGGCCTGTGGTCAGAGTTGCAAAATTGCCTCTGTAATCACAGAGCTATTCGTTCCTGTCTTCATTGGTGAGCCATGGAGTCTCCCCTTCGGCCCCCACCACTGTCCTTTGCTTCTTGCCCTCAGGAGAGATTCTCTAGATCTGAAGATGTGTTCTCCCCCCTGCCCTTTTTTTTCCCTTTTCTCTTCCCCCTCCTCTCTCTCATTCTTTATTTCTTTTTTTGTTTTTCCCCCCCCTTTTGTTTTTCCCATCCCATCTTCCCTTCCCGTGCCATTTCTGACCATGAAGAGGACAGAGCAGGAGGTGTGTGCAGCAGGCTTTCCCTAGCAAGTAACCGAGAGGGATCCAGAGGTGCCGGCTGGCGTGGCAGCACACTCGGCACCCCAGGTCCTATCAAGACCAGCAGGCTTCGGGTCTCTCATCCCTGTGGAGGGCTTTGCTGACCCAGGGCCAGTAGGATGCTGTTGCTGCTCAGGCTCTCTGACAGACTTTTACCTCAGCTAGCAAGTCTTCATAGAAAGACTTTGCTTTGCTCCCCACCAAAGCATGCAGGGGAGGGAGAGTGGCTGAATAGGTACCCAGCACCTTTATGGGGGTGTGAGGGTCCTCCTGACAGCGTGGCATACCTGGAGCACCGTGCGTCAGCCCTTTGCTCAGGGCTGTCCTCCTGGTGTCCCAGGAGCTGTGTTGGGCCAGGTGAGGGATGTGGGATGGCCTCAGAGGGGTCCTGAGGCTCAGCATGAGAGAGAGGAGTGTTCAGCAGAGGGGTGTTGCTTCAGGTTGGGGCTCGATAGCTTTGGTCAGAAAACACTGGGCAAGAAATACCACAGCAACAGAGCAGCGGAGTTCTGGTGGGAAAGCACTCAAGACCCAAGCTGATGAGTCTGGGTCTGCCAGGAGCAGAAGGGACTGCAGAAACTCTAGTAAAAGAAATTAAAAAGGGGTCAAGCTTTTCTTTTTGACACATCACTCTGGCCTTGGGGTGGACTTTCTGTGCAGATTATCTAGATTTGAGTACACGCAAGTTATTGTGACAGTTTGGGTCAGCAAACTCCAGACAAGCTAAGTCTTCCAAACTTTTCTACTAGCAGCTACCTTTTGAGCTTCTTGCCTTCTGCTTGAGCATAGGCATGAGTATACAGCTTGCACCTTCCTCCTGAGCAGTTGTTTTCCCTTGTCCCACTTCTGAAATATTTCTAGGCCCTGGCTGCTGCATCTGGCTCTGTGCTGCCTTTCCAGAACTTGGGCGTAGTTATTCAGTGGAATAAGAGCAAAAACCCACTACCAAACCAGATTCCTTACAATCCAAAAGAAGCACCTGCAAAGCCCTGAGTAGCTGAACTGGCTCACTGAAAAGCATTTGCCTGTGGTCTGCTGAAAGGGTCTTATTAAACCCTTGGTCATGGGATGCAGTCTTTGCACTGTCCCAGCGAGACCTCTCAGCTTTGCCTTACAGAAAGAGTTACGTTGGGCACTTGCAGACATGACTGTCTGCCCTTGTCTGGACAACCACAGGGAAGGGTTTTCCTATGAAAGGGAAATCCCTCACGAGGCAGCGGGACAACACTTGCATGTACGATGCCAAAATAACTGGCGCCTCGTTTCATTACTCCCCGAAGACTCGTGAACTCTTTAGACATGTGCATAAATTCTCTCCTCCTGGGGCAGCTGTGGGAAGGCTCGGCTGGGGCACGGGACTGCTGGTGCTTGAGCCCAATGCTTGCCTGGGCTGGATTAGTTGTGCCTGGTGCCTGTGGGGATTTGTCTGTGGGTCTCTGGGAGGGTGAAGTGGCAAACGGAAAAACATGTTTATGTTTGGCTGGGCCAAGATGAAATGAAGACAAACTGGAAGAGAAGACTTTCTGAACCGAGGGTTTCCAAGGTTTTATGATTTCAGGATGATAATAGAGTGATTTCATGGGACTCTTGACACCTCTATCTTTATACCACCCTGCCGAGGCAGAAGTTATCTCTTCCATTGTAGTTTCTGTCAGTTATCTTTGTCTTGTTCTTATCCCAGATAGTATTTGCAGCTTCTGCTTGCTGTCATCTGTATTCCCGAAAGTAACGTATCCTTAAGGAAAGTCTTGCCTCTGGCTTCTTGTTGTTTTGGGGCTGGTGTGCTCTGGCACAATGTGGGGGCTGCAGCATTGGGTGAGGGGGGAACAAATAAATAGCTGAGACTTCTGTGGTATTTGGCCTAAAATGGCAGCTGAAGGGTGTGATGTATGGCACAGAGAAAGACAAAAGGCAAAGCATCATTTAATGACTTTAATTCCCCTAGTCTGGGAAGCATTTAATTTGCCTAGTCTGGGAAACAGCAAAGAGGTACCGTTGGGCATTGCCTCATATGGGGATAGCCCAGACTACGGTTTGTAGGTCAAAAGCATTTATAGCTAAATGTCCACGCTAAAGCCATGCTTCTCTGATTTTTTTTTTTTTTTTTTTTTTTTCTTCTCCCCCCACCCCCACAGATCCCGGTGACAGTGGGATCATCCTGAGATGAGCCACCCGTAGCCAGGGCCAGCCCCGCTGCCAGGGCTCCCTGCCCCGGAACAATGAGGAGCCGTCTGCCAGCCTAACAGGAAGATTTTGTGGCAGTGGTTGGTTTTTTTTTCCCCGAACCTCGTGAACTTTCATGTGACGGCGGAGCCGCTTCCCGCACCCCGCCTTGCGCCGCCTCGCAGCTGAGGGCTTGGTGGTGGAGGGCCACCACCATGGCGGCAAAGCAGCCCCCGCCACTGATGAAGAAGCACAGCCAGACCGATCTGGTGAGCAGGCTGAAGACGCGCAAGATCCTGGGGGTCGGCGGGGAGGATGATGACGGCGAGGTCCATCGCTCAAAGGTGAGGGGCAGGGAAGAGGGAAGCCCGCGTGCAGTAACGACAGAAAAGAGACCTTCTGCTTGGGCAAACAAAGGTGGTGTGTTTTTTTTTCTCAGCATCTAACTTCTGCAGCCTCTTTTGCCAAAAAAAAAAAAAAAAAAAGGCTCCCAGCTCCATGGGGCTGCTGTAAAATGAGGGGTGAAGGCTGTGGTGGCACGAGCAATGCTGCCTTTGAGCAGCAATGGGCTACGCGGCCTGCTGGGTGCGTGGGAGCCACCCGAAATGGCTTTTCATGGTAACAGGGTGAGCTGTGCCCTCAAGCAGCTTTAATCCATTCCTGAAATTGTATTGCTGAGACACATTTGAGCTAGCTCAGAGCTGGTGCTGTAGGACCATGGCACCACCAATGCCCACCAGCTGGTGGCCTGGACACTGGAGCAGCAGTTTAAGCAGCGGTGCCTCTCGTAAGAGGCCTGAATTGCAAACAACCAACCTATTTCAGTGAAATACCAGAGCTGGAGGACAAGGGTGAGCCCTGCAGGAGTCAGTCCTGGATGCTCTGTGGAGAACTTGTTGGCAGGGCGTTGCCTGGCTCCTTCCTGCATGTGGGGAGCAGCACAGAGCGCTCTCTGAGCTCTCTGCAACCAAAAGATCCCCCAGTACCTTTCCTTGTTGCTGGTCTGTGTAGTCTTCCCATCCATGTGGTTTGGGGAAGTCATGGCCGGGCATCACCCTGGGCAGTGTGAATGCCAGAGCAGGACGGACGCCCCGAGGGCTCTGCTGGAGCCTGTGCTCCATCAGGGTGTGACACGCAGGCAGTGTGTGGGAGGAGACAGTTCACTACTCACAGAGGTAAGAGGAGACAAGAGTTAATGTTGACCCTGCCCCAGCCCCGCACTGCATGCGGCTGATCCCATTTCCTGATGGAAATCAAGGCAGCCTTTGGCAGGTGTTGGGACCAAGGGGTCACAGATGAATCCCTTGTCCTTCGTCCTCCTTCCAGCCCAGAGAGAAACTCCCACCTGGGGTTAAGTATGCATTTTTGGGCTAGCAAATACTGCCTAAAAGCTGGGGAAGGGTCTGCTCAGTCACCTTATGTCTTTTATTTGAATTTCAGATTAGCCAAGTACTGGGAAATGAAATCAAGTTTGCTGTCCGGGAACCTCTGGGGCTCAGGTAAGATACTGGGCCACCTTGGACCTGGGTCATCTGAGGGCCCTCGGCCACAGCATCACTGACAGCTCTGGCTGCTGACACTGGCTCTGCTACTGTGCCAGCATCACCGCTCCCTTCAGGGGCTTCTCGGGGGCTGTGGGACCAGACCACCTCTGGTTTCTTCCCCCATAAATCAGCCTGAGGCCCTCAAGCTCTTGTCCCACAGCAGGTGCTGGGAACCACAGGGCTGCGTGGGGCTGGAGGAGCTCCTGGTCTCATGTGCGACAGGGTGGTGCGTCCTGTGGGGACCCCCCCCTCTGCGCCGTCCTCTTGGCAGGGTCACTTCCCTCCTCTGCTTGGGTGAGGAGGACTTCGGCTCTGTCTCGCCAGCAAGGCCAGTCTGCATGCTGAGGCTGGAGATACTGGGGCATGGGGAGCCACATCCTCCCGCGGGAGGCTTGTGGCTGCCTCGGTTGTGTAAGGGGAGAGGATGAAGGCTGATGACTGAGAGGGCAGCCAGGAATGCTTTGCAAAGTATGAGCGATGGGATCACCCCCATGCTCACGCCGGGTCCTCTGTTTTCCCTCCCACGCAGGGTCTGGCAACTGGTTTCCGCCATCATGTTTTCTGGGGTCGCCATCATGGTAAGTGAGGGATGTGGTCCTGGGCACCACCAGCTTCTGGCTGCCAAAGGGGTGCCCCAGCATGGCTCCTTGGCCCCCGGCATTTATCCCCCTCCTCTGCCTCCAGCAGCTGCCACCGCTTTCTCTTGCAAGGCCTTTCCCTTACCATGTCTTGGTAATGGGCTTTGCTAGCAGTGTCCTTGGCAGTTTGTTCCCATCACCGGACTCTGTTTTCATTAGCAGGGTCGCAAACCACACATGGCATGGCAGCCTTGGCCATAGAAACCAGCTGTGAAGCCAGTAGCTGACACACTGATACTTCTTGCGCCTCCTTAATTTCCAATTTCCTGGCCATTCAGGCTTGATGTCGGAGCACTGCAGAGCACTGCTGCCCGAGAGGGCACATTTTGATGGCCCTGGCCGGTGCAGGCTGCTGAGTCTCTCCCTTGCCTCTGCCAGGCCCTTGCTTTCCCTGACCAGCTCTATGATGCCGTCTTCGACGAGGAATCGGTGAGCAGCAAGACTCCCATCCGGCTCTATGGAGGAGCCCTCCTCAGTGAGTGCCATGCTGCTGTACCTGGGACATGCTGCTGCCCCATAGAGTAAGGGGACGAGAGGCTAAAATGGCAGGAGGGGTCAAAGTCTGTGCCCAGCAGGACAACTGCAGCCCGAGAGCAGAAGATCTGCTCTTAGCAAAGAAACGGTTTGTTGAGGGGTATTTTGAAAGCTCAGCTACTGCTGCTTTTTCCTAGTAGGGGCTCAGGCTCACTGCAGGCAGGGTGAGAAGGGCTGTGCACGCTCTAAATACCTGGGGGAGTACCCCCAAGTGCCCCAGCAAAGGGGAATTGCAGGTGGGCTGGGTGGTGGGGTGCTGGACCGCAGCTGCAGCCAGACCCTCCTCGTGGGAGCGGGAGGAGAGAAGGGGCAGGCAACGGCATCCCGGGAGGGCCCCATGCGAGGGGCTGAAGAGGTGGGGGGCAAAGGACGAGAAGGTGAGGGGAGCCTAGGGAAACGGCCTGGAGAAGAAAATGAGCAGAGGCATTAAACACACGGGGTTTGTGTAGCTCTGCGCCCCCGCGCTGCGGCTGCCGGTGCTCCCAGGCTGCAGCGACTGCACCTTCCCGGTGCCCGGCCGGGGCTGGCGCGCCGCAAAGGGCGGTGGCGAGCACCGAAGGGCAGGCGGGTACTTGCAAGGCATGGTTTTGGGGGGGCGGCTGGGGCTGAGGGCAGGCGGTTGGGCGGGATGCCCCGGCCCGGGCAGGGGGCGGCCGGCGGCCGGCTCCTTCCCCGCAGCCTGCAGCAGCACCTGCCGGGGGCGGCTGGAAGTGCGGCGGCCGGGGGGAGCGCAGCCGGCAGTGGAACGGCTCCCCTCCGGCCTCCCGGGGGAGGCCGAAATGGTTCCTGTGGGGTGGGCTGCCCCTTCCCAGTGAGCCCCCGGCCCCCGGGCAGCTGCGGTCTGCCGTCCTCCCGCAGGCATCTCGCTCATCATGTGGAACGCCCTCTACACGGCCGAAAAAGTCATTATCCGCTGGACCCTGCTGACGGAGGCGTGCTACTTCGCCGTGCAGTTCCTGGGTGAGTTGCTGCAGCCGCCCTGTAGGGAGGGGGAGGCAAAGGGTGGGGGTGCATGCTGCGTGCCCCCGCCGGGCAGGGAGGAAGGGGAAGCGGAGGTGGCCAGGACAACCGGTGTGAGCGGTGGGACCGATGGCAAAATTGGAGCAGTGCCTTTGGGTCTGATGGAATAAGCTTTAGCTTGAAGGAGTTGTGTGGTGAGGCTCTGGGAGTCACAGTGGACTCAGCTGATGGGGAGATGCTGCCTCTGCCATCTGGCTGGCACAGCCACGGGGTACCCCCATCCCCAGCTGTCCCCGCGCTCTGCCTGGCTTGTGCTGGAGGCAGCTCCTTCGTGCTGTGGGACTGGCAAAGATAACCTGGCCCCAGGAGCATCGTCCTTGCCAGCTGCTCTCCCTTTTCCTTCCCCATGGAGCAGCCTCTGCCTGGGGCTGCTCTCTGAAGGGTGCCCAGGTGCAGGGAAAACATCTTCCTCTGATGATTAATTTATTTTTCTCCCTAAAAACATCCTGGCCATCATAGCCAGCACAGGTCATCTCCTGGAGCGGGCTGCCTAGATGCTGGGGCTAACAAGAAGAGACTGTAGAAACCTATGCTAAAAAGGGGATGTTCAGTCTTACCAAAACAGAGAATAACAGTTCAGCTTGTTTCTAGGGAGCTTGTCTATATTTAACAATGAAGGGGATTTTTTTGTATGTGTATATTGGTAGCTCACTAACTGCGTTATAAGGTAGTTGGTTTAGATATGGGCTATGTGCTGGTAGCCAAAAAAGAGAGATGCTCAGAAAAGAGGCAGTGCATGTGGAATATGTGTATTTTGTAGATGCTTCTAAAGTTGAAAAATGTTTATCATCAGCACTGAAGCAGACAAACCACAAAACAAACTTGGGAACATGCAGCTTCTACAATTAACACCTGAGCATGACGGAAACTTGCATCTGCTTGAATGACCATTTGGGGCTGTGGCTGCCTGAACATGGGGCTGCTTTTAAAGCAGGCTTTCTATAAATGAGAGCTCTGGGGACCGTGGGTCTGTGGCTAACTTCAGGGCTGTGAAATCAAGCTAGTAAAGGGCTTCTGCCATGGGTTCACTGTGCATGTGAGCCTGTGGTGAAAGCTTCTGAGTTTGCAAGGCTCGGCAGTCTTGCTAGGAAGCTGCGTTAGAGGGCAGTAGAAAACAGCTTTGCGCTACTTGTCTCTACTTGTTTTTTCATCACCAACCTCTGCCTTGTCTTCCTCCTTCTCCTCCAGTTACCACTGTCTCCCTGGTTGAGAGCAGCCGGATAGCCACAGGTGCCGTGCTCCTCCTGGTCAGCCGAGCCCTCTTCATCCTCATCAGCATTTATTATTATTACCAAGTTGGACGCCGTCCCAAGAAACTCTAATTCCTGTGCTTTTTGTCATGGGAAGGGTGGGGTGGGGGGGGTTTGTGTCGGTAATTTTGCATTATAATTATAACTTTTTTTTTGTTAGTCCC